>NC_092590.1:629038-939807 GCF_047663525.1 Anas platyrhynchos
AGCAATAGGACCTCAGCATAGGGACCTCAGCAATAGGACCTCAGCAAAATGATTTCAACATTGTGACCTCAGCATTGTGACCTCTGCAATAGGACCTCAGCAAAAGGACCTCAGCAATAGGACCTCAGCATATTGACCTCAGCATTGTGACCTCAGCAGTAGGACCTCAGCAATAGGACGTCAGCATTGTGACCTCAGCATTGTGACCTCAGCAAAAGAATCTCAGCAATAGGACCTAAGCATTGTGACCTCAGCAATAGACCTCAGGAATAGGACCTCAGCTATAGGACCTCAGCAAAAGGAATTCAGGATTGTAACCTCAGCATTGTGACCTCAGCATTGTGACCTCAGCAATAGGACCTCAGCAAGAGGACCTCAGCAAGAGGACCTCAGCATTGTGAACTCAGCAATAGGACCTCAGCAATCGGTCCTCAGCAATAGCACCTCCGCAATAGTGCCTCAGCATTGTGACCTCAGCAACAGGACCTCAGCATTGTGACCTCACCATTGTGACGTCAGCATTGTGACCTCAGCAAGAGGACCTCAGCATTGTGACCTCAGCATTGTGAACTCAGCAATAGGACATCAGAAATAGGACCTAATGATTGTGACCGCAGCATAGTGACCTCAGCATTGTGACCTCAGAAACAGGACCTCAGCAATAGGACTTCAGCAATATGACCTCAGCAAAAGTACCTCAACATTGAGACCTCAGCTATAGGACCTCAGCATTGTGACCTCAGCAAGAGGACTTCAGCAATAGGACCTCAGCATTGTGACCTCAGCAATAGGACCTGAGCAATAGGACCTCAGCATTGTGACCTCAGCATTGTGACGTCAGCAAAAGGACAGAAGCAATAGGACATCAGCAGTAGGACCTCAGCAATGGGACTTCAGCATTGTGACCTCAGCATTGTGACCTAAGCAATAGGACCTCAGCATTGTGACCTCAGCAATAGGACCTGAGAATTGTGACCTCAGCAATAGGACCTCCGCAATAGAACCCCTGCAATAGGACCTCAGCCTTGTGACCTCAGTAATAGGACCTCAGCATTGTGAACTCAGCATTGTGACCTCAGCAATAGGACCTGAGAATTGTGACCTCAGGAATAGGACCTCCGCAATAGAACCTCAGCAATAGGACCTCAGCCTTGTGACCTCAGCAATAGGACCTCAGCATTGTGACCTCAGAATTGTGACCTCAGCAATAGGACCTCAGCAATAGCACCTCCGCAATAGGGCCTCAGCATTGTGACCTCAGCAATAGGACCTCAGCAATAGAACCTCAGCAATAGGACCTCAGCAATAGGACCTCAGCATTGTGACCTCAGCATTGTCACCTCAGCAATAGGACCTCAGCAATAGGACCCCAGCAATAGGACCTTAGCATTGTGACCTCAGCAATAGGACATCAGCAATAGGACCTCAGCAATAGGACCTCAGCATTGTGACCTGTCAGCAAAAGGACCTCAGCATTAGGACCTCAGCATTGTGACTTCAGCATTGTGACCTCAGCAATAGGACCTCAGCAATAGGACCTCAGCAATAGGACCTCAGCATTGTGACTTCAGCATTGTGACCTCAGCAATAGGACCTCAGCAATAGGACCTCAGCAATAGAAGCTCAGCAATAGGACCTCAGCAATAGGACCTCAGCAATAGGACCTCAGTATTGTGACCGCAGCAATAGGACCTCAGCAATAGGACCTAAACAGTAGGACCTCAGCAATAGGACCTCAGCAATAGGACCTCAGCAATAGGACCTCAGCAATAGGACCTCAGCATTGTGACCTCAGCAATAGGACCTCAGTAATAGCACCTCAGCAATAGGACCTCCGCATTGTGACCTCAGCAACAGGACATCAGCATTGTGACCTCAGCATTGTGACCTCAGCAGTAGGACCTCAGCATTGTGACTTCAGCAATAGGACCTCAGCAATAGGACCTCAGCATTGTGACCTCAGCAACAGGACCTCAGCATTGTGACCTCAGCATTGTGACCTCAGCAATAGGACCTCAGCATTGTGACCTCAGCAATAGGACCTCAGCAAAAGGATTTCAGCATTGTGACCTCAGCATTGTGACCTCAGCAATAGTACCTCAACATTGTGACCTCATCATTGTGACCTCAGCAATAGGACCTCAGCTATAGAACCTCAGCAATGGGACCTCAGCAATAGGACCTCAGCAACAGGACCTCAGCATTGTGACCTCAGCATTCTGCCCTCATGAATAGGACCTCAGCATTGTCACCTCAGCACTGTGACCTCAGCAATAGGACCTCAGCACTGTGACCTCAGCAATATGACCTCAGCACTGTGACCTTAGCAATAGGACCTCAGCATAGTGACCTCAGCATTGTGACCGCAACATTGTGACCTCAGCATTGTGACCTCAGCAATAGGACCTCAGCATTGTGACCTCAGCAATAGGACAGAAGGAATAGGTCATCAGCAATAGGACCTCAGCATTGTCACCTCATCATTGTCACCTCAGCAATAGGACCTCAGCAATATGACCTCAGCATTGTGACTTCAGCATTGTGACCTCAGCAATAGGACCTCAGCATTGTGACTTCAGCATTGTGACCTCAGCAATAGGACGTCAGCAATAGGACCTCAGCAATAGAACCTCAGCAATAGGACCTCAGCAATAGGACCTCAGCAATAGGATCTCAGCATTGTGACCTCAGCAATAGGACCTCAGCAATAGGACCTAAACAGTAGGACCTCAGCAATAGGACCTCAGCAATAGGACCTCAGCAATAGGACCTCAGCATTGTGACCACAGCAATAGGACCTCAGTAATAGCACCTCAGCAATAGGACCTCCGCATTGTGACCTCAGCAATAGGACCTCAGCATTGTGACCTCAGCAGTAGGACCTCAGCATTGTGACTTCAGCAATAGGACCTCAGCAATAGGACCTCAGCATTGTGACCTCAGCAACAGGACCTCAGCATTGTGACCTCAGCAACAGGACCTCAGCATTGTGACCTCAGCATTGTGACCTCAGCAATAGGACCTCAGCAAAAGGATTTCAGCATTGTGACCTCAGCATTGTGACCTCAGCAATAGTACCTCAGCATTGTGACCTCATCATTGTGACCTCAGCAATAGGACCTCAGAAATAGGACCTCAGCAATGGGACCTCAGCAATAGGACCTCAGCATTGTGACCTCAGCATTTTGCCCTCATGAATAGGACCTCAGCATTGTGACCTCAGCATTGTGACCTCAGCACTGTGACCTCAGCAATAGGACCTCAGCACTGTGACCTCAGCAATAGGACCTCAGCATAGTGACCTCAGCATTGTGACCGCAACATTGTGACCTCAGAATTGTGACCTCAGCAATAGGACCTCAGCATTGTGACCTCAGCAAGAGGACCTCAGTATTGTGACCTCAGCACTGTGACCTCAGCAATAGGACCTCAGCAACAGGACCTCAGCATTGTTACCTCATCATTGTGACCTCAGCAGTAGGACCTCATCATTGTGACCTCAGCATTGTGACCTCAGGAATAGGAACTCAGCAATAGGACCTCAGCAATAGGATCTCATCAATAGGACCTCAACATTGTGACCTCAGCATTAGGACAGAGGCAATAGGACATCAGCAATAGGACCTCAGCAATGGGACCTCAGCATTGTGACCTCAGCATTGTGATATCAGCAGTAGGACCTCAGCAATAGGACCTCATCAATAGGACCTCAGCATTGTGTCCTCAGCAGTAGGACCTCAGCATTCGGCCCTCAGCAATAGGACCTCAGCAATAGGACCTCAGCAATAGGACCTCAGCATTGAGACCTCAGCCATAGGACCTCAGCAATACGACCTCAGCAATAGGACCTCAGCAATAGGACCACAGTAATAAGACCTTAGCAATAGGACCTCAGAAATAGGACCTCAGACACAGGACCTCAGCATTGTGACCTCAGCATTGGGCCCTCAGCAAAAGGACCTCAGCATTGTGACATGAGCAATAGGACCTCAGCATTGTGACCCCCGCAATAGGACGTCAGCAATAGGACCTCAGCATTGTGACCTCAGCAATAGGACGTCAGCAATAGGACCTCAGCAATAAGACCGCAGCATTGTGACCTGTCAGCAATAGGACCTCAGCAATAGGACCTCAGCATTGTGACCTCAGCAATAGGACCTCAGCAATAGGACCTCAGCATTGTGACCTCAGCATTGTGACCTCAGCAATAGGACCTCAGGAATAGGACCTCAGCATTGTGACCTCAGCAATAGGACCTCAGCAATAGGACATCAGCAACAGCACCTCGGCAATAGGACCTCGGCAATAGGACCTAAGCATTTTGACCTTAACATTTTGACCTCAGCAATAGGACCTCAGCAATAGGACCTCAGAAATAGGACCTCAGCAATAGGACCTCAGCATTGTGACCTCAGCAATAGGACCTCAGCAATAGGACCTCAGCATTGTGACCTGTCAGCAAAAGGACCTCAGCATTAGGACCTCAGCATTGTGACCTCAGGAATAGGACCTCAGCAATAGGACCTCAGCAATAGGACACCAGCAATAGGACCTCAGCATTGTGACCTCAGCATTGTGACCTCAGTAATAGGACCTCAGCATTGTGACCTCAGCAATAGGACCTCAGCAATAGGACCTCAGCAAGAGGACCTCAGCATTGTGAACTCAGCAATAGGACCTCAGCAATCGGCCCTCAGCAATAAGACCTCAGCATTGTGACCTCAGCATTGTAAGCTCAGCAATAGGACCTCAGCAATAGGACCTCAGCAATAGGACCTCAGCATTGTGACCTCAGCATTGTGACCTCAGCAATAGGACTTCAGCATTGTGACCTCAGCAATAGGACCTCAGCAATAGGACCTTTGCATTGTGACCTCAGCAGTAGGACCTTAGCAGTAGGACCTCAGCATTGTGACCTCAGCAATAGGACCTCAGCAATAGGACCTCAGCATAGGGACCTCAGCAATAGGACCTCAGCAAAATGATTTCAACATTGTGACCTCAGCATTGTGACCTCTGCAATAGGACCTCAGCAAAAGGACCTCAGCAATAGGACCTCAGCATATTGACCTCAGCATTGTGACCTCAGCAGTAGGACCTCAGCAATAGGACGTCAGCATTGTGACCTCAGCATTGTGACCTCAGCAAAAGAATCTCAGCAATAGGACCTAAGCATTGTGACCTCAGCAATAGACCTCAGGAATAGGACCTCAGCTATAGGACCTCAGCAAAAGGAATTCAGGATTGTAACCTCAGCATTGTGACCTCAGCATTGTGACCTCAGCAATAGGACCTCAGCAAGAGGACCTCAGCAAGAGGACCTCAGCATTGTGAACTCAGCAATAGGACCTCAGCAATCGGTCCTCAGCAATAGCACCTCCGCAATAGTGCCTCAGCATTGTGACCTCAGCAACAGGACCTCAGCATTGTGACCTCACCATTGTGACGTCAGCATTGTGACCTCAGCAAGAGGACCTCAGCATTGTGACCTCAGCATTGTGAACTCAGCAATAGGACATCAGAAATAGGACCTAATGATTGTGACCGCAGCATAGTGACCTCAGCATTGTGACCTCAGAAACAGGACCTCAGCAATAGGACTTCAGCAATATGACCTCAGCAAAAGTACCTCAACATTGAGACCTCAGCTATAGGACCTCAGCATTGTGACCTCAGCAAGAGGACTTCAGCAATAGGACCTCAGCATTGTGACCTCAGCAATAGGACCTGAGCAATAGGACCTCAGCATTGTGACCTCAGCATTGTGACGTCAGCAAAAGGACAGAAGCAATAGGACATCAGCAGTAGGACCTCAGCAATGGGACTTCAGCATTGTGACCTCAGCATTGTGACCTAAGCAATAGGACCTCAGCATTGTGACCTCAGCAATAGGACCTCCGCAATAGAACCTCAGCAATAGGACCTCAGCCTTGTGACCTCAGTAATAGGACCTCAGCATTGTGAACTCAGCATTGTGACCTCAGCAATAGGACCTGAGAATTGTGACCTCAGGAATAGGACCTCCGCAATAGAACCTCAGCAATAGGACCTCAGCCTTGTGACCTCAGCAATAGGACCTCAGCATTGTGACCTCAGAATTGTGACCTCAGCAATAGGACCTCAGCAATAGCACCTCCGCAATAGGGCCTCAGCATTGTGACCTCAGCAATAGGACCTCAGCAATAGAACCTCAGCAATAGGACCTCAGCAATAGGACCTCAGCATTGTGACCTCAGCATTGTCACCTCAGCAATAGGACCTCAGCAATAGGACCCCAGCAATAGGACCTTAGCATTGTGACCTCAGCAATAGGACATCAGCAATAGGACCTCAGCAATAGGACCTCAGCATTGTGACCTGTCAGCAAAAGGACCTCAGCATTAGGACCTCAGCATTGTGACTTCAGCATTGTGACCTCAGCAATAGGACCTCAGCAATAGGACCTCAGCAATAGGACCTCAGCATTGTGACTTCAGCATTGTGACCTCAGCAATAGGACCTCAGCAATAGGACCTCAGCAATAGAAGCTCAGCAATAGGACCTCAGCAATAGGACCTCAGCAATAGGACCTCAGTATTGTGACCGCAGCAATAGGACCTCAGCAATAGGACCTAAACAGTAGGACCTCAGCAATAGGACCTCAGCAATAGGACCTCAGCAATAGGACCTCAGCAATAGGACCTCAGCATTGTGACCTCAGCAATAGGACCTCAGTAATAGCACCTCAGCAATAGGACCTCCGCATTGTGACCTCAGCAACAGGACATCAGCATTGTGACCTCAGCATTGTGACCTCAGCAGTAGGACCTCAGCATTGTGACTTCAGCAATAGGACCTCAGCAATAGGACCTCAGCATTGTGACCTCAGCAACAGGACCTCAGCATTGTGACCTCAGCATTGTGACCTCAGCAATAGGACCTCAGCATTGTGACCTCAGCAATAGGACCTCAGCAAAAGGATTTCAGCATTGTGACCTCAGCATTGTGACCTCAGCAATAGTACCTCAACATTGTGACCTCATCATTGTGACCTCAGCAATAGGACCTCAGCTATAGAACCTCAGCAATGGGACCTCAGCAATAGGACCTCAGCAACAGGACCTCAGCATTGTGACCTCAGCATTCTGCCCTCATGAATAGGACCTCAGCATTGTCACCTCAGCACTGTGACCTCAGCAATAGGACCTCAGCACTGTGACCTCAGCAATATGACCTCAGGACTGTGACCTTAGCAATAGGACCTCAGCATAGTGACCTCAGCATTGTGACCGCAACATTGTGACCTCAGCATTGTGACCTCAGCAATAGGACCTCAGCATTGTGACCTCAGCAAGAGGACCTCAGTATTGTGACCTCAGCACTGTGACCTCAGCAAAAGGACCTCAGCAACAGGACCTCAGCATTGTTACCTCAGCATTGTGACCTCAGCAGTAGGACCTCAGCATTGTGACCTCAGCATTGTGACCTCAGGAATAGGAACTCAGCAATAGGACCTCATCAATAGGATCTCATCAATAGGACCTCAGCATTGTGACCTCAGAATTAGGACAGAGGCAATAGGACATCAGCAATAGGACCTCAGCAATGGGACCTCAGCATTGTCACCTCAGCATTGTGATATCAGCAGTAGGACCTCAGCAATAGGACCTCATCAATAGGACCTCAGCATTGTGTCCTCAGCAGTAGTACCTCAGCATTGGGCCCTCAGCAATAGGATCTCAGCAATAGGACCTCAGCAATAGGACCTCAGCATTGAGATCTCAGCCATAGGACCTGAGCAATAGGACCTCTGCAATAGGACCTCAGCAATAGGACCTCAGCAATAGGACCTCAGAAACAGGACCTCAGCATTGTGACCTCAGCATTGGGACCTCAACAAAAGGACCTCAGCATTGTGACATCAGCAATAGGACCTCAGCATTGTGACCTCAGCAATAGGACCTCAGCAATAGGACCTCAGCACTGTGACCTCAGCAATAGGACCTCAGCATTGTAACCTCAGCAATAGGACGTCAGCAATAGGACCTCAGCAATAGGACCTCAGCATTGTGACCTGTCAGCAATAGGACCTCAGCAATAGGACCTCAGCAATAGGACCTCAGCAATAGGACCTCAGCATTGTGACCTCAGCAATAGGACCTCAGCAATAGGACCTCAGGAATAGGACCTCAGCATTGTGACCTCAGCAATAGGACCTCAGCAATAGGACATCAGCAATAGCACCTCGGCAATAGGACATCGGCAATAGGACCTAAGCATTTTGACCTTAACATTTTGACCTCAGCAATAGGACCTCAGCAATAGGACCTCAGCAATAGGACCTCAGCATTGTGACCTCAGCAATAGGACCTGAGAATTGTGACCTCAGCAATAGGACCTCCGCTATAGAACCTCAGCAATAGGACCTCAGCCTTGTGACCTCAGTAATAGGACCACAGCATTGTGACCTCAACATTGTGACCTCAGCAATGGGACCCCAGCAATAGGACCTAAGCATTGTGACCTCAGCAATAGGACCTCAGTAATAGGACCTCAGCATTGTGACATCAGGATTGTGACCTCAGCAATAGGACCTCAGCAATAGGACCTCAGCATTGTGACCTGCCAGCAAAAGGACCTCAGCATTAGGACCTCAGCATTGTGACCTCAGGAATAGGACCTCAGCAATAGGACCTCAGCAACAGGACCTCAGCAATAGGACCTCAGCATTGTGACCTCAGCATTGTGACCTCAGTAATAGGACCTCAGCATTGTGACCTCAGCAATAGGACCTCAGCAATAGGACCTCAGCAAGAGGACCTCAGCATTGTGAACTCAGCAATAGGACCTCAGCAATCGGCCCTCAGCAATAGGACCTCAGCATTGTGACCTCAGCATTGTGACCTCAGTAATAGGACCTCAGCATTGTGACCTCAGCAATAGGACCTCAGCAATAGGACCTCAGCATTGTGACCTCAGCAATAGGACTTCAGCATTGTGACCTCAGCAATAGGACCTTAGCAATAGGACCTCAGCATTGTTACCTCAGCAATAGGACCTCAGCATTGTGACCTCAGCAATAGGACCTCAGCATAGGGACCTCAGCAATAGGACCTCAGCAAAATGATTTCAGCATTGTGACCTCAGCATTGTGACCTCAGCAAAAGGACCTCAGCAATAGGACCTCAGCCTATTGACCTCAGCATTGTGACCTCAGCAGTAGGACCTCAGCAGTAGGACGTCAGCATTGTGACCTCAGCATTGGGACCTCAGCAAAAGAACCTCAGCAATAGGACCTAAGCATTGTGACCTCAGCAATAGACCTCAGGAATAGGACCTCAGCTATAGGACCTCAGCAAAAAGAATTCAGCATAGTAACCTCAGCATTGTGACCTCAGCAATAGGACCTCAGCAAGAGGACCTCAGCATTGTGACCTCAGCATTGTGAACTCAGCAATAGGACCTCAGCAATCGGCCCTCAGCAATAGCACCTCCGCAATAGTGCCTCAGCATTGTGACCTCATCATTGTGACCTCAGCATTGTGACCTCAGCAATAGGACCTCAGCATTGTGACCTCACCATTGTGACGTCAGCATTGTGACCTCAGCAAGAGGACCTCAGCATTGTGACCTCAGCATTGTGACCTCAGCAATAGGACATCAGAAATAGGACCTAAGGATTGTGACCGCAGCATAGTGACCTCAGCATTGTGACCTCAGCAACAGGACCTCAGCAATAGGACCTCAGCAAAAGGACCTCAACTTTGAGACCTCAGCAATAGGACCTCAGCATTGTGACCTCAGCAAGAGGACCTCAGCAATAGGACCTCAGCATTGTGACCTCAGCAATAGGACCTCAGCAATAGGACCTCAGCAATAGAAGCTCAGCAATAGGACCTCAGCAATAGGACCTCAGCAATAGGACCTCAGCATTGTGACCTCAGCAATAGGACCTCAGCAATAGGACCTAAACATTAGGACCTCAGCAATAGGACCTCAGCAATAGGACCTCAGCAATAGGACCTCAGCATTGTGACCTCAGCAATAGGACCTCAGTAATAGCACCTCAGCAATAGGACCTCCGCATTGTGACCTCAGCAACAGGACATCAGCATTGTGACCTCAGCATTGTGACCTCAGCAATAGGACCTCAGCATTGTGACCTCAGCAATAGGACCTCAGCAAAAGGATTTCAGCATTGTGACCTCAGCATTGTGACCTCAGCAATAGTACCTCAACATTGTGACCTCATCATTGTGACCTCAGCAATAGGACCTCAGCTATAGAACCTCAGCAATGGGACCTCAGCAATAGGACCTCAGCAACAGGACCTTAGCATTGTGACCTCAGCATTGTGCCCTCATGAATAGGACCTCAGCATTGTGACCTCAGCATTGTGACCTCAGCAATAGGACCTAGGCACTGTGACCTCAGCAATAGGACCTCAACTATAGGACCTCAGCATTGTGACCTCAGCATTGTGACCTCAGCATTGTGACCTCAGCACTGTGACCTCAGCAATAGGACCTCAGCACTGTGACCCTAGCAATAGGACCTCAGCATACTGACCACAGCATTGTGACCGCAACATTGTGACCTCAGCATTGTGACCTCAGCAATAGGACCTCAGCATTGTGACCTCAGCAAGAGGACCTCAGTATTGTGACCTCAGCACTGTGACCTCAGCAATAGGACCTCAGCAACAGGACCTCAGCATTGTTACCTCAGCATTGTGACCTCAGCAGTAGGACCTCAGCATTGTGACCTCAGCATTGTGACCTCAGGAATAGGAACTCAGCAATTGGACCTCATCAATAGGATCTCATCAATAGGACCTCAGCATTGTGACCTCAGAATTAGGACAGAGGCAATAGGACATCAGCAATAGGACCTCAGCAATGGGACCTCAGCATTGTCACCTCAGGATTGTGATATCAGCAGTAGGACCTCAGCAATAGGACCTCATCAATAGGACCTCAGCATTGTGTCCTCAGCAGTAGTACCTCAGCATTGGGCCCTCAGCAATAGGATCTCAGCAATAGGACCTCAGCAATAGGACCTCAGCATTGAGATCTCAGCCATAGGACCTCAGCAATAGGACCTCTGCAATAGGACCTCAGCAATAGGACCTCAGCAATAGGACCTCAGAAACAGGACCTCAGCATTGTGACCTCAGCATTGGGACCTCAACAAAAGGACCTCAGCATTGTGACATCAGCAATAGGACCTCAGCATTGTGACCCCCGCAATAGGACGTTTGCAATAGGACCTCAGCACTGTGACCTCAGCAATAGGACCTCAGCATTGTGACCTCAGCAATAGGACGTCAGCAATAGGACCTCAGCAATAGGACCTCAGCATTGTGACCTGTCAGCAATAGGACCTCAGCAATAGGACCTCAGCAATAGGACCTCAGCAATAGGACCTCAGCATTGTGACCTCAGCAATAGGACCTCAGCAATAGGACCTCAGGAATAGGACCTCAGCAATAGGACCTCAGCAATAGGACCTCAGCAATAGGACATCAGCAATAGCACCTCGGCAATAGGACCTCGGCAATAGGACCTAAGCATTTTGACCTTAACATTTTGACCTCAGCAATAGGACCTCAGCAATAGGACCTCAGCAATAGGACCTCAGCATTGTGACCTCAGCAATAGGACCTGAGAATTGTGACCTCAGCAATAGGACCTCCGCTATAGAACCTCAGCAATAGGACCTCAGCCTTGTGACCTCAGTAATAGGACCACAGCATTGTGACCTCAACATTGTGACCTCAGCAATGGGACCCCAGCAATAGGACCTAAGCATTGTGACCTCAGCAATAGGACCTCAGTAATAGGACCTCAGCATAGTGACATCAGGATTGTGACCTCAACAATAGGACCTCAGCAATAGGACCTCAGCATTGTGACCTGTCAGCAAAAGGACCTCAGCATTAGGACCTCAGCATTGTGACCTCAGGAATAGGACCTCAGCAATAGGACCTCAGCAACAGGACACCAGCAATAGGACCTCAGCATTGTGACCTCAGCATTGTGACCTCAGTAATAGGACCTCAGCATTGTGACCTCAGCAATAGGACCTCAGCAATAGGACCTCAGCAAGAGGACCTCAGCATTGTGAACTCAGCAATAGGACCTCAGCAATCGGCCCTCAGCAATAGGACCTCAGCATTGTGACCTCAGCATTGTGACATCAGCAATAGGACTTCAGCATTGTGACCTCAGCAATAGGACCTCAGCAATAGGACCTCAGCATTGTGACCTCAGCAATAGGACTTCAGCATTGTGACCTCAGCAATAGGACCTTAACAATAGGACCTCAGCATTGTTACCTCAGCAATAGGACCTCAGCATTGTGACCTCAGCAATAGGACCTCAGCATAGGGACCTCAGCAATAGGACCTAAGCAAAATGATTTCAGCATTGTGACCTCAGCATTGTGACCTCAGCAAAAGGACCTCAGCAATAGGACCTCAGCATATTGACCTCAGCATTGTGACCTCAGCAGTAGGACCTCAGCAATAGGACATCAGCATTGTGACCTCAGCATTGTGACCTCAGCAAAAGAACCTCAGCAATAGGACCTAAGCATTGTAACCTCAGCAATAGACCTCAGGAATAGGACCTCAGCTATAGGACCTCAGCAAAAAGAATTCAGCATAGTAACCTCAGCATTGTGACCTCAGCAATAGGACCTCAGCAAGAGGACCTCAGCATTGTGACCTCAGCATTGTGAACTCAGCAATAGGACCTCAGCAATCGGCCCTCAGCAATAGCACCTCCGCAATAGTGCCTCAGCATTGTGACCTCATCATTGTGACCTCAGCATTGTGACCTCAGCAATAGGACCTCAGCATTGTGACCTCACCATTGTGACGTCAGCATTGTGACCTCAGCAAGAGGACCTCAGCATTGTGACCTCAGCATTGTGACCTCAGCAATAGGACATCAGAAATAGGACCTAAGGATTGTGACCGCAGCATAGTGACCTCAGCATTGTGACCTCAGCAACAGGACCTCAGCAATAGGACCTCAGCAATATGACCTCAGCAATAGGACCTCAGCAAAAGGACCTCAACTTTGAGACCTCAGCAATAGGACCTCAGCATTGTGACCTCAGCAAGAGGACCTCAGCAATAGGACCTCAGCATTGTGACCTCAGCAATAGGACCTCAGCATTGTGACCTCAGCATTGTGACGTCAGCAAAAGGACAGAAGCAATAGGACATCAGCAGTAGGACCTCAGCAATGGGACCTCAGCATTGTGACCTCAGCATTGTGACCTCAGCAATAGGACCTCAAAACTGTGACCTCAGCAATAGGACCTCAGCAATAGGACCTCAGCAATAGGACCTCAGCATTGTGACCTCAGCATTGTGACCTCAGCAATACGACTTAAGCAGTAGGACCTCAGCAATAGGACCTCAGCATTGTGACCTCAGCAATAGAACCTCAGCATTGTGATCTCAGCAATACGACCTCAGCAATAGGACCTCAGCAATAGGACATCAGCAATAGGACCTCAGCAATTGGACCTGAGCTTTGTGACCTCAGCAATAGGACCTAAGCAGTAGGACCTCAGCAATAGGACCTCAGCAATAGGACCTCAGCAATAGGACCTCAGAATTGTGACCTCAGAATTGTGAACTCAGCAATAGGACCTCAGCATTGTAACCTCAGAAATAGGACCTCAGCAACAGGACCTCAACATTGTGACCTCAGCAATACGACCTCTGCAATAGGACATCAGCAATAGGACCTCAGCATTGTGACCTCAGCAATAGGACCTCAGCAATAGGACCTCAGCAACAGGACCTCCGCATTGTGACCTCAGCAGTAGGACCTCAGCAACAGGACCTCAGCACTGTGACCTCAGCACTGTGACCTCAGCACTGTGACCTCAGCAATAGGACCTCAGCAATAGGACCTCAGCATTGTGACCTCAGCATTGTGACCTCAGCAAAAGGACCTCAACATTGTGACCTCAGAAACAGGACCTCAGCAATAGGACCTCAGCATTGTGATCTCAGCAATACGACCTCAGCAAAAGGACCTCAAAATTGTGACCTCAGCAATAGGACCTCAGCATTGTGACCTCAGCAATAGGACCTCAGCAATAGGACCTCAGCATTGTGACCTCACCAATAGGACCTGAGCAATAGGACCTCAGCATTGTGACCTCAGCATTGTGACGTCAGCAAAAGGACAGAAGCAATAGGACATCAGCAGTAGGACCTCAGCAATGTGACCTCAGCATTGTGACCTCAGCATTGTGACCTCAGCAACAGGACCTCAGCATTGTGACCTCAGCATTTTGACCTCAGCAATAGGACCTCAGCATTGTGACCTCAGCAATAGGACCTCAGAAATAGAACCTCAGATATAGGACCTCAGAAATAGGACCTCAGAAATAGGACCTCAGCATTGTGACCTCAGCATTGTGACCTCAGCATTGTGACCTCAGCAATAGGACCTCAAAACTGTGACCTCAGCAATAGGACATCAGCAATAGGACCTCAGCATTGTGACCTCAGCAATAGGACCTCAGCATTGTGACCTCAGCAATAGGAGCTCAGCAATAGGACGTCAACATTGTGACCTCAGCAATAGGACCTCAGCATTGTGACCTCAGCAATAGGACCTCAGCAATAGGACCTCAGCATTGTGACCTCAGCATTGTGACCTCAGCAATAGGACCTCAGCAATAGGACCTCAGCAATAGGACCTAGCATTGTGGCCTGAGCATTGTGACCTGAGCATTGTGACCTCAGCAATAGGACCTCAGCAATAGGACCTCAGCATTGTGACCTCAGCATTGTGACCTCAGCAATAGGACCTCAGAAATAGGACCTAAGGATTGTGACCGCAGCATAGTGACCTCAGCATTGTAACCTGAGAAACAGGACCTCAGCAATAGGACCTCAGCAATATGACCTCAGCAATAGGACCTCAGCAATAGGACCTCAACATTGTGACATCAGCAATAGGACCTCAGCATTGTGACCTCAGCAATAGGACCTCAGTATTGGGACCTCAGCAATAGGACCTCAGCAATAGGACCTCAGCATTGTGACCTAAGCATTGTGACCTCAGCAGTAGGACCTCAGCAATAGGACATCAGCATTGTGACCTCAGCATTGTGACCTCAGCAAAAGAACCTCAGCAATAGGACCTAAGCATTGTAACCTCAGCAATAGACCTCAGGAATAGGACCTCAGCTATAGGACCTCAGCAAAAAGAATTCAGCATAGTAACCTCAGCATTGTGACCTCAGCAATAGGACCTCAGCAAGAGGACCTCAGCATTGTGACCTCAGCATTGTGAACTCAGCAATAGGACCTCAGCAATCGGCCCTCAGCAATAGCACCTCCGCAATAGTGCCTCAGCATTGTGACCTCATCATTGTGACCTCAGCATTGTGACCTCAGCAATAGGACCTCAGCATTGTGACCTCACCAATGTGACGTCAGCATTGTGACCTCAGCAAGAGGACCTCAGCATTGTGACCTCAGCATTGTGACCTCAGCAATAGGACATCAGAAATAGGACCTAAGGATTGTGACCGCAGCATAGTGACCTCAGCATTGTGACCTCAGCAACAGGACCTCAGCAATAGGACTCAGCAATATGACCTCAGCAATAGGACCTCAGCAAAAGGACCTCAACTTTGAGACCTCAGCAATAGGACCTCAGCATTGTGACCTCAGCAAGAGGACCTCAGCAATAGGACCTCAGCATTGTGACCTCAGCAATAGGACCTCAGCATTGTGACCTCAGAATTGTGACGTCAGCAAAAGGACAGAAGCAATAGGACATCAGCAGTAGGACCTCAGCAATGGGACCTCAGCATTGTGACCTCAGCATTGTGACCTCAGCAATAGGACCTCAAAACTGTGACCTCAGCAATAGGACCTCAGCAATAGGACCTCAGCAATAGGACCTCAGCATTGTGACCTCAGCATTGTGACCTCAGCAATACGACTTAAGCAGTAGGACCTCAGCAATAGGACCTCAGCATTGTGACCTCAGCAATAGAACCTCAGCATTGTGATCTCAGCAATACGACCTCAGCAATAGGACCTCAGCAATAGGACATCAGCAATAGGACCTCAGCAATTGGACCTGAGCTTTGTGACCTCAGCAATAGGACCTAAGCAGTAGGACCTCAGCAATAGGACCTCAGCAATAGGACCTCAGCAATAGGACCTCAGAATTGTGACCTCAGAATTGTGAACTCAGCAATAGGACCTCAGCATTGTAACCTCAGAAATAGGACCTCAGCAACAGGACCTCAACATTGTGACCTCAGCAATACGACCTCTGCAATAGGACATCAGCAATAGGACCTCAGCATTGTGACCTCAGCAATAGGACCTCAGCAATAGGACCTCAGCAACAGGACCTCCGCATTGTGACCTCAGCAGTAGGACCTCAGCAACAGGACCTCAGCACTGTGACCTCAGCACTGTGACCTCAGCACTGTGACCTCAGCAATAGGACCTCAGCAATAGGACCTCAGCATTGTGACCTCAGCATTGTGACCTCAGCAAAAGGACCTCAACATTGTGACCTCAGAAACAGGACCTCAGCAATAGGACCTCAGCATTGTGATCTCAGCAATACGACCTCAGCAAAAGGACCTCAAAATTGTGACCTCAGCAATAGGACCTCAGCATTGTGACCTCAGCAATAGGACCTCAGCAATAGGACCTCAGCATTGTGACCTCACCAATAGGACCTGAGCAATAGGACCTCAGCATTGTGACCTCAGCATTGTGACGTCAGCAAAAGGACAGAAGCAATAGGACATCAGCAGTAGGACCTCAGCAATGTGACCTCAGCATTGTGACCTCAGCATTGTGACCTCAGCAACAGGACCTCAGCATTGTGACCTCAGCATTTTGACCTCAGCAATAGGACCTCAGCATTGTGACCTCAGCAATAGGACCTCAGAAATAGAACCTCAGATATAGGACCTCAGAAATAGGACCTCAGAAATAGGACCTCAGCATTGTGACCTCAGCATTGTGACCTCAGCATTGTGACCTCAGCAATAGGACCTCAAAACTGTGACCTCAGCAATAGGACATCAGCAATAGGACCTCAGCATTGTGACCTCAGCAATAGGACCTCAGCATTGTGACCTCAGCAATAGGAGCTCAGCAATAGGACGTCAACATTGTGACCTCAGCAATAGGACCTCAGCATTGTGACCTCAGCAATAGGACCTCAGCAATAGGACCTCAGCATTGTGACCTCAGCATTGTGACCTCAGCAATAGGACCTCAGCAATAGGACCTCAGCAATAGGACCTAGCATTGTGGCCTGAGCATTGTGACCTGAGCATTGTGACCTCAGCAATAGGACCTCAGCAATAGGACCTCAGCATTGTGACCTCAGCATTGTGACCTCAGCAATAGGACCTCAGAAATAGGACCTAAGGATTGTGACCGCAGCATAGTGACCTCAGCATTGTAACCTGAGAAACAGGACCTCAGCAATAGGACCTCAGCAATATGACCTCAGCAATAGGACCTCAGCAATAGGACCTCAACATTGTGACCTCAGCAATAGGACCTCAGCATTGTGACCTCAGCAATAGGACCTCAGTATTGGGACCTCAGCAATAGGACCTCAGCAATAGGACCTCAGCATTGTGACCTAAGCATTGTGACGTCAGCAAAAGGAGAGAAGCAATAGGACATCAGCAGTAGGACCTCAGCAATGGGACCTCAGCATTGTGACCTCAGCATTGTGACCTCAGCATTGTGACCTCAGCAACAGGACCTCAGCATTGTGACCTCAGCATTGTGACCTCAGCATTTTGACCTCAGCAATAGGACCTCAGCAATAGGACCTCAGCATTGTGACCTCAGCAATAGGACCTCAGAAATTGGACCTCAGAAATAGGACCTCAGCATTGTGACCTCAGCATTGTGACCTCAGCAATAGGACCTCAGCAATAGGACCTCAAAACTGTGACCTCAGCAATAGGACCTCAGCAATAGGACCTCAGCATTGTGACCTCACCAATAGGACCTGAGCAATAGGACCTCAGCATTGTGACCTCAGCATTGTGACGTCAGCAAAAGGACAGAAGCAATAGGACATCAGCAGTAGGACCTCAGCTATGGGACCTCAGCATTGTGACCTCAGCATTGTGACCTCAGCAACAGGACCTCACCATTGTGACCTCAGCATTGTGACCTCAGCATTTTGACCTCAGCAATAGGACCTCAGAAATAGGACCTCAGAAATAGGACCTCAGCAATAGGACCACAGCAATAGGACCTCAGCATTGTGACCTGAGCATTGTGACCTGAGCATTGTGACCTCAGCAATACGACCTCAGCAATAGGACCTCAGCATTGTGACCTCAGAATTGTGAACTCAGCAATAGGACCTCAGCATTGTAACCTCAGCAATAGGACCTCAGCATTGTGACCTCAGCAATAGGAGCTCAGCAATAGGACGTCAACATTGTGACCTCAGCAATAGGACCTCAGCATTGTAACCTCAGCATTGTGACCTCAGAAATAGGACCTCAGCAATAGGACCTAGCATTGTGACCTGAGCATTGTGACCTGAGCATTGTGACCTCAGCAATAGGACCTCAGAAATAGGACCTCAGCATTGTGACCTCAGCATTGTGACCTCAGCAATAGGACCTCAGAAATAGGACCTAAGGATTGGGACCGCAGCATAGTGACCTCAGCATTGTGACCTGAGAAACAGGACCTCAGCAATATGACCTCAGCAATAGGACCTCAGCAAAAGGACCTCAACATTGTGACCTCAGGAATAGGACCTCAGCATTGTGACCTCAGCAATAGGACCTCAGCATTGGGACCTCAGCAATAGGACCTCAGCAATAGGACCTCAGCATTGTGACCTAAGCATTGTGACGTCAGCAAAAGGACAGAAGCAATAGGACATCAGCAGTAGGACCTCAGCAATGGGACCTCAGCATTGTGACCTCAGCATTGTGACCTCAGCATTGTGACCTCAGCATTTTGACCTCAGCAATAGGACCTCAGCAATAGGACCTCAGCATTGTGACCTCAGCAATACGACCTCTGCAATAGGACATCAGCAATAGGACCTCAGCATTGTGACCTCAGCAATAGGACCTCAGCAATAGGACCTCAGCAACAGGACCTCCGCATTGTGACCTCAGCAGTAGGACCTCAGCAATAGGACCTCAGCACTGTGACCTCAGCACTGTGACCTCAGCACTGTGACCTCAGCAATAGGACCTCAGCAATAGGACCTCAGCATTGTGACCTCAGCATTGTGACCTCAGCAAAAGGACCTCAACATTGTGACCTCAGAAACAGGACCTCAGCAATAGGACCTCAGCATTGTGATCTCAGCAATACGACCTCAGCAAAAGGACCTCAAAATTGTGACCTCAGCAATAGGACCTCAGCATTGTGACCTCAGCAATAGGACCTCAGCAATAGGACCTCAGCATTGTGACCTCACCAATAGGACCTGAGCAATAGGACCTCAGCATTGTGACCTCAGCATTGTGACGTCAGCAAAAGGACAGAAGCAATAGGACATCAGCAGTAGGACCTCAGCAATGTGACCTCAGCATTGTGACCTCAGCATTGTGACCTCAGCAACAGGACCTCAGCATTGTGACCTCAGCATTTTGACCTCAGCAATAGGACCTCAGCATTGTGACCTCAGCAATAGGACCTCAGAAATAGAACCTCAGATATAGGACCTCAGAAATAGGACCTCAGAAATAGGACCTCAGCATTGTGACCTCAGCATTGTGACCTCAGCATTGTGACCTCAGCAATAGGACCTCAAAACTGTGACCTCAGCAATAGGACATCAGCAATAGGACCTCAGCATTGTGACCTCAGCAATAGGACCTCAGCATTGTGACCTCAGCAATAGGAGCTCAGCAATAGGACGTCAACATTGTGACCTCAGCAATAGGACCTCAGCATTGTGACCTCAGCAATAGGACCTCAGCAATAGGACCTCAGCATTGTGACCTCAGCATTGTGACCTCAGCAATAGGACCTCAGCAATAGGACCTCAGCAATAGGACCTAGCATTGTGGCCTGAGCATTGTGACCTGAGCATTGTGACCTCAGCAATAGGACCTCAGCAATAGGACCTCAGCATTGTGACCTCAGCATTGTGACCTCAGCAATAGGACCTCAGAAATAGGACCTAAGGATTGTGACCGCAGCATAGTGACCTCAGCATTGTAACCTGCGAAACAGGACCTCAGCAATAGGACCTCAGCAATATGACCTCAGCAATAGGACCTCAGCAATAGGACCTCAACATTGTGACCTCAGCAATAGGACCTCAGCATTGTGACCTCAGCAATAGGACCTCAGTATTGGGACCTCAGCAATAGGACCTCAGCAATAGGACCTCAGCATTGTGACCTAAGCATTGTGACGTCAGCAAAAGGAGAGAAGCAATAGGACATCAGCAGTAGGACCTCAGCAATGGGACCTCAGCATTGTGACCTCAGCATTGTGACCTCAGCATTGTGACCTCAGCAACAGGACCTCAGCATTGTGACCTCAGCATTGTGACCTCAGCATTTTGACCTCAGCAATAGGACCTCAGCAATAGGACCTCAGCATTGTGACCTCAGCAATAGGACCTCAGAAATTGGACCTCAGAAATAGGACCTCAGCATTGTGACCTCAGCATTGTGACCTCAGCAATAGGACCTCAGCAATAGGACCTCAAAACTGTGACCTCAGCAATAGGACCTCAGCAATAGGACCTCAGCATTGTGACCTCACCAATAGGACCTGAGCAATAGGACCTCAGCATTGTGACCTCAGCATTGTGACGTCAGCAAAAGGACAGAAGCAATAGGACATCAGCAGTAGGACCTCAGCTATGGGACCTCAGCATTGTGACCTCAGCATTGTGACCTCAGCAACAGGACCTCACCATTGTGACCTCAGCATTGTGACCTCAGCATTTTGACCTCAGCAATAGGACCTCAGAAATAGGACCTCAGAAATAGGACCTCAGCAATAGGACCACAGCAATAGGACCTCAGCATTGTGACCTGAGCATTGTGACCTGAGCATTGTGACCTCAGCAATAGGACCTCAGCAATAGGACCTCAGCATTGTGACCTCAGAATTGTGAACTCAGCAATAGGACCTCAGCATTGTAACCTCAGCAATAGGACCTCAGCATTGTGACCTCAGCAATAGGAGCTCAGCAATAGGACGTCAACATTGTGACCTCAGCAATAGGACCTCAGCATTGTAACCTCAGCATTGTGACCTCAGAAATAGGACCTCAGCAATAGGACCTAGCATTGTGACCTGAGCATTGTGACCTGAGCATTGTGACCTCAGCAATAGGACCTCAGAAATAGGACCTCAGCATTGTGACCTCAGCATTGTGACCTCAGCAATAGGACCTCAGAAATAGGACCTAAGGATTGGGACCGCAGCATAGTGACCTCAGCATTGTGACCTGAGAAACAGGACCTCAGCAATATGACCTCAGCAATAGGACCTCAGCAAAAGGACCTCAACATTGTGACCTCAGGAATAGGACCTCAGCATTGTGACCTCAGCAATAGGACCTCAGCATTGGGACCTCAGCAATAGGACCTCAGCAATAGGACCTCAGCATTGTGACCTAAGCATTGTGACGTCAGCAAAAGGACAGAAGCAATAGGACATCAGCAGTAGGACCTCAGCAATGGGACCTCAGCATTGTGACCTCAGCATTGTGACCTCAGCATTGTGACCTCAGCATTTTGACCTCAGCAATAGGACCTCAGCAATAGGACCTCAGCATTGTGACCTCAGCAATAGGACCTCAGAAACTGGACCTCAGAAATAGGACCTCAGCATTGTGACCTCAGCATTGTGACCTCAGCAATAGGACCTCAGCAATAGGACCTCAAAACTGTGACCTCAGCAATAGGACATCAGCAATAGGACATCAGCAATAGGACCTCAGCATTGTGACCTCAGCAATAGGACCTCAGCAACAGGACCTCCGCATTGTGACCTCAGCAGTAGGACCTCAGCAATAGGACCTCAGCACTGTGACCTCAGCAATAAGACCTCAGCAATAGGACCTCAGCAATAGGACCTCAGCAATAGGACCTCAGCATTGTGACCTCAGCATTGTGACCTCAGCAATAGGACCTAAGCAGTAGGACGTCAGCAATAGGACCTCAGCATTGTGACCTCAGCATTGTGATCTCAGCAATACGACCTCAGCAAAAGGACCTCAACATTGTGACCTCAGCAATAGGACCTCAGCATTGTGACCTCAGCAATAGGACCTCAGCAATAGGACCTCAGCATTGTAACCTCACCAATAGGACCTGAGCAATAGGACCTCAGCATTGTGACCTCAGCATTGTGACGTCAGCAAAAGGACAGAAGCAATAGGACATCAGCAGTAGGACCTCAGCAATGGGACCTCAGCATTGTGACCTCAGCATTTTGACCTCAGCATTGTGACCTCAGCAACAGGACCTCAGCATTGTGACCTCAGCATTGTGACCTCAGCATTTTGACCTCAGCAATAGGACCTCAGCAATAGGACCTCAGCATTGTGACCTCAGCAATAGGCCCTCAGGAATAGGATCTCAGGAAAAGGACCTCAGCATTGTGACCTCAGCATTGTGACCTCAGCATTGTGACCTCAGCAATAGGACCTCAAAACTGTGACCTCAGCAATAGGACATCAGCAATAGGACCTCAGCATTGTCACCTCAGCAGTAGGACCTCAGCAATAGGACCTCAGCATTGTGACCTCAGCATTGTGACCTCAGCAATAGGACCTCAAAACTGTGACCTCAGCAACAGGACATCAGCAATAGGACCTCAGCATTGTCACCTCAGCAGTAGGACCTCAGAAATAGGACCTCAGCATTTTGACCTCAGCAATAGGACCTCAGAAATAGGACCTCAAAAGTGTGACCTCAGCAATAGGACCTCAGCAACAGGACCTCCGCATTGTGACCTCAGCAGTAGGACCTCAGCAATAGGACCTCAGCATTGTGACCTCAGCATTGTGACCTCAGCAATAGGACCTAAGCAGTAGGACCTCAGCAATAGGACCTCAGCATTGTGACCTCACCAATAGGACCTCAACATTGTGACGTCAGCAAAAGGACAGAAGCAATAGGACATCAGCAATAGGACCTCAGCAATGGGACCTCAGCATTGTGACCTCAGCATTGTGACCTCAGCAACAGGACCTCAGCATTGTGACCTCAGCATTGTGACCTCAGCATTTTGACCTCAGCAATAGGACCTCAGCAATAGGACCTCAGCAATAGGACCTGAGCAATAGGACGTCAGCATTGTGACCTCAGCAATAGGACCTCAGCAATAGGACCTCAGCAATACGACCTCAGCATTGTGACCTCAGCATTGTGACCTCAGCAATAGGACCTCAAAACTGTGACCTCAGCAATAGGACATCAGCAATAGGACATCAGCATTGTGACCTCAGCAATAGGACCTCAGCAATAGGACCTCAGCAACAGGACCTCCGCATAGTGACCTCAGCAGTAGGAACTCAGCAATAGGACCTCAGCACTGTGACTTCAGCAATAGGACCTCAGCAATAGGACCTCAGCAATAGGACCTCAGCATTGTGACCTCAGCAATACGACCTCAGCAATAGGACCTCAGCATTGTGACCTCAACAATAGGACCTCAGCAATTGGACCTCAGCACTGTGACCTCAGAAATAGGACCTCAGCAATAGGACCTCAGCATTGTGATCTCAGCAATACGACCTCAGCAGTAGGACCTCAGCAATAGCACATCAGCAATAGGACCTCAGCAATTGGACATCAGCATTGTTACCTCACAAATAGGACCTCAGCAATAGGACCTCAGCATTGTGACTTCAGCAATAGGAACTCAGCAATAGGACCTCAGCAATAGGACCTCAGCAATAGGACCTCAGTATTGTGATTTCAGAAACAGGACCTCAGCAATAGGACCTCAGCATTGGGACCTCAGCAAGAGGACCTTAGCAATAGGACCTCAGCATTGTGACCTCAGCATTGTGACCTCAGCAATAGGACCTCAGCATTGTGACCTCAGCAATAGGACCTAAGCATTGTGACCTCAGCAATAGGAGCTCAACAATAGTACCTCAGCATTGTGACCTCAGGAATAGGACCTCAGTATTTTGACCTCAGCAAAAGGACCTCAGCATTGTGATCTCAGTAATAGAACCTCAACAATAGGACCTCAGCAATAGGACCTCAGCAATAGGACCTCAATATTGTGACCTCAGCAATAGGACCTAAGAATTGTGACGTCAGCAATAGGACCTCAGCAATAGGACCTCAGTATTGTGACCTCAGCAATAAGACCTCAGCATTGTGACCTCAGCATTGTGACGTCAGCAAAAGCACAGAAGGAATAGGACATCAGCAGTAGGACCTCAGCAATGTGACCTCAGCATTGTGACCTCAGCATTGTGACCTCAGCAACAGGACCTCAGCATTGTGACCTCAGCATTTTGACCTCAGCAATAGGACCTCAGCATTGTGACCTCAGCAATAGGACCTCAGAAATAGGACCTCAGATATAGGACCTCAGAAATAGGACCTCAGAAATAGGACCTCAGCATTGTGACCTCAGCATTGTGACCTCAGCATTGTGACCTCAGCAATAGGACCTCAAAACTGTGACCTCAGCAATAGGACATCAGCAATAGGACCTCAGCATTGTGACCTCAGCAATAGGACCTCAGCATTGTGACCTCAGCAATAGGAGCTCAGCAATAGGACGTCAACATTGTGACCTCAGCAATAGGACCTCAGCATTGTGACCTCAGCAATAGGACCTCAGCAATAGGACCTCAGCATTTTGACCTCAGCATTGTGACCTCAGCAATAGGACCTCAGCAATAGGACCTAGCATTGTGGCCTGAGCATTGTGACCTGAGCATTGTGACCTCAGCAATAGGACCTCAGCAATAGGACCTCAGCATTGTGACCTCAGCAATAGGACCTCAGCAATAGGACCTCAGAAATAGGACCTAAGGATTGTGACCGCAGCATAGTGACCTCAGCATTGTGACCTGAGAAACAGGACCTCAGCAATAGGACCTCAGCAATATGACCTCAGCAATAGGACCTCAGCAATAGGACCTCAACATTGTGACCTCAGCAATAGGACCTCAGCATTGTGACCTCAGCAATAGGACCTCAGCATTGGGACCTCAGCAATAGGACCTCAGCATTGTGACCTCAGCAATAGGACCTCAGCATTGGGACCTCAGCAATAGGACCTCAGCAATAGGACCTCAGCATTGTGACCTAAGCATTGTGACGTCAGCAAAAGGAGAGAAGCAATAGGACATCAGCAGTAGGACCTCAGCAATGGGACCTCAGCATTGTGACCTCAGCATTGTGACCTCAGCATTGTGACCTCAGCAACAGGACCTCAGCATTGTGACCTCAGCATTGTGACCTCAGCAATAGGACCTCAGCAATAGGACCTCAGCATTGTGACCTCAGCAATAGGACCTCAGAAATTGGACCTCAGAAATAGGACCTCAGCATTGTGACCTCAGCATTGTGACCTCAGCAATAGGACCTCAGCAATAGGACCTCAAAACTGTGACCTGAGCAATAGGACCTCAGCAATAGGACCTCAGCATTGTGACCTCACCAATAGGACCTGAGCCAAAGGACCTCAGCATTGTGACCTCAGCATTGTGACGTCAGCAAAAGGACAGAAGCAATAGGACATCAGCAGTAGGACCTCAGCAATGGGACCTCAGCATTGTTACCTCAGCATTGTGACCTCAGCAACAGGACCTCACCATTGTGACCTCAGCATCGTGACCTCAGCATTTTGACCTCAGCAATAGGACCTCAGCATTGTGACCTCAGAAATAGGACCTCAGAAATAGGACCTCAGCAATAGGACCACAGCAATAGGACCTCAGCATTGTGACCTGAGCATTGTGACCTGAGCATTGTGACCTCAGCAATAGGACCTCAGCAATAGGACCTCAGCATTGTGACCTCAGAATTGTGAACTCAGCAATAGGACCTCAGCATTGTAACCTCAGCAATAGGACCTCAGCATTGTGACCTCAGCAATAGGACCTCAGCAATAGGACGTCAATATTGTGACCTCAGCAATAGGACCTGAGCATTGTGACCTCAGCAATAGGACCTCAGCAACAGGACCTCAGCATTGTGACCTCAGCATTGTGACCTCAGCATTTTGACCTCAGCATTGTGACCTCAGCAATAGGACCTCAGAAATAGGACCTCAGATATAGGACCTCAGAAATAGGACCTCAGAAATAGGACCTCAGCATTGTGACCTCAGCATTGTGACCTCAGCATTGTGACCTCAGCAATAGGACCTCAAAACTGTGACCTCAGCAATAGGACATCAGCAATAGGACCTCAGCATTGTGACCTCAGCAATAGGACCTCAGCATTGTGACCTCAGCAATAGGAGCTCAGCAATAGGACGTCAACATTGTGACCTCAGCAATAGGACCTCAGCATTGTGACCTCAGCAATAGGACCTCAGCAATAGGACCTCAGCATTGTGACCTCAGCATTGTGACCTCAGCAATAGGACCTCAGCAATAGGACCTAGCATTGTGGCCTGAGCATTGTGACCTGAGCATTGTGACCTCAGCAATAGGACCTCAGCAATAGGACCTCAGCATTGTGACCTCAGCATTGTGACCTCAGCAATAGGACCTCAGAAATAGGACCTAAGGATTGTGACCGCAGCATAGTGACCTCAGCATTGTGACCTGAGAAACAGGACCTCAGCAATAGGACCTCAGCAATATGACCTCAGCAATAGGACCTCAGCAATAGGACCTCAACATTGTGACCTCAGCAATAGGACCTCAGCATTGTGACCTCAGCAATAGGACCTCAGCATTGGGACCTCAGCAATAGGACCTCAGCAATAGGACCTCAGCATTGTGACCTAAGCATTGTGACGTCAGCAAAAGGAGAGAAGCAATAGGACATCAGCAGTAGGACCTCAGCAATGGGACCTCAGCATTGTGACCTCAGCATTGTGACCTCAGCATTGTGACCTCAGCAACAGGACCTCAGCATTGTGACCTCAGCATTGTGACCTCAGCATTGTGACCTCAGCAATAGGACCTCAGCAATAGGACCTCAGCATTGTGACCTCAGCAATAGGACCTCAGAAATTGGACCTCAGAAATAGGACCTCAGCATTGTGACCTCAGCATTGTGACCTCAGCAATAGGACCTCAGCAATAGGACCTCAAAACTGTGACCTCAGCACTGTGACCTCAGCAATAGGACCTCAGCATTGTGACCTCACCAATAGGACCTGAGCAATAGGACCTCAGCATTGTGACCTCAGCATTGTGACGTCAGCAAAAGGACAGAAGCAATAGGACATCAGCAGTAGGACCTCAGCATTGGGACCTCAGCATTGTGACCTCAGCATTGTGACCTCAGCAACAGGACCTCACCATTGTGACCTTAGCATTGTGACCTCAGCATTTTGACCTCAGCAATAGGACCTCAGCATTGTGACCTCAGAAATAGGACCTCAGAAATAGGACCTCAGCAATAGGACCACAGCAATAGGACCTCAGCATTGTGACCTGAGCATTGTGACCTGAGCATTGTGACCTCAGCAAAAGGACCTCAGCAATAGGACCTCAGCATTGTGACCTCAGAATTGTGAACTCAGCAATAGGACCTCAGCATTGTAACCTCAGCAATAGGACCTCAGCATTGTGACCTCAGCAATAGGAGCTCAGCAATAGGACGTCAACATTGTGACCTCAGCAATAGGACCTCAGCATTGTGACCTCAACAATAGGACCTCAGCAATAGGACCTCAGCATTGTGACCTCAGCATTGTGACCTCAGCAATAGGACCTCAGCAATAGGACCTAGCATTGTGACCTGAGCATTGTGACCTGAGCATTGTGACCTCAGCAATAGGACCTCAGCAATAGGACCTCAGCATTGTGACCTCAGCATTGTGACCTCAGCAATAGGACCTCAGAAATAGGACCTCAGAAATAGGACCTAAGGATTGGGACCGCAGCATAGTGACCTCAGCATTGTGACCTGAGAAACAGGACCTCAGCAATAGGACCTCAGCAATATGACCTCAGCAATAGGACCTCAGCAAAAGGACCTCAACATTGTGACCTCAGCAATAGGACCTCAGCATTGTGACCTCAGCAATAGGACCTCAGCATTGGGACCTCAGCAATAGGACCTCAGCATTGTGACCTAAGCATTGTGACGTCAGCAAAAGGACAGAAGCAATAGGACATCAGCAGTAGGACCTCAGCAATGGGACCTCAGCATTGTGACCTCAGCATTGTGACCTCAGCTATGTGACCTCAGCATTTTTACCTCAGCAATAGGACCTCAGCAATAGGACCTCAGCATTGTGACCTCAGCAATAGGACCTCAGAAATAGGACCTCAGAAATAGGACCTCAGCATTGTGACCTCAGCATTGTGACCTCAGCAATAGGACCTCAGCAATAGGACCTCAAAACTGTGACCTCAGCAATAGGACATCAGCAATAGGACATCAGCAATAGGACCTAAGCATTGTGACCTCAGCAATAGGACCTCAGCAACAGGACCTCCGCATTGTGACCTCAGCAGTAGGACCTCAGCAATAGGACCTCAGCACTGTGACCTCAGCAATAAGACCTCAGCAATAGGACCTCAGCAATAGGACCTCAGCAATAGGACCTCAGCATTGTGACCTCAGCATTGTGACCTCAGCAATAGGACCTAAGCAGTAGGACGTCAGCAATAGGACCTCAGCATTGTGACCTCAGAAACAGGACCTCAGCAATAGGACCTCAGCATTGTGATCTCAGCAATACGACCTCAGCAAAAGGACCTCAACATTGTGACCTCAGCAATAGGACCTCAGCATTGTGACCTCAGCAATAGGACCTCAGCAATAGGACCTCAGCATTGTAACCTCACCAATAGGACCTGAGCAATAGGACCTCAGCATTGTGACCTCAGCATTGTGACGTCAGCAAAAGGACAGAAGCAATAGGACATCAGCAGTAGGACCTCAGCAATGGGACCTCAGCATTGTGACCTCAGCATTTTGACCTCAGCATTGTGACCTCAGCAACAGGACCTCAGCATTGTGACCTCAGCATTGTGACCTCAGCATTTTGACCTCAGCAATAGGACCTCAGCAATAGGACCTCAGCATTGTGACCTCAGCAATAGGACCTCAGGAATAGGACCTCAGAAATAGGACCTCAGAATTGTGACCTCAGCATTGTGACCTCAGCATTGTGACCTCAGCAATAGGACCTCAAACCTGTGACCTCAGCAATAGGACATCAGCAATAGGACCTCAGCATTGTCACCTCAGCAGTAGGTCCTCAGCAATAGGACCTCAGCATTGTGACCTCAGCATTGTGACCTCAGCAATAGGACCTCATAACTGTGACCTCAGCAACAGGACATCAGCAATAGGACCTCAGCATTGTCACCTCAGCAGTAGGACCTCAGAAATAGGACCTCAGCATTGTGACCTCAGCATTGTGACCTCAGCATTGTGACCTCAGCATTGTGAACTCAGCAATAGGACCTCAAAACTGTGACCTCAGCAATAGGACCTCAGCAACAGGACCTCCGCATTGTGACCTCAGCAGTAGGACCTCAGCAATAGGACCTTAGCATTGTGACCTCAGCATTGTGACCTCAGCAATAGGACCTAAGCAATAGGACCTCAGCAATGGGACCTCAGCATTGTGACCTCAGCATTGTGACCTCAGCAACAGGACCTCAGCATTGTGACCTCAGCATTGTGACCTCAGCATTTTGACCTCAGCATTGTGACCTCAGCAATAGGACCTCAGCAATAGGACTTCAGCAATAGGACGTCAGCATTGTGACCTCAGCAATAGGACCTCAGCAATAGGACCTCAGCAATACGACCTCAGCATTGTGACCTCAGCATTGTGACCTCAGTATTGTGACCTCAGCAATAGGACCTCAAAACTGTGACCTCAGCAATAGGACATCAGCAATAGGACATCAGCATTGTGACCTCAGCAATAGGACCTCAGCAATAGGACCTCAGCAACAGGACCTCCGCATAGTGACCTCAGCAGTAGGAACTCAGCAATAGGACCTCAGCACTGTGACCTCAGCAATAGGACCTCAGCAATAGGACCTCAGCAATAGGACCACAGCATTGTGACCTCAGCATTGTGACCTCAGCAATAGGACCTATGCAGTAGGACCTCAGCATTGTGATCTCAGCAATACGACCTCAGCAATAGGACCTCAGCATTGTGACCTCAACAATAGGACCTCAGCAATTGCACCTCAGCACTGTGACCTCAGAAATAGGACCTCAGCAATAGGACCTCAGCATTGTGATCTCAGCAATACGACCTCAGCAGTAGGACCTCAGCAATAGCACATCAGCAATAGGACCTCAGCAATTGGACCTCAGCATTGTTACCTCACAAATAGGACCTCAGCAATAGGACCTCAGCATTGTGACCTCAGCAATAGGACCTCAGCAATAGGACCTCAGCAATAGGACCTCAGCAATAGGACCTCAGTATTGTGATTTCAGAAACAGGACCTCAGCAATAGGACCTCAGCATTGGGACCTCAGCAATAGGACCTCAGCAATAGGACCTCAGCATTGTGACCTCAGCATTGTGACTTCAGCAATAGGACCTCAGCACTGTGACCTCAGCAATAGGACCTAAGCATTGTGACCTCAGGAATAGGAGCTCAACAATAGTACCTCAGCATTGTGACCTCAGCAATAGGACCTCAGCATTTTGACCTCAGCAAAAGAACCTCAGCATTGTGATCTCAGTAATAGAACCTCAAAAATAGGACCTCAGCAATAGGACCTCAATATTGTGACCTCAGCAATAGGACCTAAGAATTGTGACGTCAGCGATAGGACCTCAGCAATAGGACCTCAGCATTGTGACCTCAGCAATAAGACCTCAGCATTGTGACCTCAGCATTCTGACCTCAGCAATAGGACCTCAGCATTGTGACCTCAGCAAGAGGATCTCAGCACTGTGACCTCAGCAATAGGATCTCAGCAATAGGCTCTCAGCAATAGGACCTCAGTATTGTGACATCAGCAATAGGACCTCAGCAATAGGACCTCAGCATTATGACCTCAGCATTGTGACCGCAACATTCTGACCTTAGCATTGTGACCTCAGCAATAGGACCTCAGCATTGTGACCTCAAGAATAGGACCTCAACACTGTGACCTCAGCAATAGGACCTCAATATTGTGACCTCAGCAATAGGACCTCAGCAATAGGACCTCAGCATTGTGACCTCAGCATTGTGACCTCAGCAATAGGACCTCAGCAATAGGACCTAGCATTGTGACCTGAGCATTGTGACCTGAGCATTGTGACCTCAGCAATAGGACCTCAGCAATAGGACCTCAGCATTGTGACCTCAGCATTGTGACCTCAGCAATAGGACCTCAGAAATAGGACCTCAGAAATAGGACCTAAGGATTGGGACCGCAGCATAGTGACCTCAGCATTGTGACCTGAGAAACAGGACCTCAGCAATAGGACCTCAGCAATATGACCTCAGCAATAGGACCTCAGCAAAAGGACCTCAACATTGTGACCTCAGCAATAGGACCTCAGCATTGTGACCTCAGCAATAGGACCTCAGCATTGGGACGTCAGCAATAGGACCTCAGCAATAGGACCTCAGCATTGTGACCTAAGCATTGTGACCTCAGCAAAAGGACAGAAGCAATAGGACATCAGCAGTAGGACCTCAGCAATGGGACCTCAGCATTGTGACCTCAGCATTGTGACCTCAGCATTGTGACCTCAGCATTTTGACCTCAGCAATAGGACCTCAGCAATAGGACCTCAGCATTGTGACCTCAGCAATAGGACCTCAGAAATAGGACCTCAGCATTGTGACCTCAGCATTGTGACCTCAGCAATAGGACCTCAGCAATAGGACCTCAAAATTGTGACCTCAGCAATAGGACATCAGCAATAGGACATCAGCAATAGGACCTCAGCATTGTGACCTCAGCAATAGGACCTCAGCAACAGGACCTCCGCATTGTGACCTCAGCAGTAGGACCTCAGCAATAGGACCTCAGCACTGTGACCTCAGCAATAAGACCTCAGCAATAGGACCTCAGCAATAGGACCTCAGCAATAGGACCTCAGCATTGTGACCTCAGCATTGTGACCTCAGCAATAGGACCTAAGCAGTAGGACGTCAGCAATAGGACCTCAGCATTGTGACCTCAGAAACAGGACCTCAGCAATAGGACCTCAGCATTGTGATCTCAGCAATACGACCTCAGCAAAAGGACCTCAACATTGTGACCTCAGCAATAGGACCTCAGCATTGTGACCTCAGCAATAGGACCTCAGCAATAGGACCTCAGCATTGTAACCTCACCAATAGGACCTGAGCAATAGGACCTCAGCATTGTGACCTCAGCATTGTGACGTCAGCAAAAGGACAGACGCAATAGGACATCTGCAGTAGGACCTCAGGAATGGGACCTCAGCATTGTGACCTCAGCATTTTGACCTCAGCATTGTGACCTCAGCAACAGGACCTCAGCATTGTGACCTCAGCATTGTGACCTCAGCATTTTGACCTCAGCAATAGGACCTCAGCAATAGGACCTCAGCATTGTGACCTCAGCAATAGGACCTCAGGAATAGGACCTCAGAAATAGGACCTCAGCATTGTGACCTCAGCATTGTGACCTCAGCATTGTGACCTCAGCATTGTGACCTCAGCAATAGGACCTCAAAACTGTGACCTCAGCAATAGGACATCAGCAATAGGACCTCAGCATTGTCACCTCAGCAGTAGGACCTCAGCAATAGGACCTCAGCATTGTGACCTCAGCATTGTGACCTCAGCAATAGGACCTCAAAACTGTGACCTCAGCAACAGGACATCAGCAATAGGACCTCAGCATTGTCACCTCAGCAGTAGGACCTCAGAAAAAGGACCTCAGCATTGTGACCTCAGCATTGTGACCTCAGCATTGTGACCTCAGCATTGTGAACTCAGCAATAGGACCTCAAAACTGTGACCTCAGCAATAGGACCTCAGCAACAGGACCTCCGCATTGTGACCTCAGCAGTAGGACCTCAGCAATAGGACCTCAGCATTGTGACCTCAGCATTGTGACCTCAGCAATAGGACCTCAGCATTGTGACCTCAGCAATAGGACCTAAGCATTGTGACCTCAGCAATAGGAGCTCAACAATAGTACCTCAGCATTGTGACCTCAGCAATAGGACCTCAGCATTTTGACCTCAGCAAAAGGACATCAGCATTGTGATCTCAGTAATAGAACCTCAACAATAGGACCTCAGCAATAGGACCTCAGCAATAGGACCTCAATATTGTGACCTCAGCAATAGGACCTAAGAATTGTGACGTCAGCAATAGGACCTCAGCAATAGGACCTCAGCATTGTGACCTCAGCAATAAGACCTCAGCATTGTGACCTCAGCATTCTGACCTCAGCAATAGGACCTCAGCATTGTGACCTCAGCAAGAGGATCTCAGCACTGTGACCTCAGCAATAGGATCTCAGCAATAGGCTCTCAGCAATAGGACCTCAGTATTGTGACATCAGCAATAGGACCTCAGCAATAGGACCTCAGAATTATGACCTCAGCATTGTGACCGCAACATTCTGACCTTAGCATTGTGACCTCAGCAATAGGACCTCAGCATTGTGACAGCAACATTGTGACCTCAGCATTGTGACCTCAGCAATAGGACCTCAGCATTGTGACCTCAGCATTGTGACCTCAGCAATAGGACCTCAGCATTGTGACCTCAGCAAGAGGACCTCAGTATTGTGACCTCAGCATTGTGACCTCAGCAATAGGACCTCAGCAACAGGACCTCAGCAACAGGACCTCAGCATTGTGACCTCAGCAATAGGACCTCAGCAGTAGGACCTCAGCATTGTGACCTCAGCATTGTGACGTCAGCAATAGGAACTCAGCAATAGGACCTCAGCAATAGGACCTCAGCAATAGGACCTCAGAATTGTGACCTCAGCAATAGGACAGAAGCAATAGGAAATCAGTAATAGGACCTTAGCAATGGGACCTCAGCATTTTCACCTAAGCATTGTGACATCAGCAGTAGGACCTGAGCAATAGGACCTCAATATTGTGACCTCAGCAATAGGACCTCAGCAATAGGACCTCAGCATTGTGACCTCAGCATTGTGACCTCAGCAATAGGACCTCAGCAATAGGACCTAGCATTGTGACCTGAGCATTGTGACCTGAGCATTGTGACCTCAGCAATGGGACCTCAGCAATAGGACCTCAGCATTGTGACCTCAGCATTGTGACCTCAGCAATAGGACCTCAGAAATAGGACCTCAGAAATAGGACCTAAGGATTGGGACCGCAGCATAGTGACCTCAGCATTGTGACCTGAGAAACAGGACCTCAGCAATAGGACCTCAGCAATATGACCTCAGCAATAGGACCTCAGCAAAAGGACCTCAACATTGTGACCTCAGCAATAGGACCTCAGCATTGTGACCTCAGCAATAGGACCTCAGCATTGTGACCTCAGCAATAGGACCTCAGCAAAAGGACCTCAACATTGTGACCTCAGCAAAAGGACCTCAACATTGTGACCTCAGCATTGTGACCTCAGCATTGTGACCTCAGCAATAGGACCTCAGCATTGGGACCTCAGCAATAGGACCTCAACATTGTGACGTCAGCAAAAGGACAGAAGCAATAGGACATCAGCAATAGGACCTCAGCATTGTGACCTCAGCATTGTGACCTCAGCAATAGGACCTCAGCAATAGGACCTCAGCAATAGGACCTCAGCAGTAGGACCTCAGCAATAGGACGTCAGCATTGTGACCTCAGCAATAGGACCTCAGCAATAGGACCTCAGCAATACGACCTCAGCAATAGGACCTCAGCAGTAGGACCTCAGCAATAGGACGTCAGCATTGTGACCTCAGCAATAGGACCTCAGCAATAGGACCTCAGCAATACGACCTCAGCATTGTGACCTCAGCATTGTGACCTCAGCATTGTGACCTCAGCAATAGGACCTCAAAACTGTGACCTCAGCAATAGGACATCAGCAATAGGACATCAGCATTGTGACCTCAGCAATAGGACCTCAGCAATAGGACCTCAGCAACAGGACCTCCGCATAGTGACCTCAGCAGTAGGAACTCAGCAATAGGACCTCAGCACTGTGACCTCAGCAATAGGACCTCAGCAATAGGACCTCAGCAATAGGACCTCAGCATTGTGACCTCAGCATTGTGACCTCAGCAATAGGACCTATGCAGTAGGACCTCAGCATTGTGATCTCAGCAATACGACCTCAGCAATAGGACCTCAGCATTGTGACCTCAACAATAGGACCTCAGCAATTGGACCTCAGCAATGTGACCTCAGAAATAGGACCTCAGCAATAGGACCTGAGCATTGTGATCTCAGCAATACGACCTCAGCAGTAGGACCTCAGCAATAGCACATCAGCAATAGGACCTCAGCAATTGGACCTCAGCATTGTTACCTCACAAATAGGACCTCAGCAATAGGACCTCAGCATTGTGACCTCAGCAATAGGACCTCAGCAATAGGACCTCAGTATTGTGATTTCAGAAACAGTACCTCAGCAATAGGACCTCAGCATTGGGACCTCAGCAAGAGGACCTCAGCAATAGGACCTCAGCATTGTGACCTCAGCATTGTGACCTCAGCAATAGGACCTCAGCATTGTGACCTCAGCAATAGGACCTAAGCATTGTGACCTCAGCAAAAGGAGCTCAACAATCGTACCTCAGCATTGTGACCTCAGCAATAGGACCTCAGCATTTTGACCTCAGCAAATGGACCTCAGCATTGTGATCTCAGTAATAGAACCTCAACAATAGGACCTCAGCAATAGGACCTCAGCAATAGGACCTCAATATTGTGACCTCAGCAATAGGACCTAAGAATTGTGACGTCAGCAATAGGACCTCAGCAATAGGACCTCAGCATTGTGACCTCAGCAATAAGACCTCAGCATTGTGACCTCAGCATTCTGACCTCAGCAATAGGACCTCAGCAATAGGACCTCAGCATTGTGACCTCAGCAAGAGGATCTCAGCACTGTGACCTCAGCAATAGGATCTCAGCAATAGGCTCTCAGCAATAGGACCTCAGCATTGTGACCTCAACAATAGGACCTCAACACTGTGACCTCAGCAATAGGACCTCAGCATAGTGACCTCAGCATTGTGACAGCAACACTGTGACCTCAGCATTGTGACCTCAGCAATAGGACCTCAGCATTGTGACCTCAGCAAGAGGACCTCAGTATTGTGACCTCAGCATTGTGACCTCAGCATTGTGACCTCAGCATTGTGACCTCAGCAATAAGACCTCAGCAATAGGACCTCAGCATTGTGACCTCAGCATTGTGACGTAAGCAATAGGACCTCAGCACTGTGACCTCAGCAATAGGACCTCAGCAACAGGACCTCAGCAACAGGACCTCAGCATTGTGACCTCAGCAATAGGACCTCAGCATTGTGACCTCAGCATTGTGACCTCAGCATCGTGACCTCAGCAGTAGGACCTCAGCATTGTGACGTCAGCATTGTGACGTCAGCAATAGGAACTCAGCAATAGGACCTCAGCAATACGACCTCAGCAATAGGACCTCAGAATTGTGACCTCAGCAATACGACAGAAGCAATAGGAAATCAGTAATAGGACCTTAGCAATGGGACCTCAGCATTTTCACCTAAGCATTGTGACATCAGCAGTAGGACCTCAGCAATAGGACCTCAATATTGTGACCTCAGCAATACGACCTCAGAAATAGGACCTCAGCATTGAGAACTCAGCATTGTAACCTCAGCAATAGGACCTCAGCAATAAGACCTCAGCAATAGGACCTCAGCAGTAGGACCTTAGCATTGTGACTTCAGCATTGTGACCTCAGCAATAGGACCTCAGCAATAGGACCTCAGCAATAGGACCTCAGCATTGTGACTTCAGCATTGTGACCTCAGCAATAGGACCTCAGCAATAGGACCTCAGCAAAAGGACCTCAGCAATAGGACCTCAGCATTGGGACCTCAGCATTGTGACCTCAGCAATAGGACCACAGCATTGTGACCTCAGCAATAGGACCTCAGCTATAGAACCTCAGCAATAGGACCTCAGCATTTTGACCTCAACATTGTGACTTAGCAGTATGACCTCAGCAATAGGACCTCAGCATTGTGACCTCAGCAATAGGACCTCAGCAATAGAATCTCAGCAATAGGACCTCAGCAATAGGACCTCAGCATTGTGACCTCAACATTGTGACCTCAGCAATAGGACAGAAGGAATAGGTCATCAGCAATAGGACCTCAGCATTGTCACCTCAGCATTGTCACCTCAGCAATAGGACCTCAGTAATAGGACCTCAGCAATAGGACCTCAGCATTGTGACTTCAGCATTGTGACCTCAGCAATAGGACCTCAGCAATAGGACCTCAGCATTGTGACTTCAGCATTGTGACCTCAGCAATAGGACCTCAGCAATAGGACCTCAGCAATAGGACCTCAGCATTGTGACCTCAGCAATAGGACCTCAGCATTGTGACCTCATCATTGTGACCTCAGCAATAGGACCTCAGCAATAGGACCTAAAAAGTAGGACCTCAGGAATAGGACCTCAGCATTGTGACCTCAGCAATAGGACCTCAGCAATAGGACCTCAGAAATAGGACCTCAGCATTGGGACCTCAGAATTGGGACCTCAGCCATAGGTCCTCAGCAATAGGACCTCAGCAATAGGACCTCAGCAATAGGACCTCAGCATTGTGACCTCATCATTGTGACCTCAGCAATAGGACCTCAGCTATAGAACCTCAGCATTGTGACCTCAGCAATAGGACCTCAGCTATAGAACCTCAGCAATAGGACCTCAGCAATAGGACCTCATCAATAGGACCTCAGCATTGGGACTTCAGCATTGTGACCTCAGCAATAGGACCTCAGCAACAGGACCCCAGCATTGTGACCTCAGCAATAGGACCTCAGCTATAGAACCTCAGCTATAGGACCTCAGCAATAGGACCTCAGCATTTTGACCTCAACATTGTGACTTTAGCAGTAGGACCTCAGCAAGAGGACCTCAGCATTGTGATCTCCGCAATAGGACCTCCGCAATAGGACCTCAGCAATAGGACCTCAGCATTGTGACCTCAGCATTGTGACCGTAGCAAAACGACGTCAGCAATAGGACCTCAGCATTGTGACCTCAGCATTGTGACCTCAGCAATAGGACCTCAGCATTGAGACCTACGAAATAGGACCTCAGCAATAGGACCTCAGCAATAGGACCTCAGCATTGTGAACTCAGCATTGTAACCTCAGCAAAAGGACCTCAGCAATAGGACCTCAGCAATAGGACCTCAGCATTGTGACCTCAGCAATAGGACCTCAGGAATAGGACCTCAGCAATAGGACCTCAGCATTGTGACCTCCGAATTGTGACCTCAGCAATAGGACCTCAGCAATAGGACCTCAGCAATAGGACCTCAGGAATAGGACCTCACCAATAGGACCTAAGCTTTGTGACCTCAGCATTGAGACCTCAGCATTGTGACCTCACCATTAGGACCTCAGCAATAGGACATCAGCATTGTGACCTCAGCAATAGGACCTCAGCAATAGGATCTCATCATTAGGACCTCAGAAATAGGACCTCAGCAGTAGGACCTCAGCATTGGGACCTCAGCAATAGGACCTCAGCCATAGGTCCTCAGCAATAGGACCTCATCATTAGGACCTCAGAAATAGGACCTCAGCAGTAGGACCTCAGCATTGGGACATCAGCAATAGGACCTCAGCCATAGGTCCTCAGCAATAGGACCTCACCACTGTGACCTCAGCATTGTGACCTCAGCAATAGGACCTCAGCATTGTGACCTCATCATTGTGACCTCAGCAGTAGGACCTCAGATATAGAACCTCAGCATTGTGACCTCAGCAATAGGACCTCAGATATAGAACCTCAGCAATAGGACCTCAGCAATAGGACCTCAGCATTTTGACCTCAACATTGTGATTTTAGCCCTAGGACCTCAGCAATAGGACCTCAGCATTGTGACCTCAGCAATAGGACCTCAGCAATAGAACCTCAGCAATAGGACCTCAGCAATAGGACCTCAGCATTGTGACCTCAACATTGTGACCTCAGCAATAGGACAGAAGGAATAGATCATCAACAATAGGACCTCAGCATTGTCACCTCAGCATTGTCACCTCAGCAATAGGACCTCAGCAATAGGACCTCAGCATTGTGACTTCAGCATTGTGACCTCAGCAATAGGACCTCAGCAATAGGACCTCAGCAATAGGACCTCAGCATTGTGACCTCAGCAATAGGACCTCAGCAATAGGACCTCAGCAATAGGACCTCAGCAATAGGACCTCAGCAAAAGGACCTCAGCAAAAGGACCTCAGCAATAGGACCTCAGCAATAGGACCTCAGCATTGGGACCTCAGTATTGTGACCTCAGCAATAGGACCTCAGCAATAGGACCACAGCATTGTGACCTCAGCAATAGGACCTCAGCTATAGAACCTCAGCAATAGGACCTCAGCAATAGGACCTCAGCAACAGGACCTCAGCAACAGGACCTCAGCATTGTGACCTCAGCAATAGGACCTCAGCATTGTGACCTCAGCATTGTGACCTCAGCATCGTGACCTCAGCAGTAGGACCTCAGCATTGTGACGTCAGCATTGTGACGTCAGCAATAGGAACTCAGCAATAGGACCTCAGCAATACGACCTCAGTAATAGGACCTCAGAATTGTGACCTCAGCAATACGACAGAAGCAATAGGAAATCAGTAATAGGACCTTAGCAATGGGACCTCAGCATTTTCACCTAAGCATTGTGACATCAGCAGTAGGACCTCAGCAATAGGACCTCAATATTGTGACCTCAGCAATACGACCTCAGAAATAGGACCTCAGCATTGAGAACTCAGCATTGTAACCTCAGCAATAGGACCTCAGCAATAAGACCTCAGCAATAGGACCTCAGCAGTAGGACCTTAGCATTGTGACTTCAGCATTGTGACCTCAGCAATAGGACCTCAGCAATAGGACCTCAGCAATAGGACCTCAGCATTGTGACTTCAGCATTGTGACCTCAGCAATAGGACCTCAGCAATAGGACCTCAGCAAAAGGACCTCAGCAATAGGACCTCAGCATTGGGACCTCAGCATTGTGACCTCAGCAATAGGACCACAGCATTGTGACCTCAGCAATAGGACCTCAGCTATAGAACCTCAGCAATAGGACCTCAGCATTTTGACCTCAACATTGTGACTTAGCAGTATGACCTCAGCAATAGGACCTCAGCATTGTGACCTCAGCAATAGGACCTCAGCAATAGAATCTCAGCAATAGGACCTCAGCAATAGGACCTCAGCATTGTGACCTCAACATTGTGACCTCAGCAATAGGACAGAAGGAATAGGTCATCAGCAATAGGACCTCAGCATTGTCACCTCAGCATTGTCACCTCAGCAATAGGACCTCAGTAATAGGACCTCAGCAATAGGACCTCAGCATTGTGACTTCAGCATTGTGACCTCAGCAATAGGACCTCAGCAATAGGACCTCAGCATTGTGACTTCAGCATTGTGACCTCAGCAATAGGACCTCAGCAATAGGACCTCAGCAATAGGACCTCAGCATTGTGACCTCAGCAATAGGACCTCAGCATTGTGACCTCATCATTGTGACCTCAGCAATAGGACCTCAGCAATAGGACCTAAAAAGTAGGACCTCAGGAATAGGACCTCAGCATTGTGACCTCAGCAATAGGACCTCAGCAATAGGACCTCAGAAATAGGACCTCAGCATTGGGACCTCAGAATTGGGACCTCAGCCATAGGTCCTCAGCAATAGGACCTCAGCAATAGGACCTCAGCAATAGGACCTCAGCATTGTGACCTCATCATTGTGACCTCAGCAATAGGACCTCAGCTATAGAACCTCAGCATTGTGACCTCAGCAACAGGACCTCAGCTATAGAACCTCAGCAATAGGACCTCAGCAATAGGACCTCATCAATAGGACCTCAGCATTGGGACTTCAGCATTGTGACCTCAGCAATAGGACCTCAGCAACAGGACCCCAGCATTGTGACCTCAGCAATAGGACCTCAGCTATAGAACCTCAGCTATAGGACCTCAGCAATAGGACCTCAGCATTTTGACCTCAACATTGTGACTTTAGCAGTAGGACCTCAGCAAGAGGACCTCAGCATTGTGATCTCCGCAATAGGACCTCCGCAATAGGACCTCAGCAATAGGACCTCAGCATTGTGACCTCAGCATTGTGACCGTAGCAAAACGACGTCAGCAATAGGACCTCAGCATTGTGACCTCAGCATTGTGACCTCAGCAATAGGACCTCAGCATTGAGACCTACGAAATAGGACCTCAGCAATAGGACCTCAGCAATAGGACCTCAGCATTGTGAACTCAGCATTGTAACCTCAGCAAAAGGACCTCAGCAATAGGACCTCAGCAATAGGACCTCAGCATTGTGACCTCAGCAATAGGACCTCAGGAATAGGACCTCAGCAATAGGACCTCAGCATTGTGACCTCCGAATTGTGACCTCAGCAATAGGACCTCAGCAATAGGACCTCAGCAATAGGACCTCAGGAATAGGACCTCACCAATAGGACCTAAGCTTTGTGACCTCAGCATTGAGACCTCAGCATTGTGACCTCACCATTAGGACCTCAGCAATAGGACATCAGCATTGTGACCTCAGCAATAGGACCTCAGCAATAGGATCTCATCATTAGGACCTCAGAAATAGGACCTCAGCAGTAGGACCTCAGCATTGGGACCTCAGCAATAGGACCTCAGCCATAGGTCCTCAGCAATAGGACCTCATCATTAGGACCTCAGAAATAGGACCTCAGCAGTAGGACCTCAGCATTGGGACATCAGCAATAGGACCTCAGCCATAGGTCCTCAGCAATAGGACCTCACCACTGTGACCTCAGCATTGTGACCTCAGCAATAGGACCTCAGCATTGTGACCTCATCATTGTGACCTCAGCAGTAGGACCTCAGATATAGAACCTCAGCATTGTGACCTCAGCAATAGGACCTCAGATATAGAACCTCAGCAATAGGACCTCAGCAATAGGACCTCAGCATTTTGACCTCAACATTGTGATTTTAGCCCTAGGACCTCAGCAATAGGACCTCAGCATTGTGACCTCAGCAATAGGACCTCAGCAATAGAACCTCAGCAATAGGACCTCAGCAATAGGACCTCAGCATTGTGACCTCAACATTGTGACCTCAGCAATAGGACAGAAGGAATAGGTCATCAACAATAGGACCTCAGCATTGTCACCTCAGCATTGTCACCTCAGCAATAGGACCTCAGCAATAGGACCTCAGCATTGTGACTTCAGCATTGTGACCTCAGCAATAGGACCTCAGCAATAGGACCTCAGCAATAGGACCTCAGCATTGTGACCTCAGCAATAGGACCTCAGCAATAGGACCTCAGCAATAGGACCTCAGCAATAGGACCTCAGCAAAAGGACCTCAGCAAAAGGACCTCAGCAATAGGACCTCAGCAATAGGACCTCAGCATTGGGACCTCAGTATTGTGACCTCAGCAATAGGACCTCAGCAATAGGACCACAGCATTGTGACCTCAGCAATAGGACCTCAGCTATAGAACCTCAGCAATAGGACCTCAGCAATAGGACCTCAGCATTTTGACCTCAACATTGTGAATTTAGCAGTAGGACCTCAGCAAGAGGACCTCAGCATTGTGACCTCAGCAATAGGACCTCCGCAATAGAACCTCAGCAATAGGACCTCAGCAATAGGACCTCAGCATTGTGACCTCAGCAATAGGACAGAAGGAATAGGTCATCAGCAATAGGACCTCAGCATTGTCACCTCAGCAATAGGACCTCAGCAATATGACCTCAGCATTGTGACTTCAGCATTGTGACCTCAGCAATAGGACCTCAGCATTGTGACTTCAGCATTGTGACCTCAGCAATAGGACCTCAGCAATAGGACCTCAGCAATAGAACCTCAGCAATAGGACCTCAGCAATAGGACCTCAGCAATAGGATCTCAGCATTGTGACCTCAGCAATAGGACCTCAGCAATAGGACCTAAACAGTAGGACCTCAGCAATAGGACCTCAGCAATAGGACCTCAGCAATAGGACCTCAGCATTGTGACCACAGCAATAGGACCTCAGTAATAGCACCTCAGCAATAGGACCTCCGCATTGTGACCTCAGCAATAGGACCTCAGCATTGTGACCTCAGCAGTAGGACCTCAGCATTGTGACTTCAGCAATAGGACCTCAGCAATAGGACCTCAGCATTGTGACCTCAGCAACAGGACCTCAGCATTGTGACCTCAGCATTGTGACCTCAGCATTGTGACCTCAGCAATAGGACCTCAGCAAAAGGATTTCAGCATTGTGACCTCAGCATTGTGACCTCAGCAATAGTACCTCAGCATTGTGACCTCATCATTGTGACCTCAGCAATAGGACCTCAGAAATAGGACCTCAGCAATGGGACCTCAGCAATAGGACCTCAGCATTGTGACCTCAGCATTTTGCCCTCATGAATAGGACCTCAGCATTGTGACCTCAGCATTGTGACCTCAGCACTGTGACCTCAGCAATAGGACCTCAGCACTGTGACCTCAGCAATAGGACCTCAGCATAGTGACCTCAGCATTGTGACCGCAACATTGTGACCTCAGAATTGTGACCTCAGCAATAGGACCTCAGCATTGTGACCTCAGCAAGAGGACCTCACTATTGTGACCTCAGCACTGTGACCTCAGCAATAGGACCTCAGCAACAGGACCTCAGCATTGTTACCTCATCATTGTGACCTCAGCAGTAGGACCTCATCATTGTGACCTCAGCATTGTGACCTCAGGAATAGGAACTCAGCAATAGGACCTCAGCAATAGGATCTCATCAATAGGACCTCAGCATTGTGACCTCAGCATTAGGACAGAGGCAATAGGACATCAGCAATAGGACCTCAGCAATGGGACCTCAGCATTGTGACCTCAGCATTGTGATATCAGCAGTAGGACCTCAGCAATAGGACGTCATCAATAGGACCTCAGCATTGTGTCCTCAGCAGTAGGACCTCAGCATTCGGCCCTCAGCAATAGGACCTCAGCAATAGGACCTCAGCAATAGGACCTCAGCATTGAGACCTCAGCCATAGGACTTCAGCAATACGACCTCAGCAATAGGACCTCAGCAATAGGACCACAGTAATAAGACCTTAGCAATAGGACCTCAGAAATAGGACCTCAGAAACAGGACCTCAGCATTGTGACCTCAGCATTGGGACCTCAGCAAAAGGACCTCAGCATTGTGACATGAGCAATAGGACCTCAGCATTGTGACCCCCGCAATAGGACGTCAGCAATAGGACCTCAGCATTGTGACCTCAGCAATAGGACGTCAGCAATAGGACCTCAGCAATAAGACCGCAGCATTGTGACCTGTCAGCAATAGGACCTCAGCAATAGGACCTCAGCATTGTGACCTCAGCAATAGGACCTCAGCAATAGGACCTCAGCATTGTGACCTCAGCATTGTGACCTCAGCAATAGGACCTCAGGAATAGGACCTCAGCATTGTGACCTCAGCAATAGGACCTCAGCAATAGGACATCAGCAACAGCACCTCGGCAATAGGACCTCGGCAATAGGACCTAAGCATTTTGACCTTAACATTTTGACCTCAGCAATAGGACCTCAGCAATAGGACCTCAGAAATAGGACCTCAGCAATAGGACCTCAGCATTGTGACCTCAGCAATAGGACCTGAGAATTGTGACCTCAGCAATAGGACCTCCGCAATAGAACCTCAGCAATAGGACCTCAGCCTTGTGACCTCAGTAATAGGACCTCAGCATTGTGACCTCAGCCTTGTGACCTCAGCAATAGGACCTCAGCAATAGGACCTCAGCATTGTGACCTCAGCAATAGGACCTCAGCAATAGGACCTCAGCATTGTGACCTGTCAGCAAAAGGACCTCAGCATTAGGACCTCAGCATTGTGACCTCAGGAATAGGACCTGAGCAATAGGACCTCAGCAATAGGACACCAGCAATAGGACCTCAGCATTGTGACCTCAGCATTGTGACCTCAGTAATAGGACCTCAGCATTGTGACCTCAGCAATAGGACCTCAGCAATAGGACCTCAGCAAGAGGACCTCAGCATTGTGAACTCAGCAATAGGACCTCAGCAATCGGCCCTCAGCAATAGGACCTCAGCATTGTGACCTCAGCATTGTAACCTCAGCAATAGGACCTCAGCAATAGGACCTCAGCAATAGGACCTCAGCATTGTGACCTCAGCATTGTGACCTCAGCAATAGGACTTCAGCATTGTGACCTCAGCAATAGGACCTCAGCAATAGGACCTCAGCATTGTGAGCTCAGCAATAGGACCTTAGCAATAGGACCTCAGCATTGTGACCTCAGCAATAGGACCTCAGCAATAGGACCTCAGTATAGGGACCTCAGCAATAGGACCTCAGCAAAATGATTTCAACATTGTGACCTCAGCATTGTGACCTCTGCAATAGGACCTCAGCAAAAGGACCTCAGCAATAGGACCTCAGCATATTGACCTCAGCATTGTGACCTCAGCAGTAGGACCTCAGCAATAGGACGTCAGCATTGTTACCTCAGCATTGTGACCTCAGCAAAAGAATCTCAGCAATAGGACCTAAGCATTGTGACCTCAGCAATAGACCTCAGGAATAGGACCTCAGCTATAGGACCTCAGCAAAAGTAATTCAGCATTGTAACCTCAGCATTGTGACCTCAGCAATAGGACCTCAGCAAGAGGACCTCAGCAAGAGGACCTCAGCATTGTGACCTCAGCATTGTGAACTCAGCAATAGGACCTCAGCAATCGGTCCTCAGCAATAGCACCTCCGCAATAGTGCCTCAGCATTGTGACCTCAGCAACAGGACCTCAGCATTGTGACCTCACCATTGTGACGTCAGCATTGTGACCTCAGCAAGAGGACCTCAGCATTGTGACCTCAGCATTGTGAACTCAGCAATAGGACATCAGAAATAGGACCTAAGGATTGTGACCGCAGCATAGTGACCTCAGCATTGTGACCTCAGAAACAGGACCTCAGCAATAGGACCTCAGCAATATGACCTCAGCAAAAGTATCTCAACATTGAGACCTCAGCAATAGGACCTCAGCATTGTGACCTCAGCAAGAGGACTTCAGCAATAGGACCTCAGCATTGTGACCTCAGCAATAGGACCTGAGCAATAGGACCTCAGCATTGTGACCTCAGCATTGTGACGTCAGCAAAAGGACAGAAGCAATAGGACATCAGCAGTAGGACCTCAGCAATGGGACCTCAGCATTGTGACCTCAGCATTGTGACCTAAGCAATAGGACCTCAGCATTGTGACCTCAGCAATAGGACCTGAGAATTGTGACCTCAGCAATAGGACCTCCGCAATAGAACCTCAGCAATAGGACCTCAGCCTTGTGACCTCAGTAATAGGACCTCAGCATTGTGAACTCAGCATTGTGACCTCAGCAATAGGACCTGAGAATTGTGACCTCAGCAATAGGACCTCCGCAATAGAACCTCAGCAATAGGACCTCAGCCTTGTGACCTCAGCAATAGGACCTCAGCATTGTGACCTCAGAATTGTGACCTCAGCAATAGGACCTCAGCAATAGCACCTCCGCAATAGGGCCTCAGCATTGTGACCTCAGCAATAGGACCTCAGCAATAGGACCTCAGCAATAGGACCTCAGCAATAGGACCTCAGCATTGTGACCTCAGCATTGTCACCTCAGCAATAGGACCTCAGCAATAGGACCCCAGCAATAGGACCTAAGCATTGTGACCTCAGCAATAGGACATCAGCAATAGGACCTCAGCAATAGGACCTCAGCATTGTGACCTGTCAGCAAAAGGACCTCAGCATTAGGACCTCAGCATTGTGACTTCAGCATTGTGACCTCAGCAATAGGACCTCAGCAATAAGACCACAGCAATAGGACCTCAGCATTGTGACTTCAGCATTGTGACCTCAGCAATACGACCTCAGCAATAGGACCTCAGCAAGAGGACCTCAGCAAAAGGACCTCAGCAATAGGACCTCAGCATTGGGACCTCAGTATTGTGACCTCAGCAATAGGACCTCAGCAATAGGACCACAGCATTGTGACCTCAGCAATAGGACCTCAGCTATAGAACCTCAGCAATAGGACCTCAGCAATAGGACCTCAGCATTTTGACCTCAACATTGTGACTTTAGCAGTAGGACCTCTGCAATAGGACCTCAGCATTGTGACCTCAGCAATAGGACCTCAGCAATAGAATCTCAGCAATAGGACCTCAGCAATAGGACCTCAGCATTGTGACCTCAACATTGTGACCTCAGCAATAGGACAGAAGGAATAGGTCATCAGCAATAGGACCTCAGCATTGTAACCTCAGCATTGTCACCTCAGCAATAGGACCTCAGCAATAGGACCTCAGCATTGTGACTTCAGCATTGTGACCTCAGCAATAGGACCTCAGCAATAGGACATCAGCATTGTGACTTCAGCATTGTGACCTCAGCAATAGGACCTCAGCAATAGGACCTCAGCAATAGAAGCTCAGCAATAGGACCTCAGCAATAGGACCTCAGCAATAGGACCTCAGCAATAGGACCTCAGCATTGTGACCTCAGCAATAGGACCTCAGTAATAGCACCTCAGCAATAGGACCTCCGCATTGTGACCTCAGCAACAGGACATCAGCAATAGGACCTCAGCATTGTGACCTCAGCAATAGGACAGAAGGAATAGGTCATCAGCAATAGGACCTCAGCATTGTAACCTCAGCATTGTCACCTCAGCAATAGGACCTCAGCAATAGGACCTCAGCATTGTGACTTCAGCATTGTGACCTCAGCAATAGGACCTCAGCAATAGGACCTCAGCATTGTGACTTCAGCATTGTGACCTCAGCAATAGGACCTCAGCAATAGGACCTAAACAGTAGGACCTCAGCAATAGGACCTCAGCAATAGGACCTCAGCAATAGGACCTCAGCAATAGGACCTCAGCATTGTGACCTCAGCAATAGGACCTCAGTAATAGCACCTCAGCAATAGGACCTCCGCATTGTGACCTCAGCAACAGGACATCAGCATTGTGACCTCAGCATTGTGACCTCAGCAGTAGGACCTCAGCATTGTGACTTCAGCAATAGGACCTCAGCAATAGGACCTCAGCATTGTGACCTCAGCAACAGGACCTCAGCATTGTGACCTCAGCATTGTGACCTCAGCAATAGGACCTCAGCATTGTGACCTCAGCAATAGGACCTCAGCAAAAGGATTTCAGCATTGTGACCTCAGCATTGTGACCTCAGCAATAGTACCTCAACATTGTGACCTCATCATTGTGACCTCAGCAATAGGACCTCAGCTATAGAACCTCAGCAATGGGACCTCAGCAATAGGACCTCAGCAACAGGACCTCAGCATTGTGACCTCAGCATTCTGCCCTCATGAATAGGACCTCAGCATTGTCACCTCAGCACTGTGACCTCAGCAATAGGACCTCAGCACTGTGACCTCAGCAATATGACCTCAGCACTGTGACCTCAGCAATAGGACCTCAGCATAGTGACCTCAGCATTGTGACCGCAACATTGTGACCTCAGCATTGTGACCTCAGCAATAGGACCTCAGAAATAGGACCTCAGCAATGGGACCTCAGCAATAGGACCTCAGCATTGTGACCTCAGCATTTTGCCCTCATGAATAGGACCTCAGCATTGTGACCTCAGCATTGTGACCTCAGCACTGTGACCTCAGCAATAGGACCTCAGCACTGTGACCTCAGCAATAGGACCTCAGCATAGTGACCTCAGCATTGTGACCGCAACATTGTGACCTCAGAATTGTGACCTCAGCAATAGGACCTCAGCATTGTGACCTCAGCAAGAGGACCTCACTATTGTGACCTCAGCACTGTGACCTCAGCAATAGGACCTCAGCAACAGGACCTCAGCATTGTTACCTCATCATTGTGACCTCAGCAGTAGGACCTCATCATTGTGACCTCAGCATTGTGACCTCAGGAATAGGAACTCAGCAATAGGACCTCAGCAATAGGATCTCATCAATAGGACCTCAGCATTGTGACCTCAGCATTAGGACAGAGGCAATAGGACATCAGCAATAGGACCTCAGCAATGGGACCTCAGCATTGTGACCTCAGCATTGTGATATCAGCAGTAGGACCTCAGCAATAGGACGTCATCAATAGGACCTCAGCATTGTGTCCTCAGCAGTAGGACCTCAGCATTCGGCCCTCAGCAATAGGACCTCAGCAATAGGACCTCAGCAATAGGACCTCAGCATTGAGACCTCAGCCATAGGACTTCAGCAATACGACCTCAGCAATAGGACCTCAGCAATAGGACCACAGTAATAAGACCTTAGCAATAGGACCTCAGAAATAGGACCTCAGAAACAGGACCTCAGCATTGTGACCTCAGCATTGGGACCTCAGCAAAAGGACCTCAGCATTGTGACATGAGCAATAGGACCTCAGCATTGTGACCCCCGCAATAGGACGTCAGCAATAGGACCTCAGCATTGTGACCTCAGCAATAGGACGTCAGCAATAGGACCTCAGCAATAAGACCGCAGCATTGTGACCTGTCAGCAATAGGACCTCAGCAATAGGACCTCAGCATTGTGACCTCAGCAATAGGACCTCAGCAATAGGACCTCAGCATTGTGACCTCAGCATTGTGACCTCAGCAATAGGACCTCAGGAATAGGACCTCAGCATTGTGACCTCAGCAATAGGACCTCAGCAATAGGACATCAGCAACAGCACCTCGGCAATAGGACCTCGGCAATAGGACCTAAGCATTTTGACCTTAACATTTTGACCTCAGCAATAGGACCTCAGCAATAGGACCTCAGAAATAGGACCTCAGCAATAGGACCTCAGCATTGTGACCTCAGCAATAGGACCTGAGAATTGTGACCTCAGCAATAGGACCTCCGCAATAGAACCTCAGCAATAGGACCTCAGCCTTGTGACCTCAGTAATAGGACCTCAGCATTGTGACCTCAGCCTTGTGACCTCAGCAATAGGACCTCAGCAATAGGACCTCAGCATTGTGACCTCAGCAATAGGACCTCAGCAATAGGACCTCAGCATTGTGACCTGTCAGCAAAAGGACCTCAGCATTAGGACCTCAGCATTGTGACCTCAGGAATAGGACCTGAGCAATAGGACCTCAGCAATAGGACACCAGCAATAGGACCTCAGCATTGTGACCTCAGCATTGTGACCTCAGTAATAGGACCTCAGCATTGTGACCTCAGCAATAGGACCTCAGCAATAGGACCTCAGCAAGAGGACCTCAGCATTGTGAACTCAGCAATAGGACCTCAGCAATCGGCCCTCAGCAATAGGACCTCAGCATTGTGACCTCAGCATTGTAACCTCAGCAATAGGACCTCAGCAATAGGACCTCAGCAATAGGACCTCAGCATTGTGACCTCAGCATTGTGACCTCAGCAATAGGACTTCAGCATTGTGACCTCAGCAATAGGACCTCAGCAATAGGACCTCAGCATTGTGAGCTCAGCAATAGGACCTTAGCAATAGGACCTCAGCATTGTGACCTCAGCAATAGGACCTCAGCAATAGGACCTCAGTATAGGGACCTCAGCAATAGGACCTCAGCAAAATGATTTCAACATTGTGACCTCAGCATTGTGACCTCTGCAATAGGACCTCAGCAAAAGGACCTCAGCAATAGGACCTCAGCATATTGACCTCAGCATTGTGACCTCAGCAGTAGGACCTCAGCAATAGGACGTCAGCATTGTTACCTCAGCATTGTGACCTCAGCAAAAGAATCTCAGCAATAGGACCTAAGCATTGTGACCTCAGCAATAGACCTCAGGAATAGGACCTCAGCTATAGGACCTCAGCAAAAGTAATTCAGCATTGTAACCTCAGCATTGTGACCTCAGCAATAGGACCTCAGCAAGAGGACCTCAGCAAGAGGACCTCAGCATTGTGACCTCAGCATTGTGAACTCAGCAATAGGACCTCAGCAATCGGTCCTCAGCAATAGCACCTCCGCAATAGTGCCTCAGCATTGTGACCTCAGCAACAGGACCTCAGCATTGTGACCTCACCATTGTGACGTCAGCATTGTGACCTCAGCAAGAGGACCTCAGCATTGTGACCTCAGCATTGTGAACTCAGCAATAGGACATCAGAAATAGGACCTAAGGATTGTGACCGCAGCATAGTGACCTCAGCATTGTGACCTCAGAAACAGGACCTCAGCAATAGGACCTCAGCAATATGACCTCAGCAAAAGTATCTCAACATTGAGACCTCAGCAATAGGACCTCAGCATTGTGACCTCAGCAAGAGGACTTCAGCAATAGGACCTCAGCATTGTGACCTCAGCAATAGGACCTGAGCAATAGGACCTCAGCATTGTGACCTCAGCATTGTGACGTCAGCAAAAGGACAGAAGCAATAGGACATCAGCAGTAGGACCTCAGCAATGGGACCTCAGCATTGTGACCTCAGCATTGTGACCTAAGCAATAGGACCTCAGCATTGTGACCTCAGCAATAGGACCTGAGAATTGTGACCTCAGCAATAGGACCTCCGCAATAGAACCTCAGCAATAGGACCTCAGCCTTGTGACCTCAGTAATAGGACCTCAGCATTGTGAACTCAGCATTGTGACCTCAGCAATAGGACCTGAGAATTGTGACCTCAGCAATAGGACCTCCGCAATAGAACCTCAGCAATAGGACCTCAGCCTTGTGACCTCAGCAATAGGACCTCAGCATTGTGACCTCAGAATTGTGACCTCAGCAATAGGACCTCAGCAATAGCACCTCCGCAATAGGGCCTCAGCATTGTGACCTCAGCAATAGGACCTCAGCAATAGGACCTCAGCAATAGGACCTCAGCAATAGGACCTCAGCATTGTGACCTCAGCATTGTCACCTCAGCAATAGGACCTCAGCAATAGGACCCCAGCAATAGGACCTAAGCATTGTGACCTCAGCAATAGGACATCAGCAATAGGACCTCAGCAATAGGACCTCAGCATTGTGACCTGTCAGCAAAAGGACCTCAGCATTAGGACCTCAGCATTGTGACTTCAGCATTGTGACCTCAGCAATAGGACCTCAGCAATAAGACCACAGCAATAGGACCTCAGCATTGTGACTTCAGCATTGTGACCTCAGCAATACGACCTCAGCAATAGGACCTCAGCAAGAGGACCTCAGCAAAAGGACCTCAGCAATAGGACCTCAGCATTGGGACCTCAGTATTGTGACCTCAGCAATAGGACCTCAGCAATAGGACCACAGCATTGTGACCTCAGCAATAGGACCTCAGCTATAGAACCTCAGCAATAGGACCTCAGCAATAGGACCTCAGCATTTTGACCTCAACATTGTGACTTTAGCAGTAGGACCTCTGCAATAGGACCTCAGCATTGTGACCTCAGCAATAGGACCTCAGCAATAGAATCTCAGCAATAGGACCTCAGCAATAGGACCTCAGCATTGTGACCTCAACATTGTGACCTCAGCAATAGGACAGAAGGAATAGGTCATCAGCAATAGGACCTCAGCATTGTAACCTCAGCATTGTCACCTCAGCAATAGGACCTCAGCAATAGGACCTCAGCATTGTGACTTCAGCATTGTGACCTCAGCAATAGGACCTCAGCAATAGGACATCAGCATTGTGACTTCAGCATTGTGACCTCAGCAATAGGACCTCAGCAATAGGACCTCAGCAATAGAAGCTCAGCAATAGGACCTCAGCAATAGGACCTCAGCAATAGGACCTCAGCAATAGGACCTCAGCATTGTGACCTCAGCAATAGGACCTCAGTAATAGCACCTCAGCAATAGGACCTCCGCATTGTGACCTCAGCAACAGGACATCAGCAATAGGACCTCAGCATTGTGACCTCAGCAATAGGACAGAAGGAATAGGTCATCAGCAATAGGACCTCAGCATTGTAACCTCAGCATTGTCACCTCAGCAATAGGACCTCAGCAATAGGACCTCAGCATTGTGACTTCAGCATTGTGACCTCAGCAATAGGACCTCAGCAATAGGACCTCAGCATTGTGACTTCAGCATTGTGACCTCAGCAATAGGACCTCAGCAATAGGACCTAAACAGTAGGACCTCAGCAATAGGACCTCAGCAATAGGACCTCAGCAATAGGACCTCAGCAATAGGACCTCAGCATTGTGACCTCAGCAATAGGACCTCAGTAATAGCACCTCAGCAATAGGACCTCCGCATTGTGACCTCAGCAACAGGACATCAGCATTGTGACCTCAGCATTGTGACCTCAGCAGTAGGACCTCAGCATTGTGACTTCAGCAATAGGACCTCAGCAATAGGACCTCAGCATTGTGACCTCAGCAACAGGACCTCAGCATTGTGACCTCAGCATTGTGACCTCAGCAATAGGACCTCAGCATTGTGACCTCAGCAATAGGACCTCAGCAAAAGGATTTCAGCATTGTGACCTCAGCATTGTGACCTCAGCAATAGTACCTCAACATTGTGACCTCATCATTGTGACCTCAGCAATAGGACCTCAGCTATAGAACCTCAGCAATGGGACCTCAGCAATAGGACCTCAGCAACAGGACCTCAGCATTGTGACCTCAGCATTCTGCCCTCATGAATAGGACCTCAGCATTGTCACCTCAGCACTGTGACCTCAGCAATAGGACCTCAGCACTGTGACCTCAGCAATATGACCTCAGCACTGTGACCTCAGCAATAGGACCTCAGCATAGTGACCTCAGCATTGTGACCGCAACATTGTGACCTCAGCATTGTGACCTCAGCAATAGGACCTCAGCATTGTGACCTCAGCAAGAGGACCTCAGTATTGTGACCTCAGCACTGTGACCTCAGCAATAGGATCTCATCAATAGGACCTCAGCATTGTGACCTCAGAATTAGGACAGAGGCAATAGGACATCAGCAATAGGACCTCAGCAATGGGACCTCAGCATTGTCACCTCAGCATTGTGATATCAGCAGTAGGACCTCAGCAATAGGACCTCATCAATAGGACCTCAGCATTGTGTCCTCAGCAGTAGTACCTCAGCATTGGGCCCTCAGCAATAGGATCTCAGCAATAGGACCTCAGCAATAGGACCTCAGCATTGAGATCTCAGCCATAGGACCTCAGCAATAGGACCTCTGCAATAGGACCTCAGCAATAGGACCTCAGCAATAGGACCTCAGGAATAGGACCTCAGAAACAGGACCTCAGCATTGTGACCTCAGCATTGGGACCTCAACAAAAGGACCTCAGCATTGTGACATCAGCAATAGGACCTCAGCATTGTGACCTCAGCAATAGGACCTCAGCAATAGGACCTCAGCAATAGGACCTCAGCATTGTGACCTGTCAGCAATAGGACCTCAGCAATAGGACCTCAGCAATAGGACCTCAGCAATAGGACCTCAGCAATAGGACCTCAGGAATAGGACCTCAGCATTGTGACCTCAGCAATAGGACCTCAGCAATAGGACATCAGCAATAGCACCTCGGCAATAGGACCTCGGCAATAGGACCTAAGCATTTTGACCTTAATATTTTGACCTCAGCAATAGGACCTCAGCAATAGGACCTCAGCAATAGGACCTCAGCAATAGGACCTCAGCATTGTGACCTCAGCAATAGGACCTGAGAATTGTGACCTCAGCAATAGGACCTCCGCTATAGAACCTCAGCAATAGGACCTCAGCCTTGTGACCTCAGTAATAGGACCACAGCATTGTGACCTCAACATTGTGACCTCAGCAATGGGACCCCAGCAATAGGACCTAAGCATTGTGACCTCAGCAATAGGACCTCAGTAATAGGACCTCAGCATTGTGACATCAGGATTGTGACCTCAGCAATAGGACCTCAGCAATAGGACCTCAGCATTGTGACCTGCCAGCAAAAGGACCTCAGCATTAGGACCTCAGCATTGTGACCTCAGGAATAGGACCTCAGCAATAGGACCTCAGCAACAGGACCTCAGCAATAGGACCTCAGCATTGTGACCTCAGCATTGTGACCTCAGTAATAGGACCTCAGCATTGTGACCTCAGCAATAGGACCTCAGCAATAGGACCTCAGCAAGAGGACCTCAGCATTGTGAACTCAGCAATAGGACCTCAGCAATCGGCCCTCAGCAATAGGACCTCAGCATTGTGACCTCAGCATTGTGACCTCAGTAATAGGACCTCAGCATTGTGACCTCAGCAATAGGACCTCAGCAATAGGACCTCAGCATTGTGACCTCAGCAATAGGACTTCAGCATTGTGACCTCAGCAATAGGACCTTAGCAATAGGACCTCAGCATTGTTACCTCAGCAATAGGACCTCAGCATTGTGACCTCAGCAATAAGACCTCAGCATAGGGACCTCAGCAATAGGACCTCAGCAAAATGATTTCAGCATTGTGACCTCAGCATTGTGACCTCAGCAAAAGGACCTCAGCAATAGGACCTCAGCCTATTGACCTCAGCATTGTGACCTCAGCAGTAGGACCTCAGCAGTAGGACGTCAGCATTGTGACCTCAGCATTGTGACCTCAGCAAAAGAACCTCAGCAATAGGACCTAAGCATTGTGACCTCAGCAATAGACCTCAGGAATAGGACCTCAGCTATAGGACCTCAGCAAAAAGAATTCAGCATAGTAACCTCAGCATTGTGACCTCAGCAATAGGACCTCAGCAAGAGGACCTCAGCATTGTGACCTCAGCATTGTGAACTCAGCAATAGGACCTCAGCAATCGGCCCTCAGCAATAGCACCTCCGCAATAGTGCCTCAGCATTGTGACCTCATCATTGTGACCTCAGCATTGTGACCTCAGCAATAGGACCTCAGCATTGTGACCTCACCATTGTGACGTCAGCATTGTGACCTCAGCAAGAGGACCTCAGCATTGTGACCTCAGCATTGTGACCTCAGCAATAGGACATCAGAAATAGGACCTAAGGATTGTGACCGCAGCATAGTGACCTCAGCATTGTGACCTCAGCAACAGGACCTCAGCAATAGGACCTCAGCAATATGACCTCAGCAATAGGACCTCAGGAAAAGGACCTCAACTTTGAGACCTCAGCAATAGGACCTCAGCATTGTGACCTCAGCAAGAGGACCTCAGCAATAGGACCTCAGCATTGTGACCTCAGCAATAGGACCTCAGCAATAGGACCTCAGCAATAGAAGCTCAGCAATACGACCTCAGCAATAGGACCTCAGCAATAGGACCTCAGCATTGTGACCTCAGCAATAGGACCTCAGCAATAGGACCTAAACAGTAGGACCTCAGCAATAGGACCTCAGCAATAGGACCTCAGCAATAGGACCTCAGCATTGTGACCTCAGCAATAGGACCTCAGTAATAGCACCTCAGCAATAGGACCTCCGCATTGTGACCTCAGCAACAGGACATCAGCATTGTGACCTCAGCATTGTGACCTCAGCAGTAGGACCTCAGCATTGTGACTTCAGCAATAGGACCTCAGCAATAGGACCTCAGCATTGTGACCTCAGCAACAGGACCTCAGCATTGTGACCTCAGCATTGTGACCTCAGCAATAGGACCTCAGCATTGTGACCTCAGCAATAGGACCTCAGCAAAGGATTTCAGCATTGTGACCTCAGCATTGTGACCTCAGCAATAGTACCTCAACATTGTGACCTCATCATTGTGACCTCAGCAATAGGACCTCAGCTATAGAACCTCAGCAATGGGACCTCAGCAATAGGACCTCAGCAACAGGACCTCAGCATTGTGACCTCAGCATTGTGCCCTCATGAATAGGACCTCAGCATTGTGACCTCAGCATTGTGACCTCAGCAATAGGACCTAGGATCTGTGACCTCAGCAAGAGGACCTCAACTATAGGACCTCAGCATTGTGACCTCAGCATTGTGACCTCAGCATTGTGACCTCAGCACTGTGACCTCAGCAATAGGACCTCAGCACTGTGACCCTAGCAATAGGACCTCAGCATACTGACCACAGCATTGTGACCGCAACATTGTGACCTCAGCATTGTGACCTCAGCAATAGGACCTCAGCATTGTGACCTCAGCAAGAGGACCTCAGTATTGTGACCTCAGCACTGTGACCTCAGCAATAGGACCTCAGCAACAGGACCTCAGCATTGTTACCTCAGCATTGTGACCTCAGCAGTAGGACCTCAGCATTGTGACCTCAGCATTGTGACCTCAGGAATAGGAACTCAGCAATAGAATCATAGAATCATAGAATATCCTGAGTTGGAAGGGACCCTTAAGGATCATCAAGTCCAACTCTTGACACCGCACAGGTCTACCCAAGTTCAGACCATGTGACTAAGTGCATAGTCCAATCTCTTCTTAAATTCAGTCAGGCTCGGTGCAGTGACCACTTCCCTGGGGAGCCTGTTCCAGTGTGCAACTACTCTCTCTGTGAAGAACCCCTTCCTGATGTCCAGCCTAAACTTCCCCTGCCTCAGCTTAACTCCATTCCCGCGGGTCCTGCCGCTGGTGTTAATGGAGAAAAGGTCTCCTGCCTCTCGACACCCCCTTACGAGGAAGTTGTAGACTGCGATGAGGTCTCCCCTCAGCCTCCTCTTCTCCAGGCTGAACAGGCCCAGTGCCCTCAGCCGTTCCTCATACGTCTTCCCCTCCAGGCCTTTCACCATCTTCGTAGCCCTCCTCTGGACACTCTCCAACAGTTTCATGTCCTTTTTATACTGTGGTGCCCAGAACTGCACACAGTACTCGAGGTGAGGCCGCACCAGCGCAGAGTAGAGCGGGACAATCACCTCCCTCGACCTACTAGCGATGCCGTGCTTGATGCACCCCAGGACACGGTTGGCCCTCCTGGCTGCCAGGGCACACTGCCGGCTCATATTCAACTTGTTGTCTACCACGACCCCCAGATCCCTCTCTTCTAGGCTGCTCTCCAGCGTCTCATCGCCCAGTCTGTATGTGCAGCCAGGGTTTCCCCGTCCCAGGTGCAGGACCCGGCACTTGCTCTTATTGAACTTCATGCGGTTGGCGATCGCCCAGCTCTCCAACCTATCCAGATCCCTCTGCAAGGCCTTTCCACCCTCATTCGAGTCCACAACTCCTCCAAGTTTGGTGTCATCAGCAAACTTGCTCAAAATGCCTTCTATTCCTACATCCAGATCGTTTATAAAAATATTGAAAAGTACCGGCCCTAAAATGGAGCCTTGAGGGACCCCACTAGTGACCGCCCGCCAGCCTGACGCAGCCCCATTCACCATAACCCTTTGGGCCCTGCCCGTTAGCCAATTGCTCACCCATCGTATGATGTTTTTATTTAGCTGTATGCTGGACATTTTGTCCAGTAGGATCCTATGGGAAACCGTGTCAAAAGCCTTGCTGAAGTCCAAAAAAATCACATCAGCTGGTTTCCCTTGGTCCACCATACGGGTGATCTTATCATAAAAGGAAATCAGGTTAGTTAGGCAGGACGTTAATAGGACCTCATCAATAGGATCTCATCAATAGGACCTCAGCATTGTGACCTCAGAATTAGGACAGAGGCAATAGGACATCAGCAATAGGACCTCAGCAATGGGACCTCAGCATTGTCACCTCAGCATTGTGATATCAGCAGTAGGACCTCAGCAATAGGACCTCATCAATAGGACCTCAGCATTGTGTCCTCAGCAGTAGTACCTCAGCATTGGGCCCTCAGCAATAGGATCTCAGCAATAGGACCTCAGCAATAGGACCTCAGCATTGAGATCTCAGCCATAGGACCTCAGCAATAGGACCTCTGCAATAGGACCTCAGCAATAGGACCTCAGCAATAGGACCTCAGCAATAGGACCTCAGAAACAGGACCTCAGCATTGTGACCTCAGCATTGGGACCTCAACAAAAGGACCTCAGCATTGTGACATCAGCAATAGGACCTCAGCATTGTGACCCCCGCAATAGGACGTTTGCAATAGGACCTCAGCACTGTGACCTCAGCAATAGGACCTCAGCATTGTGACCTCAGCAATAGGACGTCAGCAATAGGACCTCAGCATTGTGACCTGTCAGCAATAGGACCTCAGCAATAGGACCTCAGCAATAGGACCTCAGCAATAGGACCTCAGCATTGTGACCTCAGCAATAGGACCTCAGCAATAGGACATCAGCAATAGCACCTCGGCAATAGGACCTCGGCAATAGGACCTAAGCATTTTGACCTTAACATTTTGACCTCAGCAATAGGACCTCAGCAATAGGACCTCAGCAATAGGACCTCAGCATTGTGACCTCAGCAATAGGACCTGAGAATTGTGACCTCAGCAATAGGACCTCCGCTATAGAACCTCAGCAATAGGACCTCAGCCTTGTGACCTCAGTAATAGGACCACAGCATTGTGACCTCAACATTGTGACCTCAGCAATGGGACCCCAGCAATAGGACCTAAGCATTGTGACCTCAGCAATAGGACCTCAGTAATAGGACCTCAGCATTGTGACATCAGGATTGTGACCTCAGCAATAGGACCTCAGCAATAGGACCTCAGCATTGTGACCTGTCAGCAAAAGGACCTCAGCATTAGGACCTCAGCATTGTGACCTCAGGAATAGGACCTCAGCAATAGGACCTCAGCAACAGGACACCAGCAATAGGACCTCAGCATTGTGACCTCAGCATTGTGACCTCAGTAATAGGACCTCAGCATTGTGACCTCAGCAATAGGACCTCAGCAATAGGACCTCAGCAAGAGGACCTCAGCATTGTGAACTCAGCAATAGGACCTCAGCAATCGGCCCTCAGCAATAGGACCTCAGCATTGTGACCTCAGCATTGTGACATCAGCAATAGGACTTCAGAATTGTGACCTCAGCAATAGGACCTCAGCAATAGGACCTCAGCATTGTGACCTCAGCAATAGGACTTCAGCATTGTGACCTCAGCAATAGGACCTTAGCAATAGGACCTCAGCATTGTTACCTCAGCAATAGGACCTCAGCAATAGGACCTCAGCATTGTGACCTCAGCAATAGGACTTCAGCATTGTGACCTCAGCAATAGGACCTTAGCAATAGGACCTCAGCATTGTTACCTCAGCAATAGGACCTCAGCATAGGGACCTCAGCAATAGGACCTCAGCAAAATGATTTCAGCATTGTGACCTCAGCATTGTGACCTCAGGAAAAGGACCTCAGCAATAGGACCTCAGCATATTGACCTCAGCATTGTGACCTCAGCAGTAGGACCTCAGCAATAGGACATCAGCATTGTGACCTCAGCATTGTGACCTCAGCAAAAGAACCTCAGCAATAGGACCTAAGCATTGTAACCTCAGCAATAGACCTCAGGAATAGGACCTCAGCTATAGGACCTCAGCAAAAAGAATTCAGCATAGTAACCTCAGCATTGTGACCTCAGCAATAGGACCTCAGCAAGAGGACCTCAGCATTGTGACCTCAGCATTGTGAACTCAGCAATAGGACCTCAGCAATCGGCCCTCAGCAATAGCACCTCCGCAATAGTGCCTCAGCATTGTGACCTCATCATTGTGACCTCAGCATTGTGACCTCAGCAATAGGACCTCAGCATTGTGACCTCACCATTGTGACGTCAGCATTGTGACCTCAGCAAGAGGACCTCAGCATTGTGACCTCAGCATTGTGACCTCAGCAATAGGACATCAGAAATAGGACCTAAGGATTGTGACCGCAGCATAGTGACCTCAGCATTGTGACCTCAGCAACAGGACCTCAGCAATAGGACCTCAGCAATATGACCTCAGCAATAGGACCTCAGCAAAAGGACCTCAACTTTGAGACCTCAGCAATAGGACCTCAGCATTGTGACCTCAGCAAGAGGACCTCAGCAATAGGACCTCAGCATTGTGACCTCAGCAATAGGACCTCAGCAATAGGACCTCAGCATTGTGACCTCAGAATTGTGACGTCAGCAAAAGGACAGAAGCAATAGGACATCAGCAGTAGGACCTCAGCAATGGGACCTCAGCATTGTGACCTCAGCATTGTGACCTCAGCAATAGGACCTCAAAACTGTGACCTCAGCAATAGGACATCAGCAATAGGACCTCAGCATTGTGACCTCAGCAATAGGACCTCAGTAATAGGACCTCAGCAACAGGACCTTTGCATTGTGACCTCAGCAGTAGGACCTCAGCAGTAGGACCTCAGCAATAGGACCTCAGCACTGTGACCTCAGCAATAGGACCTCAGCAATAGGACCTCAGCATTGTGACCTCAGCATTGTGACCTCAGCAATACGACTTAAGCAGTAGGACCTCAGCAATAGGACCTCAGCATTGTGACCTCAGCAATAGAACCTCAGCATTGTGATCTCAGCAATACGACCTCAGCAATAGGACCTCAGCAATAGGACATCAGCAATAGGACCTCAGCAATTGGACCTGAGCTTTGTGACCTCAGCAATAGGACCTAAGCAGTAGGACCTCAGCAATAGGACCTCAGCAATAGGACCTCAGCAATAGGACCTCAGCAATAGGACCTCAGCATTGTGATCTCAGCAATACGACCTCAGCAATAGGACCTCAGCAATAGGACATCAGCAATAGGACCTCAGCAATTGGACCTCAGCATTGTGACCTAAGAAATAGGACCTCAGCAATGGGACCTCAGCATTGTGATCTCAGCAATACGACCTCAGCAGTAGGACCTCAGCAATAGGACATCAGCAATAGGACCTCAGCAATTGGACCTCAGCATTGTGACCTCAGAAATAGGACCTCAGAAATAGGACCTCAGATATAGGACATTAGCAATAGGACCTCAGCATTGTGACCTCAGAATTGTGAACTCAGCAATAGGACCTCAGCATTGTAACCTCAGAAATAGGACCTCAGCAACAGGACCTCAACATTGTGACCTCAGCAATACGACCTCTGCAATAGGACATCAGCATTGTGACCTCAGCATTGTGACCTCAGCAATAGGACCTCAGCAAAAGGACCTCAGCGGTAGGACCTCAGCAATAGGACCTCAGCAATAGGACCTCAGCAATAGGACCTCAGCATTGTGACCTCAGCATTGTGACCTCAGCAATAGGACCTCAGCAACAGGACCTCAGCAACAGGACCTCCGCATTGTGACCTCAGCAATAGGACCTCAGGAAGAGGACCTCAGCATTGTTACCTCAGGAACAGGACCTCAGCAATAGGACCTCAGTAATAGGACATCAACTTTGTGACCTCAGCATTGTGACCTCAGCATTGTGACCTCAGCAATAGTACCTCAGCACTAGCACCTCAGCAATTATACCTCCGAACTCTGACCTCAGCAATAGGACCTCAGCATTGTGACCTCAGCATTGTGACCTCAGAAATAGGACCTCAGCACTGTGACCTCAGCAATAGGACCTCAGCAATAGGAACTCAGAAATAGGACCTCAGCATTGTGACATCAGCAATAGGACCTCAGCAATAGGACCTCAGCATTGTGACCTGAGCAATAGGACCTCAGCAAAAGGACCTCAGCAATAGGACCTCAGCAATAGGACCTCAGCATTGTGACCTCAGCAATAGGACCTCAGCAATAGGACCTCAGCATTGTGACCTCAGCAATATGACCTCAGCATTGTGACCTCAGCAATAGGACCTCAGCATTGTGACCTCATCATTGTGACCTCAGCAATAGTACCTCAGTACTAGCACCTCAGCTATTATACCGCCGAATTCTGACCTCAGCAATAGGACCTCAGCATTGTGACCTCAGCATTGTGACCTCAGCAATAGGACCTCAGCACTGTGACCTCAGCAATAGGATCTCAGCAATAGGAACTCAGAAATAGGACCTCAGCATTGTGACATCAGCAATAGGACCTCAGCAATAGGACCTCAGCATTAGGACCTCAGTATTGTGACCTGAGCAATAGGACCTCAACAATGGGACCTCAGCATTCTGACCTCAGCAATAGGACCTCAGCAATAGGACCTCAGCATTGTGACCTCAGCAATAGGACCTCAGCATTAGGACCTCAGCAATAGGACCTCAACATTGTGACCTCAGCAATACGACCTCTGCAATAGGACCTCAGCATTGAGAACTCAGCATTGTAACCTCAGCAATAGGACCTCAGCAATAGGACCTCAGCATTGAGACCTAAGCATTGTGACCTCAGCAATAGTACCTCAGCACTAGCACCTAAGCAATTATACCTCCGAATTCTGAACTCAGCAATAGGGCCTCAGCATTGTGACCTCAGCATTGTGACTTCAGCAATAGGACCTCAGCAATAGGACCTCAGCAATAGGACCTGAGTATTGTGACCTCAGCATTGTTACCTCAGGAGTAGGACCTCAGCAATAGGACCTCAGCATTGGGACCTCAGCAAAAAGACCTCAGCAATAGGACCTCAGCAATAGGACCTCAGCATGGTGAACTCAGCAATAGGACCTCAGCAATAGGACCTCAGAAATAGGACCTCAGAAATAGGACCTCAGCAATAGGACCACAGCAATAGGACCTCAACATTGTGACCTGAGCATTGTGACCTCAGCAATAGGACCTCAGCAATAGGACCTCAGCAATAGGACCTCAGCATTAGGACCTCAGCAATAGGACCTCAACATTGTGACCTCAATATTGTGACCTCAGCAATAGGACCTCAGCATTGAGAACTCAGCAATAGGACCTCAGCAATAGGACCTCAGCATTGTGACCTCAGCATTGTGACCTCAGCAATAGGACCTCAGAAACAGGACCTCCGCATTGTGACCTCAGCAATAGGACCTCAGCATTGTGACCTCAGCATTGTGACCTCAGCATTGTGACCTCAGCAATAGGACCTCAGCAATAGGACCTGAGCAATAGGACCTCAGAAACAGGACCTCAGCATTGTGACCTCAGTATTGTGACCTCAGAAACAGGACCTCAGCAATAGGTCCTCAGCATTGGGACCTCAGCAAGAGGACCTCAGAAATAGGACCTCAGCATTGTGACCTCAGCATTGTGACCTCAGCAATAGGACCTCAGCAATAGGACCTCAGAAATAGGACCTCAGCAATAGGACCTCAGAAACAGAACCTCAGCATTGTGACCTCAGTATTGTGACCTCAGAAACAGGACCTCAGCAATATGACCTCAGCATTGGGACCTCAGCAAGAGGACCTCAGAAATAGGACCTCAGCATTGTGACCTCAGCATTGTGACCTCAGCATTGTGACCTCAGCAATAGGACCTCAGCAATAGGACCTCAGCTATAGGACCTCAGCAATAGGACCTCAGCATTGTGACCTCAGCATTGTGACGTCAGCAAAAGGACAGAAGCAATAGAACATCAGAAATAAGACCACAGCAATAGGACCTCAGAAACAGGACCTCAGAAACAGGACCTCAGCATTGTGACCTCAGTATTGTGACCTCAGAAAGAGGACCTCAGCAATAGGACCTCACTATTGTGACCTCAGAAACAGGACCTCAGCAACAGGACCTCAGCAACAGGACCTCCGCATTGTGACCTCAGCAATAGGACCTCAGCATTGTGACCTCAGCATTGCGACCTGAGCATTGTGACCTCAGCAATAGGACCTCAGCATTTTGACCTCAGCAATAGGACCTCAGTAAGAGGACCTCAGCATTGTGACCTCAGCATTGTGACCTCAGCATTGTGACCTCAGCATTGTGACCTCAGCAATAGGACCTCAGCAACAGGACCTCAGCAATAGGACCTCAGTATTGTGACCTCAGAAACAGGACCTCAGCAATAGGACCTCAGCATTGGGACCTCAGCAAGAGGACCTCAGCAATAGGACCTCAGCATTGTAACCTCAGCATTGTGACCTCAGCATTTTGACCTCAGCAATAGGACCTCAGCATTGTGACCTCAGCAATAGGACCTAAGCATTGTGACCTCAGCAACAGGAGCTCAACAATAGTACCTCAGCATTGTGACCTCAGTAATAGGACCTCAGCATTTTGACCTCAGCAATAGGACCTCAGAAATAGGACCTCAGAAATAAGACCACAGCAATAGGACCTCAGAAACAGGACCTCAGCATTTTGACCTCAGTATTGTGACCTCAGCATTGTGACCTCAGCAATAGGACCTCAAAACTGTGACCTCAGCAATAGGACCTGAGCAATAGGACCTCAGCATTGTGACCTCAGCAATAGGACCTCAGCATTGTGACCTCAGCAATAGGAGCTCAGCAATAGGACGTCAACATTGTGACCTCAGCAATAGGACCTCAGCATTGTGACCTCAGCAATAGGACATCAGCAATAGGACCTCAGCATTGTGACCTCAGCATTGTGACCTCAGCAATAGGACCTTAGCAATAGGACCTCAGCAATAGGACCTCAGCATTGTGACCTGAGCATTGTGACCTCAGCAATAGGACCTCAGCAATAGGACCTCAGCATTGTGACCTCAGCAATAGGACCTCAGAAATAGGACCTAAGGATTGTGACCGCAGCATAGTGACCTCAGCATTGTGACCTGAGAAACAGGACCTCAGCATTGTGACCTCAGCAATAGGACCTCAGCATTGTGACCTCAGCATTGTGACCTCTGCATTGTGACCTCAGCAATAGGACCTCAAAACTTTGACCTCAGCAATAGGACATCAGCAATAGGACATCAGCATTGTGACCTCAGCATTGTGACCTCAGCAACAGGACCTCCGCATAGTGACCTCAGCAATAGGACCTCAGCATTTTGACCTCAGCAATAGGACCTCAGCATTGTGATCTCAGTAATAGAACCTCACCACTGTGACCTCAGCAAGAGGACCTCAACTATAGGACCTCAGCATTGTGACCTCAGCATTGTGACCTCAGCACTGTGACCTCAGCAATAGGACCTCAGCACTGTGACCTCAGCAATAGGACCTCAGCTTAGTGACCTCAGCATTGTGACCGCAACATTGTGACCTCAGCATTGTGACCTCAGCAATAGGACCTCAGCATAGTGACCTCAGCATTGTGACCGCAGCATTGTGACCTCAGCATTGTGACCTCAGCAATAGGACCTCAGCATTGTGACCTCAGCATTGTGACCTCAGCAATAGGACCTCAGCATTGTGACCTCAGCATTAGGACCTCAGCAACAGGACCTCATCAACAGGACCTCAGCAACAGGACCTCCGCATTTTGACCTCAGCAATAGGACCTCAGCAAGAGGACCTCAGCATTGTGACCTCAGGAATAGGACCTCAGCAATAGGACCTCAGTAATAGGACCTCAGCTTTGTGACCTCAGCATTGTGACCTCAGCAATAGTACCTCAGCACTAGCACCACAGAAATTTTACCTCCGAATTCTGACCTCAGCAATAGGACCTCAGCAATAGGACCTCAGCACTGTGACCTCAGCAATAGGACCTCAGCATAGTGACCTCAGCAAAAAGACCTCAGCCATAGGACCTCAGCATTGTGACCTTAGCAATAGGACCTCAGTAATAGGACCTCAGCATTGTGACCTCAGCATTGTGACCTCAGCAATAGGACCTCAGCATTGTGACCTCAGCAATAGGATCTCAGCAACGTGACCTCAGCAATAGGATCTCAAAACTGTGACCTCAGCAATAGGACATCAGCAATAGGACATCAGCATTGTGACCTCAGCATTGTGACCTCAGCAACAGGACCTCCGCATAGTGACCTCAGCAATAGGACCTCAGCATTTTGACCTCAGCAATAGGACCTCAGCATTGTGATCTCAGTAATAGAACCTCACCACTGTGACCTCAGCAAGAGGACCTCAACTATAGGACCTCAGCATTGTGACCTCAGCATTGTGACCTCAGCACTGTGACCTCAGCAATAGGACCTCAGCACTGTGACCTCAGCAATAGGACCTCAGCTTAGTGACCTCAGCATTGTGACCGCAACATTGTGACCTCAGCATTGTGACCTCAGCAATAGGACCTCAGCATAGTGACCTCAGCATTGTGACCGCAGCATTGTGACCTCAGCATTGTGACCTCAGCAATAGGACCTCAGCATTGTGACCTCAGCATTGTGACCTCAGCAATAGGACCTCAGCATTGTGACCTCAGCATTAGGACCTCAGCAACAGGACCTCATCAACAGGACCTCAGCAACAGGACCTCCGCATTGTGACCTCAGCAATAGGACCTCAGCAAGAGGACCTCAGCATTGTGACCTCAGGAATAGGACCTCAGCAATAGGACCTCAGTAATAGGACCTCAGCTTTGTGACCTCAGCATTGTGACCTCAGCAATAGTACCTCAGCACTAGCACCACAGAAATTTTACCTCCGAATTCTGACCTCAGCAATAGGACCTCAGCAATAAGACCTCAGCTTTGGGACCTCAGCAATAGGACCTCAGCATTGTGACCTCAGCACTGTTACCTCAGCAATAGGACCTCAGCACTGTGACCTCAGCAATAGGACCTCAGCATAGTGACCTCAGCAAAAAGACCTCAGCCATAGGACCTCAGCATTGTGACCTTAGCAATAGGACCTCAGTAATAGGACCTCAGCATTGTGACCTCAGCATTGTGACCTCAGCAATAGGACCTCAGCATTGTGACCTCAGCAATAGGATCTCAGCAACGTGACCTCAGCAATAGGATCTCAGCAATAGGACCTCAGCAATAGGACCTCAGCAATAGGACCTCAGCATTGTGACCTCAACATTGTGACCTCAGCAATAGGACAGAAGGAATAGGACATCAGCAATAGGACCTCAGCAATGGGACCTCAGCATTGTCACCTCAGAATTGTGACCTCAGCAATAGGACCTCAGCAATAGGACCTCAGCATTGTGACCTCAGAAATAGGAACCTCAGAAATAGGACCTCAGCAATAGGACCTCAGCAAAAGGACCTCAGCAAAAGGACCTCAGCAATAGGACCTAAGCAGTAGGACCTCAGCAATAGGACCTCAGCAATAGGACCTCAGCAATAGGACCTCATCATTGTGACCTCAGCAATAGGACCTCAGCAATAGGACCTCAGCATTGTGACCTCAGCAATAGGAACTCAGCAATAGGACCTCAGCAATGGGACCTCAGCATTGTGACCTCAGCATTGTGACCTCAGCAATAGGACCTCAAAGCTGTGACCTCAGCAATAGGACATCAGCAATAGGACCTCAGCATTGTGACCTCAGCAATAGGACCTCAGTAATAGGACCTCAGCAACAGGACCTTCGCATTGTGACCTCAGCAGTAGGACCTCAGCAGTAGGACCTCAGCACTGTGACCTCAGCAATAGGACCTCAGCAATAGGACCTCAGCAATAGGACCTCAGCATTGTGACCTCAGCATTGTGACCTCAGCAATACGACTTAAGCAGTAGGACCTCAGCAATAGGACCTCAGCATTGTGACCTCAGCAATAGGACCTCAGCATTGTGATCTCAGCAATACGACCTCAGCAATAGGACCTCAGCAATAGGACATCAGCAATAGGACCTCAGCAATTGGACCTGAGCTTTGTGATCTCAGCAATAGGACCTAAGCAGTAGGACCTCAGCAATAGGACCTCAGCAATAGGACCTCAGCAATAGGACCTCAGCATTGTGATCTCAGCAATACGACCTCAGCAATAGGACCTCAGCAATAGGACATCAGCAATAGGACCTCAGCAATTGGACCTCAGCATTGTGACCTAAGAAATAGGACCTCAGCAATAGGACCTCAGCATTGTGATCTCAGCAATACAACCTCAGCAGTAGGACCTCAGCAATAGGACATCAGCAATAGGACCTCAGCAATTGGACCTCAGCATTGTGACCTCAGAAATAGGACCTCAGAAATAGGACCTAAGATATAGGACATTAGCAATAGGACCTCAGCATTGTGACCTCAGTAATAGGACCTCAGCAATAGGACCTCAGCAAAAGGACCTCAGCAATAGGAGCTCAGCAATAGGACCTCAGCAATAGGACCTCAGAATTGTGACCTCAGAATTGTGAACTCAGCAATAGGACCTCAGCATTGTAACCTCAGAAATAGGACCTCAGCAACAGGACCTCAACATTGTAACCTCAGCAATAGGACCTCAGCAATAGGACCTCAGCATTGTGACCTCAGCATTGTGACCTCAGCAATAATATCTCAGCACTGTGACCTCAGCAATAGGACCTCAGCATTGTGACCTCAGCATTGTGACCTCAGCAATAGGACCTCAGCACTGTGACCTCAGCAATAGGACCTCAGCAATAGGAACTCAGAAATAGGACCTCAGCATTGTGACATCAGCAATAGGACCTCAGCAATAGGACCTCAGCATTGTGACCTCAGCAATAGGACCTCAGCAAAAGGACCTCAGCATTGTGACCTCAGCAATAGGACCTCAGCAATAGGACCTCAGCATTGTGACCTCAGCAATAGGACCTCAGCAATAGGACCTCAGCATTGTGACCTCAGCAATAGGACCTCAGTATTGTGACCTCAGCAATAGGACCTCAGCATTGTGACCTCAGCATTGTGACCTCAGCAATAGTACCTCAGTACTAGCACCTCAGCTATTATACCGCCGAATTCTGACCTCAGCAATAGGACCTCAGCATTGTGACCTCAGCATTGTGACCTCAGCAATAGGACCTCAGCACTGTGACCTCAGCAATAGGATCTCAGCAATAGGAACTCAGAAATAGGACCTCAGCATTGTGACATCAGCAATAGGACCTCAGCAATAGGACCTCAGATTTAGGACCTCAGTATTGTGACCTGAGCAATAGGACCTCAACAATGGGACCTCAGCATTCTGACCTCAGCAATAGGACCTCAGCAATAGGACCTCAGCATTGTGACCTCAGCAATAGGACCTCAGCATTAGGACCTCAGCAATAGGACCTCAACATTGTGACCTCAGCAATACGACCTCTTCAATAGGACCTCAGCATTGAGAACTCAGCATTGTAACCTCAGCAATAGGACCTCAGCAATAGGACCTCAGCATTGAGACCTAAGCATTGAGACCTCAGCAATAGTACCTCAGCACTAGCACCTAAGCAATTATACCTCCGAATTCTGACCTCAGCAATTGGACCTCAGCATTGTGACCTCAGCATTGTGACTTCAGCAATAGGACCTCAGCAATAGGACATCAGCAATAGGACCTCAGCATTGTGACCTCAGCAATAGGACCTCAGCAATAGGACCTCAGCAATAGGACCTCAGAAATAGGACCTCAGAAATAGGACCTCAGCATTCTGACCTCAGCATTGTGACCTCAGCATTGTGACCTCAGCAATAGGACCTCAAAACTGTGACCTCAGCAATAGGACATCAGCAATAGGACCTCAGCATTGTGACCTCAGCAATAGGACCTCAGCAACAGGACCTCAGCAACAGGACCTCCGCATTGTGACCTCAGCAGTAGGACCTCAGCAGTAGGACCTCAGCAGTAGGACCTCAGCAATAGGACCTCAGCACTGTGACCTCAGCAATAGGACCTCAGCAATAGGACCTCACCATTGTGACCTCAGCAATAGGACCTCAGCAATAGGACCTCAGCAATTGGACCTCAGCAATAGGACCTCAGCATTGTGACCTCAGCAATAGGACCTCAGCATTGTGACCTCAGCAATAGGACCTCAGCAATAGGACCTCAGCATTTTGACCTCAGAAACAGGACCTCAGCAATAGGACCTCAGCATTGTGACATCAGCAGTAGGACCTCAGCAATAGGACCTCAGCATTAGGACCTCAGCAATACGACCTCAGGAAAAGGACCTCAACATTGTGACCTCAGCAATAGGACCTCAGTATTGTGACCTCAGGAATAGGACCTGAGCAGTAGGACCTCAGCATTGTGACCTCAGCATTGTGACGTCAGCAAAAGGACAGAAGCAATAGGACATCAGCAGTAGGACCTCAGCAATGGGACCTCAGCATTGTGACCTCAGCAACAGGACCTCACCATTGTGACCTCAGCATTGTGACCTCAGCATTTTGACCTCAGCAATAGGACCTCAGCATTGTGACCTCAGCAATAGGACCTCAGAAATAGGACCTCAGAAATAGGACCTCAGAAATAGGACCTCAGCATTGTGACCTCAGCATTGTGACCTCAGCAATAGGACCTCAAAACTGTGACCTCAGCAATAGGACCTGAGCAATAGGACCTCAGCATTGTGACCTCAGCAATAGGACCTCAGCATTGTGACCTCAGCAATAGGAGCTCAGCAATAGGACGTCAACATTGTGACCTCAGCAATAGGACCTCAGCATTGTGACCTCAGCAATAGGACCTCAGCAATAGGACCTCAGCATTGTGACCTCAGCATTGTGACCTCAGCAATAGGACCTCAGCAATAGGACCTCAGCAATAGGACCTCAGCATTGTGACCTGAGCATTGTGACCTGAGCATTGTGACCTCAGCAATAGGACCTCAGCAATAGGACCTCAGCATTGTGACCTCAGCATTGTGACCTCAGCAATAGGACCTCAGAATTGGGACCTCAGCAATAGGACCTCAGCAATAGGACCTCAGCATTGGGACCTCAGCATTGGGACCTCAGCAATAGGACCTGAGCAATAGGACCTCAGCATTGTGACCTCAGCATTGTGACGTCATCAAAAGGACAGAAGCAATAGGACATCAGCAGTAGGACCTCAGCAATGGGACCTCAGCATTGTGACCTCAGCATTGTGACCTCAGCAACAGGACCTCAGCATTTTGACCTCAGCAATAGGACCTCAGCAATAGGACCTCAGCAATAGGACCTCAGCATTGTGACCTCAGCATTGTGACCTCAGCAATAGGACCTCAGCAATACGACCTCAAAACTGTGACCTCAGCAATAGGACCTCAGCACTGTGACCTCAGCAATAGGACCTCAGCATTGTGACATCAGCAATAGGACCTCAGCAACAGGACCTCCGCATTGTGACCTCAGCAGTAGGACCTCAGCAATAGGACCTCAGCACTGTGATCTCAGCATTAGGACCTCAGCAATAGGACCTCAGCAATAGGACCTCAGCATTCTGACCTCAGCAATAGGACCTAAGCAGTAGGACGTCAGCAATAGGACCTCAGCATTGTGACCTCAGCAATAAGACCTCAGCAATAGGACCTCAGCATTGTGACCTCAGGAATAGGACCTGAGCAATAGGACCTCAGCATTGTGACCTCAGCATTGTGACGTCAGCAAAAGGATAGAAGCAATAGGACATCAGCAGTAGGACCTCAGCATTGGGACCTCAGCATTGTGACCTCAGCAACAGAACCTCAGCATTGTGACCTCAGCATTGTGACCTCAGCATTTTGACCTCAGCAATAGGACCTCAGCAATAGGACCTCAGCAATAGGACCTCAGCATTGTGACCTCAGCATTGTGACCTCAGCAATAGGACCTCAAAACTGTGACCTCAGCAATAGGACATCAGCAATAGGACATCAGCATTGTGACCTCAGCATTGTGACCTCAGCAACAGGACCTCCGCATAGTGACCTGAGCAGTAGGACCTCAGCAATAGGACCTCAGCACTGTGACCTCAGCAATAGGACCTCAGCAATAGGACCTCAGCAATAGGACCTCAGCAATAGGACCTCAGCATTGTGACCTCAGCATTGTGACCTCAGCAATAGGACCTATGCAGTAGGACCTCAGCATTGTGATCTCAGCAATACGACCTCAGCAATAGGACCTCAGCATTGTGACCTCAGCAATAGGACCTCAGCAATTGGACCTCAGCATTGTGACCTCAGAAATAGGACCTCAGCAATAGGACCTCAGCATTGTGATCTCAGCAATACGACCTCAGCAGTAGGACCTCAGCAATAGCACATCGGCAATAGGACCTCAGCAACTGGACCTCAGCATTGTTACCTCACAAATAGGACCTCAGAAATAGGACCTCAGCAATAGGACCTCAGAAATAGGACCTCAGCATTGTGACCTCAGCAATAGGACCTCAGCAATAGGACCTCAGCAATAGGACCTCAGCAACAGGACCTCAGCAACAGGACCTCAGCAACAGGACCTCAGCAATAGGACCTCAGTATTGTGACCTCAGAAACAGGACCTCAGCAATAGGACCTCAGCAATAGGACCTCAGCAACAGGACCTCAGCAACAGGACCTCAGCAACAGGACCTCAGCAATAGGACCTCAGTATTGTGACCTCAGAAACAGGACCTCAGCAATAGGACCTCAGCATTGGGACCTCAGCAAGAGGACCTCAGCAATAGCACCTCAGCATTGTGACCTCAGCATTGTGACCTCAGCATTTTGACCTCAGCAATAGGACCTCAGCATTGTGACCTCCGCAATAGGACCTAAGCATTGTGACCTCAGCAATAGGAGCTCAACAATAGTACCTCAGCATTGTGACCTCAGTAATAGGACCTCAGCATTTTGACCTCAGCAATAGGACCTCAGAAATAGGACCTCAGAAATAAGACCACAGCAATAGGACCTCAAAAACTGGACCTCAGCATTTTGACCTCAGTATTGTGACCTCAGCATTGTGACCTCAGCAATAGGACCTCAAAACTGTGACCTCAGCAATAGGACCTAAGCAATAGGACCTCAGCATTGTGACCTCAGCAATAGGACCTCAGCATTGTGACCTCAGCAATAGGAGCTCAGCAATAGGACGTCAACATTGTGACCTCAGCAATAGGACCTCAGCATTGTGACCTCAGCAATAGGACATCAGCAATAGGATCTCAGCATTGTGACCTCAGCAATAGGACCTTAGCAATAGGACCTCAGCAATAGGACCTCAGCATTGTGACCTGAGCATTGTGACCTCAGCAATAGGACCTCAGCAATAGGACCTCAGCATTGTGACCTCAGCATTGTGACCTCAGCAATAGGACCTCAGAAATTGGACCTAAGGATTGTGACCGCAGCATAGTGACCTCAGCATTGTGACCTGAGAAACAGGACCTCAGCAATAGGACCTCAGAAATATGACCTGAGCAATAGGACCTCAGCAAAAGGACCTCAACATTGTGACCTCAGCAATAGGACCTCAGCATTGTGACCTCAGCAATAGGACCTCAGCAATAGGACCTCAGCATTGGGACCTCAGCAATAGGACCTCAGCAGTAGGACCTCAGCAATGGGACCTCAGCATGGTGACCTCAGCATTGTGACCTCAGCAACAGGACCTCAGCATTGTGACCTCAGCATTGTGACCTCAGTATTTTGACCTCAGCAATAGGACCTCAGCAATAGGACCTCAAAACTGTGACCTCAGCAATAGGACATCAGCAATAGGACATCAGCATTGTGACCTCAGCATTGTGACCTCAGCAACAGGACCTCCGCATAGTGACCTCAGCAGTAGGACCTCAGCAATAGGACCTCAGCACTGTGACCTCAGCAATAGGACCTCAGCAATAGGACCTCAGCAATAGGACCTCAGCATTGTGACCTCAGCATTGTGACCTCAGCAATAGGACCTATGCAGTAGGACCTCAGCATTGTGATCTCAGCAATACGACCTCAGCAATAGGACCTCAGCATTGTGACCTCAGAAATAGGACCTCAGCAATTGGACCACAGCATTGTGACCTCAGAAATAGGACCTAGGCAGTAGGACCTCAGCATTGTGATCTCAGCAATACGACCTCAGCAGTAGGACCTCAGCAATAGCACATCAGCAATAGGACCTCAGGAATTGGACCTCAGCATTGTTACCTCACAAATAGGACCTCAGAAATAGGACCTCAGCAATAGGACCTCAGCAATAGGACCTCAGCATTGTGACCTCAGCAATAGGACCTCAGAAATAAGACCACAGCAATAGGACCTCAAAAACTGGACCTCAGCATTTTGACCTCAGTATTGTGACCTCAGCATTGTGACCTCAGCAATAGGACCTCAAAACTGTGACCTCAGCAATAGGACCTGAGCAATAGGACCTCAGCATTGTGACCTCAGCAATAGGACCTCAGCATTGTGACCTCAGCAATAGGAGCTCAGCAATAGGACGTCAACATTGTGACCTCAGCAATAGGACCTCAGCATTGTGACCTCAGCAATAGGACATCAGCAATAGGATCTCAGCATTGTGACCTCAGCAATAGGACCTTAGCAATAGGACCTCAGCAATAGGACCTCAGCATTGTGACCTGAGCATTGTGACCTCAGCAATAGGACCTCAGCAATAGGACCTCAGCATTGTGACCTCAGCATTGTGACCTCAGCAATAGGACCTCAGAAATAGGACCTAAGGATTGTGACCGCAGCATAGTGACCTCAGCATTGTGACCTGAGAAACAGGACCTCAGCAATAGGACCTCAGAAATATGACCTGAGCAATAGGACCTCAGCAAAAGGACCTCAACATTGTGACCTCAGCAATAGGACCTCAGCATTGTGACCTCAGCAATAGGACCTCAGCAATAGGACCTCAGCATTGGGACCTCAGCAATAGGACCTCAGCAGTAGGACCTCAGCAATGGGACCTCAGCATTGTGACCTCAGCATTGTGACCTCAGCAACAGGACCTCAGCATTGTGACCTCAGCATTGTGACCTCAGCATTTTGACCTCAGCAATAGGACCTCAGCAATAGGACCTCAAAACTGTGACCTCAGCAATAGGACATCAGCAATAGGACATCAGCATTGTGACCTCAGCATTGTGACCTCAGCAACAGGACCTCCGCATAGTGACCTCAGCAGTAGGACCTCAGCAATAGGACCTCAGCACTGTGACCTCAGCAATAGGACCTCAGCATTGTGACATCAGCAATAGGACCTCAGCATTGTGACCTCAGCATTGTGACCTCAGCAATAGGACCTATGCAGTAGCACCTCAGCATTGTGATCTCAGCAATACGACCTCAGCAATAGGACCTCAGCATTGTGACCTCAGAAATAGGACCTCAGCAATTGGACCACAGCATTGTGACCTCAGAAATAGGACCTAGGCAGTAGGACCTCAGCATTGTGATCTCAGCAATACGACCTCAGCAGTAGGACCTCAGCAATAGCACATCAGCAATAGGACCTCAGCAATTGGACCTCAGCATTGTTACCTCACAAATAGGACCTCAGAAATAGGACCTCAGCAATAGGACCTCAGCAATAGGACCTCAGCATTGTGACCTCAGCAATAGGACCTCAGCAATAGGACCTCAGCAACAGGACCTCAGCAACAGGACCTCAGCAACAGGACCTCAGTATTGTGACCTCAGAAACAGGACCTCAGCAATAGGACCTCAGCATTGGCACCTCAGCAAGAGGACCTCAGCAATAGGACCTCAGCAATAGGACCTCAAAACTGTGACCTCAGCAATAGGACATCAGCAATAGGACATCAGCATTGTGACCTCAGCATTGTGACCTCAGCAACAGGACCTCCGCATAGTGACCTCAGCAGTAGGACCTCAGCAATAGGACCTCAGCATTGTGACCTCAGCATTGTGACCTCAGCATTTTGACCTCAGCAATAGGACCTCAGCATTGTGACCTCAGCAATAAGGCCTAAGCATTGTGACCTCAGCAATAGGAGCTCAACAATAGTACCTCAGCATTGTGACCTCAGTAATAGGACCTCAGCATTTTGACCTCAGCAATAGGACCTCAGAAATAGGACCTCAGAAATAAGACCACAGCAATAGGACCTCAGAAAAAGGACCGCAGCATTTTGACCTCAGTATTGTGACCTCAGCATTGTGACCTCAGCAATAGGACCTCAAAACTGTGACCTCAGCAATAGGACCTGAGCAATAGGACCTCAGCATTGTGACCTCAGCAATAGGACCTCAGCATTGTGACCTCAGCTTTGTGACCTTAGCAATAGGACCTCAGCATTGTGACCTCAGCTTTGTGACCTCAGCAATAGGACCTCAGCAACAGGACCTCATCAACAGGACCTCAGCAACAGGACCTCCGCATTGTGACCTCAGGAATAGGACCTCAGCAAGAGGACCTCAGCATTGTGACCTCAGGAATAGGACCTCAGCAATAGGACCTCAGTAATAGGACCTCAGCTTTGTGACCTCAGCAATAGTACCTCAGCACTAGCACCACAGAAATTTTACCTCCGAATTCTGACCTCAGCAATAGGACCTCAGCAATAAGACCTCAGCATTGGGACCTCAGCAATAGGACCTCAGCATTGTGACCTCAGCAAAAAGACCTCAGCCATAGGACCTCAGCATTGTGACCTTAGCAATAGGACCTCAGTAATAGGACCTCAGCATTGTGACCTCAGCATTGTGACCTCAGAAATAGGACCTCAGCATTGTGACCTCAGCATTGTGACCTCAGCAATAGGATCTCAGCACTGTGACCTCAGCAATAGGATCTCAGCAATAGGACCTCAGCAATAGGACCTCAGCAATAGGACCTCAGCATTGTGACCTCAACATTGTGACCTCAGCAATAGGACAGAAGCAATAGGATATCAGCAATAGGACCTCAGCAATGGGACCTCAGCATTGTCACCTCAGAATTGTGACCTCAGCAATAGGACCTCAGCAATAGGACCTCAGCATTGTGACCTCAGAAATAGGAACCTCAGAAATAGGACCTCAGCAATAGGACCTCAGCAAAAGGACCTCAGCAAAAGGACCTCAGCAATAGGACCTAAGCAATAGGACCTCAGAATTGTGACCTCAGCAATAGGACCTCAGCAGTAGGACCTCAGCAATAGGACCTCAGCAATAGGACCTCAGCATTGTGACCTCAGCAATAGGACCTCAGTAATAGCACCTCAGCAATAGGACCTCCGCATTTTGACCTCAGCAATAGGACCTCAGCAATAGGACCTCAGCATTGTGACCTCAGCAATAGGACCTCAGCAATAGGACCTCAGCATTGTGACCTCAGCAATAGGACCTCAGCATTGTGACCTCAGCATTGTGACCTCAGCAATACGACCTCAGCAACAGGACCTCAGCAACAGGACCTCAGCAATAGGACCTCCGCATTGTGACCTCAGCAATAGGACCTCAGCAAGAGGACCTCAGCATTGTGACCTCAGGAATAGGACATCAGCAGTAGGACCTCAGCAATGGGACCTCAGCATTGTGACCTCAGCATTGTGACCTCAGCAACAGGACCTCAGCATTGTGACCTCAGCATTTTGACCTCAGCAATAGGACCTCAGCAATAGGACCTCAGCAATAGGACCTCAGCAATAGGACCTCAGCATTGTGACCTCAGCAATAGGACCTCAGCAATAGGACCTCAGCATTGTGACCTCAGCATTGTGACCTCAGCAATAGGAACTCAAAACTGTGACCTCAGCAATAGGACATCAGCATTGTGACCTCAGCATTGTGACCTCAGCAACAGGACCTCCGCATAGTGACCTCAGCAGTAGGACCTCAGCACTGTGACCTCAGCAATAGGACCTCAGCAATAGGACCTCAGCAATAGGACCTCAGCATTGTGACCTCAGCAATAGGACCTCAGCAATTGGACCTCAGCAATAGGACCTCAGCAATAGGACCTCAGCATTGTGATCTCAGCAATACGACCTCAGCAATAGGACCTCAGCATTGTGACCTCAGCAATAGGACCTCAGCAATTGGACCTCAGCATTGTGACCTCAGAAATAGGACCTCAGCAATAGGACCTCAGCATTGTGATCTCAGCAATACGACCTCAGCAGTAGGACCTCAGCAATAGCACATCAGGAATAGGACCTCAGCAATTGGACCTCAGCATTGTTACCTCACAAATAGGACCTCAGAAATAGGACCTCAGCAATAGGACCTCAGCAATAGGACCTCAGCATTGTGACCTCAGCAATAGGACCTCAGCAATAGGACCTCAGCAATAGGACCTCAGCAACAGGACCTCAGCAATAGGACCTCAGTATTGTGACCTCAGAAACAGGACCTCAGCAATAGGACCTCAGCATTGGGACCTCAGCAAGAGGACCTCAGCAATAGGACCTCAGCATTGTGACCTCAGCATTGTGACCTCAGCATTTTGACCTCAGCAATAGGACCTCAGCATTGTGACCTCAGCAATAGGACCTAAGCATTGTGACCTCAGCAACAGGAGCTCAACAATAGTACCTCAGCATTGTGACCTCAGTAATAGGACCTCAGCATTTTGACCTCAGCAATAGGACCTCAGAAATAGGACCTCAGAAATAAGACCACAGCTATAGGACCTCAGAAACAGGACCTCAGCATTTTGACCTCAGTATTGTGACCTCAGCATTGTGACCTCAGCAATAGGACCTCAAAACTGTGACCTCAGCAATAGGACCTGAGCAATAGGACCTCAGCATTGTGACCTCAGCAATAGGACCTCAGCATTGTGACCTCAGCAATAGGAGCTCAGCAATAGGACGTCAACATTGTGACCTCAGCAATAGGACCTCAGCATTGTAACCTCAGCAATAGGACATCAGCAATAGGACCTCAGCATTGTGACCTCAGCATTGTGACCTCAGCATTGTGACCTCAGCAATAGGACCTCAGCAATAGGACCTCAGCATTGTGACCTGAGCATTGTGACCTCAGCAATAGGACCTCAGCAATAGGACCTCAGCATTGTGACCTCAGCATTGTGACCTCAGCAATAGGACCTCAGAAATAGGACCTAAGGATTGTGACCGCAGCATTGTGACCTCAGCATTGTGACCTGAGAAACAGGACCTCAGCAATAGGACCTCAGCAATATTACCTGAGCAATAGGACCTCAGCAAAAGGACCTCAACATTGTGACCTCAGCAATAGGACCTCAGCATTGTGACCTCAGCAATAGGACCTCAGCAATAGGACCTTAGCATTGGGACCTCAGCAATAGGACCTCAGCAGTAGGACCTCAGCAATGGGACCTCAGCATTGTGACCTCAGCATTGTGACCTCAGCAACAGGACCTCAGCATTGTGACCTCAGCATTGTGACCTCAGCATTTTGACCTCAGCAATAGGACCTCAGCATTGTGACCTCAGCATTGTGACCTCAGCAATAAGACCTCAGCAATAGGACCTCAAAACTGTGACCTCAGCAATAGGACCTCAGCACTGTGACCTCAGCAATAGGACCTCAGCATTGTGACCTCAGCAGTAGGACCTCAGCAACAGGACCTCCACATTGTGACCTCAGCAGTAGGACCTCAGCACTGTGACCTCAGCAATAGGACCTCAGCAATAGGACCTCAGCAATAGGACCTCAGCATTCTGACCTCAGCAATAGGACCTAAGCAGTAGGACGTCAGCAATAGGAACTCAGCATTGTGATCTCAGCAATAGGACCTCAGCAATAGGACCTCAGCATTGTGACCTCAGCAATAAGACCTCAGCAATAGGACCTCAGCATTGTGACCTCAGCAAGACGACCTCAGCAATAGGACCTCAGCATTGTGACCTCAGCAATAGGACCTCAGCAATAGGACCTCAGCATTGTGACCTCAGCATTGTGACGTCAGTAAAGGACAGAAGCAATAGGACATCAGCAGTAGGACCTCAGCAATGGGACCTCAGCATTGTGACCTCAGCATTGTGACCTCAGCAATAGGACCTCATAACTGTGACCTCAGCAATAGGACATCAGCAATAGGACCTCAGCATTGTGACCTCAGCAATAGGACATCAGCAATAGGACCTCAGCATTGTGACCTCAGCAATAGGACCTCAGTAATAGGACCTCAGCAACAGGACCTTTGCATTGTGACCTCAGCAGTAGGACCTCAGCAACAGGACCTCAGCAATAGGACCTCAGCACTGTGACCTCAGCAATAGGACCTCAGCAATAGGACCTCAGCATTGTGACCTCAGCATTGTGACCTCAGCAATACGACTTAAGCAGTAGGACCTCAGCAATAGGACCTCAGAATTGTGACCTCAGCAATAGAACCTCAGCATTGTGATCTCAGCAATACGACCTCAGCAATAGGACCTCAGCAATAGGACATCAGCAATAGGACCTCAGCAATTGGACCTCAGCATTGTGACCTAAGAAATAGGACCTCAGCAATAGGACCTCAGCATTGTGATCTCAGCAATACGACCTCAGCAGTAGGACCTCAGCAATAGGACATCAGCAATAGGACCTCAGCAATTGGACCGCAGCATTGTGACCTCATAAATAGGACCTCAGAAATAGGACCTCAGATATAGGACATTAGCAATAGGACTTCAGCATTCTGACCTCAGCAATAGGACCGCAGCAATAGGACCTCAGCAATAGGACCTCAGCAATAGGACCTCAGCATTGTGACCTCCGCAGTAGGACCTCAGCAATAGGACCTCAGAATTGTGACCTCTGCATTGTGACCTCAGCAAGAGGACCTCAGCAATAGGACCTCTGCATTGTGACCTCAGCAATACGACCTCAGCAATAGGACCTCAGCAATAGGACCTCAGCTTCGTGACCTCAGCATTGTGACCTCAGCATTGTGACCTCAGCGGTAGGACCTCAGCAATAGGACCTCAGCAATAGGACCTCAGCAATAGGACCTCAGCATTGTGACCTCAGCATTGTGACCTCAGCAATAGGACCTCAGCAACAGGACCTCAGCAACAGGACCTCCGCATTGTGACCTCAGCAATAGGACCTCAGGAAGAGGACCTCAGCATTGTTACCTCAGGAACAGGACCTCAGCAATAGGACCTCACTAATAGGACATCAACTTTGTGACCTCAGCATTGTGACCTCAGCATTGTGACCTCAGCAATAGTACCTCAGCACTAGCACCTCAGCAATTATACCTCCGAACTCTGACCTCAGCAATAGGACCTCAGCATTGTGACCTCAGCATTGTGACCTCAGAAATAGGACCTCAGCACTGTGACCTCAGCAATAGGACCTCAGCAATAGGAACTCAGAAATAGGACCTCAGCATTGTGACATCAGCAATAGGAACTCAGAAATAGGACCTCAGCATTGTGACATCAGCAATAGGACCTCAGCAATAGGACCTCAGCATTAGGACCTCAGTATTGTGACCTGAGCAATAGGACCTCAACAATGGGACCTCAGCATTCTGACCTCAGCAATAGGACCTCAGCAATAGGACCTCAGCATTGTGACCTCAGCAATAGGACCTCAGCATTAGGACCTCAGCAATAGGACCTCAACATTGTGACCTCAGCAATACGACCTCTGCAATAGGACCTCAGCATTGAGAACTCAGCATTGTAACCTCAGCAATAGGACCTCAGCAATAGGACCTCAGCATTGAGACCTAAGCATTGTGACCTCAGCAATAGTACCTCAGCACTAGCACCTAAGCAATTATACCTCCGAATTCTGACCTCAGCAATAGGGCCTCAGCAATAGGACCTCAGCAATAGGACCTGAGCATTGTGACCTCAGCATTGTTACCTCAGTAGTAGGACCTCAGCAATAGGACCTCAGCATTGGGACCTCAGCAAAAAGACCTCAGCACTAGGACCTCAGCAATAGGACCTCAGCATTGTGACTTCAGCAATAGGACCTCAGCAATAGGACCTCAGCATTAGGACCTGAGCATTGTGACGTCAGCATTGTTACCTCAGTAGTAGGACCTCAGCAATAGGACCTCAGCATTGGGACCTCAGCAAAAAGACCTCAGCAATAGGACCTCAGCAATAGGACCTCAGCATTGTGACCTCAGCAATAGGACCTCAGCATTGTGACCTCAGAAATAGGACCTCAGAAATAGGACCTCAGCAATAGGACCAAAGCAATAGGACCTCAACATTGTGACCTGAGCATTGTGACCTCAGCAATAGGACCTCAGCAGTAGGACCTCAACATTGTGACCTCAACATTGTGACCTCAGCAATAGGACCTCAGCATTGAGAACTCAGCAATAGGACCTCAGTAATAGGACCTCAGCATTGTGACCTCAGCATTGTGACCTCAGCATTGTGACCTCAGCATTGTGACCTCAGCAATAGGACCTCAGCAATAGGACCTCAGCATTGTGACCTCAGCATTGTGACCTCAGCAATAGGACCTCAGCAATAGGACCTCAGCATTGTGACCTCAGCATTGTGACCTCAGCAATAGGACCTCAGCAACAGGACCTCAGAAACAGGACCTCCGCATTGTGACCTCAGGAATAGGACCTCAGCATTGTGACCTCAGCATTGTGACCTCAGCATTGTGACCTCAGCAATAGGACCTCAGCAATAGGACCTCAGCAATAGGACCTCAGAAACAGGACCTCAGCATTGTGACCTCAGTATTGTGACCTCAGAAACAGGACCTCAGCAATAGGACCTCAGCATTGGGACCTCAGCAAGAGGACCTCAGCAATAGGACCTCAGCATTGTGACCTCAGCATTGTGACCTCAGCATTGTGACCTCAGCAATAGGACCTCAGCAATAGGACCTCAGCAATAGGACCTCAGAAACAGAACCTCAGCATTGTGACCTCAGTATTGTGACCTCAGAAACAGGACCTCAGCAATAGGACCTCAGCATTGGGACCTCAGCAAGAGGACCTCAGAAATAGGACCTCAGCATTGTGACCTCAGCATTGTGACCTCAGCATTGTGACCTCAGCAATAGGACCTCAGCAATAGGACCTCAGCTATAGGACCTCAGCAATAGGACCTCAGAATTGTGACCTCAGCATTGTGACGTCAGCAAAAGGACAGAAGCAATAGGACATCAGAAATAAGACCACAGCAATAGGACCTCAGAAACAGGACCTCAGAAACAGGACCTCAGCATGTTGACCTCAGTATTGTGACCTCAGAAAGAGGACCTCAGCAATAGGACCTCACTATTGTGACCTCAGAAACAGGACCTCAGCAACAGGACCTCAGCAACAGGACCTCCGCATTGTGACCTCAGCAATAGGACCTCAGCATTGTGACCTCAGCATTGTGACCTCAGCATTGTGACCTCAGCAATAGGACCTCAGCATTTTGACCTCAGCAATAGGACCTCAGTAACAGGACCTCAGCATTGTGACCTCAGCATTGTGACCTCAGCATTGTGACCTCAGCATTGTGACCTCAGCAATAGGACCTCAGCAACAGGACCTCAGCAATAGGACCTCAGTATTGTGACCTCAGAAACAGGACCTCAGCAATAGGACCTCAGCATTGGGACCTCAGCAAGAGGACCTCAGCAATAGGACCTCAGCATTGTGACCTCAGCATTGTGACCTCAGCATTTTGACCTCAGCAATAGGACCTCAGCATTGTGACCTCAGCAATAGGACCTAAGCATTGTGACCTCAGCAACAGGAGCTCAACAATAGTACCTCAGCATTGTGACCTCAGTAATAGGACCTCAGCATTTTGACCTCAGCAATAGGACCTCAGAAATAGGACCTCAGAAATAAGACCACAGCAATAGGACCTCAGAAACAGGACCTCAGCATTTTGACCTCAGTATTGTGACCTCAGCATTGTGACCTCAGCAATAGGACCTCAAAACTGTGACCTCAGCAATAGGACCTGAGCAATAGGACCTCAGCATTGTGACCTCAGCAATAGGACCTCAGCATTGTGACCTCAGCAATAGGAGCTCAGCAATAGGACGTCAACATTGTGACCTCAGCAATAGGAACTCAGCATTGTGACCTCAGCAATAGGACATCAGCAATAGGACCTCAGCATTGTGACCTCAGCATTGTGACCTCAGCAATAGGACCTTAGCAATAGGACCTCAGCAATAGGACCTCAGCATTGTGACCTGAGCATTGTGACCTCAGCAATAGGACCTCAGCAATAGGACTTCAGCATTGTGACCTCAGCAATAGGACCTCAGAAATAGGACCTAAGGATTGTGACCGCAGCATAGTGACCTCAGCATTGTGACCTGAGAAACAGGACCTCAGCAATAGGACCTCAGCAATATGACCTGAGCAATAGGACCTCAGCAAAAGGACCTCAACATTGTGACCTCAGCAATAGGACCTCAGCATTGTGACCTCAGCAATAGGACCTCAGCAATAGGACCTCAGCTTTGGGACCTCAGCAATAGGACCTCAGCAGTAGGACCTCAGCAATGGGACCTCAGCATTGTGACCTCAGCATTGTGACCTCAGCATTGTGACCTCAGCAAAAGGACCTCAGCATTGTGACCTCAGCATTGTGACCTCAGCATTTTAACCTCAGCAATAGGACCTCAGCAATAGGACCTCAGCATTGTGACCTCAGCATTGTGACCTCAGCAATAAGACCTCAGCAATAGGACCTCAAAACTGTGACCTCAGCAATAGGACCTCAGCACTGTGACCTCAGCAATAGGACCTCAGCATTGTGACCTCAGAAATAGGACTTCAGCAACAGGACCTCCACATTGTGACCTCAGCAGTAGGACCTCAGCACTGTGACCTCAGCAATAGGACCTCAGCAATAGGACCTCAGCAATAGGACCTCAGCATTCTGACCTCAGCAATAGGACCTAAGCAGTAGGACGTCAGCAATAGGACCTCAGCATTGTGATCTCAGCAATAGGACCTCAGCAATAGGACCTCAGCATTGTGACCTCAGCAATAAGACCTCAGCAATAGGACCTCAGCATTGTGACCTCAGGAATAGGACCTGAGCAATAGGACCTCAGCATTGTGACCTCAGCATTGTGACGTCAGCAAAAGGACAGAAGCAATAGGACATCAGCAGTAGGACCTCAGCAATGGGACCTCAGCATTGTGACCTCAGCATTGTGACCTCAGCAACAGGACCTCTGCATTGTGACCTCAGCATTTTGACCTCAGCAATAGGACCTCAGCAATAGGACCTCAGCATTGTGACCTCAGCATTGTGACCTCAGCAATAGGACCTCAGCATTGTTACCTCAGCATTGTGACCTCTGCATTGTGACCTCAGCAATAGGACCTCAAAACTGTGACCTCAGCAATAGGACATCAGCATTGTGACCTCAGCATTGTGACCTCAGCAACAGGACCTCCGCATAGTGACCTCAGCAATAGGACCTCAGCATTTTGACCTCAGCAATAGGACCTCAGCATTGTGATCTCAGTAATAGAACCTCACCACTGTGACCTCAGCAAGAGGACCTCAACTATAGGACCTCAGCATTGTGACCTCAGCATTGTGACCTCAGCACTGTGACCTCAGCAATAGGACCTCAGCACTGTGACCTCAGCAATAGGACCTCAGCATAGTGACCTCAGCATTGTGACCGCAACATTGTGACCTCAGCATTGTGACCTCAGCAATAGGACCTCAGCATAGTGACCTCAGCATTGTGACCGCAGCATTGTGACCTCAGCATTGTGACCTCAGCAATAGGACCTCAGCATTGTGACCTCAGCATTGTGACCTCAGCAATAGGACCTCAGCAATAGGACCTCAGCATTGTGACCTCAGCAACAGGACCTCATCAACAGGACGTCAGCAACAGGACCTCCGCATTGTGACCTCAGCAATAGGACCTCAGCAAGAGGACCTCAGCATTGTGACCTCAGGAATAGGACCTCAGCAATAGGACCTCAGTAATAGGACCTCAGCATTGTGACCTCAGCATTGTGACCTCAGCAATAGTACCTCAGCACTAGCACCACAGAAATTTTACCTCCGAATTCTGACCTCAGCAATAGGACCTCAGCAATAAGACCTCAGCTTTGGGACCTCAGCAATAGGACCTCAGCATTGTGACCTCAGCACTGTGACCTCAGCAATAGGACGTCAGCACTGTGACCTCAGCAATAGGACCTCAGCATAGTGACCTCAGCAAAAAGACCTCAGCCATAGGACCTCAGCATTGTGACCTTAGCAATAGGACCTCAGTAATAGGACCTCAGCATTGTGACCTCAGCATTGTGACCTCAGCATTGTGACCTCAGCAATAGGACCTCAGCATTGTGACCTCAGAAATAGGATCTCAGCACCGTGACCTCAGCAATAGGATCTCAGCAATAGGACCTCAGCAATAGGACCTCAGCATTGTGACCTCAACATTGTGACCTCAGCAATAGGACAGAAGGAATAGGACATCAGCAATAGGACCTCAGCAATGGGACCTCAGCATTGTCACCTCAGAATTGTGACCTCAGCAATAGGACCTCAGCATTGTGACCTCAGAAATAGGAACCTCAGAAATAGGACCTAAGCAGTAGGACCTCAGCAATAGGACCTCAGCAATAGGACCTCAGCATTGTGACCTCAGCAGTAAGACCTCAGCATTGGGACATCAGCAATAGGACCTCAGCACTGTGACCTCTGCATTGTGACCGCAACATTGTGACCTCAGCATTGTGACCTCAGCATTGTGACCGCAACATTGTGACCTCAGCATTCTGACCTCAGCACTGTGACCTCAGCATTGTGACCTCAGCAATAGGACCTCAGCATTGTGACCTCAGCATTGTGACCGCAACATTTTGACCTCAGCATTGTGACCTCAGCAATAGGACCTCAGTATTGTGACCTCAGCATTGTGACCTCAGCACTGTGACCTCAGCAATAGGACCTCAGCAATAGGACCTCATCATTGTGACCTCAGCAATAGGACCTCAGCAATAGGACCTCAGCATTGTGACCTCAGCAATAGGAACTCAGCAATAGGACCTCAGCAATGGGACCTCAGCATTGTGACCTCAGCATTGTGACCTCAGCAATAGGACCTCAAAACTGTGACCTCAGCAATAGGACATCAGCAATAGGACCTCAGCATTGTGACCTCAGCAATAGGACCTCAGCAGTAGGACCTCAGCAATAGGACCTCAGCACTGTGACCTCAGCAATAGGACCTCAGCAGTAGGACCTCAGCAATAGGACCTCAGCAATAGGACCTCAGCACTGTGACCTCAGCAATAGGACCTCAGCAATAGGACATCAGCAATAGGACCTCAGCATTGTGACCTCAGCAATAGGACCTCAGCAATAGGACATCAGCAATAGGACCTCAGCATTGTGACCTCAGCAATAGGACCTCAGTATTGTGACCTCAGCATTGTGACCTCAGCACTGTTACCTCAGCAATAGGACCTCAGCAATAGGACCTCATCATTGTGACCTCAGCAATAGGACCTCAGCAATAGGACCTCAGCATTGTGACCTCAGCAATAGGAACTCAGCAATAGGACCTCAGCAATGGGACCTCAGCATTGTGACCTCAGCATTGTGACCTCAGCAATAGGACCTCAAAACTGTGACCTCAGCAATAGGACATCAGCAATAGGACCTCAGCATTGTGACCTCAGCAATAGGACCTCAGCAGTAGGACCTCAGCAATAGGACCTCAGCACTGTGACCTCAGCAATAGGACCTCAGCAGTAGGACCTCAGCAATAGGACCTCAGCAATAGGACCTCAGCACTGTGACCTCAGCAATAGGACCTCAGCAATAGGACATCAGCAATAGGACCTCAGCATTGTGACCTCAGCAATAGGACCTCAGCAATAGGACATCAGCAATAGGACCTCAGCATTGTGACCTCAGCATTATGACCTCAGCAATACGACTTAAGCAGTAGGACCTCAGCAATAGGACCTCAGCATTGTGACCTCAGCAGTAGGACCTCAGTAAGAGGACCTCAGCAACAGGACCTTCGCATTGTGACCTCAGCAGTAGGACCTCAGCAGTAGGACCTCAGCAATAGGACCTCAGCACTGTGACCTCAGCAATAGGACCTCAGCAATAGGACATCAGCAATAGGACCTCAGCATTGTGACCTCAGCATTATGACCTCAGCAATACGACTTAAGCAGTAGGACCTCAGCAATAGGACCTCAGCATTGTGACCTCAGCAATAGGACCTCAGCATTGTGATCTCAGCAATAGGACCTAAGCAGTAGGACCTCAGCAATAGGACCTCAGCAATAGGACCTCAGCAATAGGACCTCAGCATTGTGATCTCAGCAATACGACCTCAGCAATAGGACCTCAGCAATAGGACATCAGCAATAGGACCTCAGCAATAGGACCTCAGCATTGTGATCTCAGCAATACGACCTCAGCAATAGGACCTCAGCAATAGGACATCAGCAATAGGACCTCAGCAATTGGACCTCAGCATTGTGACCTAAGAAATAGGACCTCAGCAATAGGACCTCAGCATTGTGATCTCAGCAATACAACCTCAGCAGTAGGACCTCAGCAATAGGACATCAGCAATAGGACCTCAGCAATTGGACCTCAGCATTGTGACCTCAGAAATAGGACCTCAGAAATAGGACCTAAGATATAGGACATTAGCAATAGGACCTCAGCATTGTGACCTCAGCATTGTGACCTCAGCAATAGGACCTCAGCAAAAGGACCTCAGCAATAGGACCTCAGCAATAGGACCTCAGCAATAGGACTTCAGAATTGTGACCTCAGAATTGTGAACTCAGCAATAGGACCTCAGCATTGTAACCTCAGAAATAGGACCTCAGCAACAGGACCTCAACATTGTGACCTCAGTAATACGACCTCTGCAATAGGACCTCAGCATTGAGAACTCAGCATTGTAACCTCAGCAATAGGACCTCAGCAATAGGACCTCAGCATTGTGACCTCAGCATTGTGACCTCAGCATTGTGACCTCAGCAATAGTACCTCAGCACTAGCACCTCAGCAATTATACCTCCGAACTCTGACCTCAGCAATAGGACCTCAGCATTGTGACCTCAGCATTGTGACCTCAGCAATAGGACCTCAGCACTGTGACCTCAGCAATAGGACCTCAGCAATAGGAACTCAGAAATAGGACCTCAGCATTGTGACATCAGCAATAGGACCTCAGCAATAGGACCTCAGCATTGTGACCTGAGCAATAGGACCTCAGCAAAAGGACCTCAGCATTGTGACCTCAGCAATAGGACCTCAGCAATAGGACCTCAGCATTGTGACCTCAGCAATAGGACCTCAGTATTGTGACCTCAGCAATAGGACCTCAGCATTGTGACCTCAGCATTGTGACCTCAGCAATAGTACCTCAGTACTAGCACCTCAGCTATTATACCGCCGAATTCTGACCTCAGCAATAGGACCTCAGCATTGTGACCTCAGCATTGTGACCTTAGCAATAGGACCTCAGCACTGTGACCTCAGCAATAGGATCTCAGCAATAGGAACTCAGAAATAGGACCTCAGCATTGTGACATCAGCAATAGGACCTCAGCAATAGGACCTCAGATTTAGGACCTCAGTATTGTGACCTGAGCAATAGGACCTCAACAATGGGACCTCAGCATTCTGACCTCAGCAATAGGACCTCAGCAATAGGACCTCAGCATTGTGACCTCAGCAATAGGACCTCAGCATTAGGACCTCAGCAATAGGACCTCAACATTGTGACCTCAGCAATACGACCTCTGCAATAGGACCTCAGCATTGAGAACTCAGCACTGTAACCTCAGCAATAGGACCTCAGCAATAGGACCTCAGCATTGAGACCTAAGCATTGTGACCTCAGCAATAGTACCTCAGCACTAGCACCTAAGCAATTATACCTCCGAATTCTGACCTCAGCAATAGGACCTCAGCATTGTGACCTCAGCATTGTGACTTCAGCAATAGGACCTCAGCACTGTGACCTCAGCAATAGGACCTCAGCATTGTGACCTCAGCAATAGGACCTCAGCAATAGGACCTCAGCAATAGGACCTCAGAAATAGGACCTCAGAAATAGGACCTCAGCATTCTGACCTCAGCATTGTGACCTCAGCATTGTGACCTCAGCAATAGGACCTCAAAACTGTGACCTCAGCAATAGGACATCAGCAATAGGACCTCAGCATTGTGACCTCAGCAATAGGACTTCAGCATTAGGACCTCAGCAATAGGACCTCAACATTGTGACCTCAGCAATACGACCTCTGCAATAGGACCTCAGCATTGAGAACTCAGCATTGTAACCTCAGCAATAGGACCTCAGCATTGAGACCTAAGCATTGTGACCTCAGCAATAGTACCTCAGCACTAGCACCTAAGCAATTATACCTCCGAATTCTGACCTCAGCAATAGGACCTCAGCATTGTGACCTCAGCATTGTGACTTCAGCAATAGGACCTCAGCACTGTGACCTCAGCAATAGGACCTCAGCATTGTGACCTCAGCAATAGGACCTCAGCAATAGGACCTCAGCAATAGGACCTCAGAAATAGGACCTCAGAAATAGGACCTCAGCATTCTGACCTCAGCATTGTGACCTCAGCATTGTGACCTCAGCAATAGGACCTCAAAACTGTGACCTCAGCAATAGGACATCAGCAATAGGACCTCAGCATTGTGACCTCAGCAATAGGACCTCAGCAACAGGACCTCAGCAACAGGACCTCCGCATTGTGACCTCAGCAGTAGGACCTCAGCAGTAGGACCTCAGCAATAGGACCTCAGCACTGTGACCTCAGCACTGTGACCTCAGCAATAGGACCTCACCATTGTGACCTCAGCAATAGGACCTCAGCAATAGGACCTCAGCAATTGGACCTGAGCAATAGGACCTCAGCATTGTGACCTCAGCATTGTGACCTCAGCAATAGGACCTAAGCAGTAGGACCTCAGCATTGTGACCTCAGAAACAAGACCTCAGCAATAGGACCTCAGCATTGTGACATCAGCAGTAGGACCTCAGCAATAGGACCTTAGCATTAGGAGCTCAGCAATACGACCTCAGCAAAAGGACCTCAACATTGTGACCTCAGCAATAGGACCTCAGTATTGTGACCTCAGGAATAGGACCTGAGCAGTAGGAGCTCAGCATTGTGACCTCAGCATTGTGACGTCAGCAAAAGGACAGAAGCAATAGGACATCAGCAGTAGGACCTCAGCAATGGGACCTCAGCATTGTGACCTCAGCATTGTGACCTCAGCAACAGGACCTCACCATTGTGACCTCAGCATTGTGACCTCAGCATTTTGACCTCAGCAATAGGACCTCAAAACTGTGACCTCAGCAATAGGACCTGAGCAATAGGACGTCAACATTGTGACCTCAGCAATAGGACCTCAGCATTGTGACCTCAGCAATAGGACCTCAGCAATAGGACCTCAGCATTGTGACCTCAGCATTGTGACCTCAGCAATAGGACCTCAGAAATAGGACCTAAGGATTGTGACCGCAGCATAGTGACCTCAGCATTGTGACCTGAGAAACAGGACCTCAGCAATAGGACCTCAGCAATAGGACCTCAGCATTGTGACCTCAGCATTGTGACCTCAGCAATAGGACCTCAGAAATAGGACCTAAGGATTGTGACCGCAGCATAGTGACCTCAGCATTGTGACCTGAGAAACAGGACCTCAGCAATAGGACCTCAGCAATATGACCTGAGCAATAGGACCTCAGCAAAAGGACCTCAACATTGTGACCTCAGCAATAGGACCTCAGCATTGTGACCTCAGCAATAGGACCTCAGCAATAGGACCTCAGCATTGGGACCTCAGCATTGGGACCTCAGCAATAGGACCTGAGCAATAGGAACTCAGCATTGTGACGTCAGCAAAAGGACCTCCGCATTTTGACCTCAGCAATAGGACCTCAGCAATAGGACCTCAGCAATAGGACCTCAGCATTGTGACCTCAGCATTGTGACCTCAGCAATAGGACCTCAGCAATAGGACCTCAAAACTGTGACCTCAGCAATAGGACCTCAGCACTGTGACCTCAGCAATAGGACCTCAGCATTGTGACATCAGCAATAGGACCTCAGCAACAGGACCTCCGCATTGTGACCTCAGCAGTAGGACCTCAGCAATAGGACCTCAGCACTGTGATCTCAGCATTAGGACCTCAGCAATAGGACCTCAGCAATAGGACCTCAGCATTCTGACCTCAGCAATAGGACCTAAGCAGTAGGACGTCAGCAAGAGGACCTCAGCATTGTGACCTCAGCAATAAGACCTCAGCAATAGGACCTCAGCATTGTGACCTCAGGAATAGGACCTGAGCAATAGGACCTCAGCATTGTGACCTCAGCATTGTGACGTCAGCAAAAGGACAGAAGCAATAGGACATCAGCAGTAGGACCTCAGCATTGGGACCTCAGCATTGTGACCTCAGCAACAGAACCTCAGCATTGTGACCTCAGCATTGTGACCTCAGCATTTTGACCTCAGCAATAGGACCTCAGCAATAGGACCTCAGCATTGTGACCTCAGCAATAGGACCTCAGCAATAGGACCTCAGCAATAGGACCTCAGCATTGTGACCTCAGCATTGTGACCTCAGCAATAGGGCCTCAAAACTGTGACCTCAGCAATAGGACCTCAGCAATAGGACATCAGCATTGTGACCTCAGCATTGTGACCTCAGCAACAGGACCTCCGCATAGTGACCTCAGCAGTAGGACCTCAGCAATAGGACCTCAGCACTGTGACCTCAGCAATAGGACCTCAGCAATAGGACCTCAGCAATAGGACCTCAGCAATAGGACCTCAGCATTGTGACCTCAGCATTGTGACCTCAGCAATAGGACCTATGCAGTAGGACCTCAGCATTGTGATCTCAGCAATACGACCTCAGCAATAGGACCTCAGCATTGTGACCTCAGCAATAGGACGTCAGCAATTGGACCTCAGCATTGTGACCTCAGAAATAGGACCTCAGCAATAGGACCTCAGCATTGTGATCTCAGCAATACGACCTCAGCAGTAGGACCTCAGCAATAGCACATCGGCAATAGGACCTCAGCAATTGGACCTCAGCAATAGGACCTCAGCATTGTGACCTGAGCATTGTGACCTCAGCAATAGGACCTCAGCAATAGGACCTCAGCATTGTGACCTCAGCATTGTGACCTCAGCAATAGGACCTCAGAAGTAGGACCTAAGGATTGTGACCGCAGCATAGTGACCTCAGCATTGTGACCTGAGAAACAGGACCTCAGCAATAGGACCTCAGAAATATGACCTGAGCAATAGGACCTCAGCAAAAGGACCTCAACATTGTGACCTCAGCAATAGGACCTCAGCATTGTGACCTCAGCAATAGGACCTCAGCAATAGGACCTCAGCATTGGGACCTCAGCAATAGGACCTCAGCATTGTGACCTCAGCAATGGGACCTCAGCATTGTGACCTCAGCATTGTGACCTCAGCAACAGGACCTCAGCATTGTGACCTCAGCATTGTGACCTCAGCATTTTGACCTCAGCAATAGGACCTCAGCAATAGGACCTCAAAACTGTGACCTCAGCAATAGGACATCAGCAATAGGACATCAGCATTGTGACCTCAGCATTGTGACCTCAGCAACAGGACCTCCGCATAGTGACCTCAGCAGTAGGACCTCAGCAATAGGACCTCAGCACTGTGACCTCAGCAATAGGACCTCAGCAATAGGACCTCAGCAATAGGACCTCAGCATTGTGACCTCAGCATTGTGACCTCAGCAATAGGACCTATGCAGTAGGACCTCAGCATTGTGATCTCAGCAATACGACCTCAGCAATAGGACCTCAGCATTGTGACCTCAGCAATAGGACCTCAGCAATTGGACCACAGCATTGTGACCTCAGAAATAGGACCTAGGAAGTAGGACCTCAGCATTGTGATCTCAGCAATACGACCTCAGCAGTAGGACCTCAGCAATAGCACATCAGCAATAGGACCTCAGCAATTGGACCTCAGCATTGTTACCTCACAAATAGTACCTCAGAAATAGGACCTCAGCAATAGGACCTCAGCAATAGGACCTCAGCATTGTGACCTCAGCAATAGGACCTCAGCAATAGGACCTCAGCAACAGGACCTCAGCAACAGGACCTCAGCAATAGGACCTCAGTATTGTGACCTCAGAAACAGGACCTCAGCAATAGGACCTCAGCATTGGGACCTCAGCAAGAGGACCTCAGCAATAGGACCTCAGCAATAGGACCTCAAAACTGTGACCTCAGCAATAGGACATCAGTAATAGGACATCAGCATTGTGACCTCAGCATTGGGACCTCAGCAACAGGACCTCCGCATAGTGACCTCAGCTGTAGGACCTCAGCAATAGGACCTCAGCATTGTGACCTCAGCATTGTGACCTCAGCATTTTGACCTCAGCAATAGGACCTCAGCATTGTGACCTCAGCAATAAGGCCTAAGCATTGTGACCTCAGCAATAGGAGCTCAACTATAGTACCTCAGCATTGTGACCTCAGTAATAGGACCTCAGCATTTTGACCTCAGCAATAGGACCTCAGAAATAGGACCTCAGAAATAAGACCACAGCAATAGGACCTCAGAAACAGGACCTCAGCATTTTGACCTCAGTATTGTGACCTCAGCATTGTGACCTCAGCAATAGGACCTCAAAACTGTGACCTCAGCAATAGGACCTGAGCAATAGGACCTCAGCATTGTGACCTCAGCAATAGGACCTCAGCATTGTGACCTCAGCAAAAGGAGCTCAGCAATAGGACGTCAACATTGTGACATCAGCAATAGGACCTCAGCATTGTGACCTCAGCAATAGGACATCAGCAATAGGACCTCAGCATTGTGACCTCAGCAATAGGACCTTAGCAATAGGGCCTCAGCAATAGGACCTCAGCATTGTGACCTGAGCATTGTGACCTGAGCATTGTGACCTCAGCAATAGGACCTCAGCATTGTGACCTCAGCATTGTGACCTCAGCAATAGGACCTCAGAAATAGGACCTAAGGATTGTGACCGCATCATAGTGACCTCAGAATTGTGACCTGAGAAACAGGACATCAGCAATAGGACCTCAGCAATATGACCTGAGCAATAGGACCTCAGCAAAAGGACCTCAACATTGTGACCTCAGCAATAGGACCTCAGCATTGTGACCTCAGCAATAGGACCTCAGCAATAGGACCTCAGCATTGGGACCTCAGCAATAGGACCTCAGCAGTAGGACCTCAGCAATAGGACCTCAGCATTGTGACCTCAGCATTGTGACCTCAGCATTGTGACCTCAGCAACAGGACCTCAGCATTGTGACCTCAGCATTGTGACCTCAGCATTTTGACCTCAGCAATAGGACCTCAGCAATAGGACCTCAGCATTGTGACCTCAGCATTGAGACCTCAGCAATAGGTCCTCAGCATTGTGACCTCAGTATTTTGACCTCAGCAATAGGACCTCAGCAATAGGACCTCAGCATTGTGACCTCAGCATTGAGACCTCAGCAATAGGACCTCAGCAATAGGACCTCAGCACTGTGACCTCAGCAATAGGACCTCAGCACTGTGACCTCAGCAATAGGATCTCAGCATTGTGACCTCAGCAATAGGACCTCAGCAAAAGGACCTCCACATTGTGACCTCAGCAGTAGGACCTCAGCACTGTGACCTCAGCAATAGGACCTCAGCAATAGGACCTCAGCAATAGGACCTCAGCATTCTGACCTCAGCAATAGGACCTAAGCAGTAGGACGTCAGCAATAGGACCTCAGCATTGTGATCTCAGCAATAGGACCTCAGCAATAGGACCTCAGCATTGTGACCTCTGCAATAGGACCTGAGCAATAGGATCTCAGCATTGTGACCTCAGCATTGTGACGTCAGCAAAAGGACAGAAGCAATAGGACATCAGTAGTAGGACCTCAGCAATGGGACATCAGCATTGTGACCTCAGCATTGTGACCTCAGCAACAGGACCTCAGCATTGTGACCTCAGCATTGTGACCTCAGCATTTTGACCTCAGCAATAGGACCTCAGCAATAGGACCTCAGCAATAGGACCTCAGCATTGTGACCTCAGCAATAGGACCTCAGCATTGTGACCTCAGCATTGTGACCTCAGCATTGTGACCTCAGCAATAGGACCTCAGCATTGTGACCTCAGCATTGTGACCTCAGCATTGTGACCTCAGCAACAGGACCTCAGCATTGTGACCTCAGCATTGTGACCTCAGCATTTTGACCTCAGCAATAGGACCTCAGCAATAGGACCTCAGCAATAGGACCTCAGCATTGTGACCTCAGCAATAGGACATCAGCATTGTGACCTCAGCATTGTGACCTCAGCAACAGGACTTCCGCATAGTGACCTCAGCAATAGGACCTCAGCATTTTGACCTCAGCAATAGGACCTCAGCATTGTGATCTCAGTAATAGAACCTCAGCACTATGACCTAAGCAAGAGGACCTCAACTATAGGACCTCAGCATTGTGACCTCAGCATTGTGACCTCAGCACTGTGACCTCAGCAATAGGACCTCAGCACTGTGACCTCAGCAATAGGACCTCAGCATAGTGACCTCAGCATTGTGACCGCAACATTGTGACCTCAGCATTGTGACCTCAGCAATAGGACCTCAGCATAGTGACCTCAGCATTGTGACCGCAGCATTGTGACCTCAGCATTGTGACCTCAGCAATAGGACCTCAGCATTGTGACCTCAGCAATGTGACCTCAGCAATAGGACCTCAGCATTGTGACCTCAGCATTGTGACCTCAGCAATAGGACCTCAGCATTGTGACCTCAGAAATGTGACCTCAGCAATAGGACCTCAGCATTGTGACCTCAGCATTGTGACCTCAGCAATAGGACCTCAGCAACAGGACCTCAGCAACAGGACCTCAGCAACAGGACCTCCGCATTGTGACCTCAGGAATAGGACCTCAGCAAGAGGACCTCAGCTTTGTGACCTCAGCAATAGTACCTCAGCACTAGCACCACAGAAATTTTACCTCCGAATTCTGACCTCAGCAATAGGACCTCAGCAATAAGACCTCAGCATTGGGACCTCAGCAATAGGACCTCAGCATTGTGACCTCAGCAAAAAGACCTCAGCCATAGGACCTCAGCATTGTGACCTTAGCAATAGGACCTCAGTAATATGACCTCAGCATTGTGACCTCAGCATTGTGACCTCAGCAATAGGACCTCAGCATTGTGACCTCAGCAATAGGATCTCAGCACTGTGACCTCAGAAATAGGATCTCAGCAATAGGACCTCAGCAATAGGACCTCAGCAATAGGACCTCATCATTGTGACCTCAACATTGTGACCTCAGCAATAGGACAGAAGAAATAGGACATCAGCAATAGGACCTCAGCAATGGGACCTCAGCATTGTCACCTCAGAATTGTGACCTCAGCAATAGGACCTCAGCAAGAGGACCTCAGCATTGTGACCTCAGGAATAGGACATCAGCAGTAGGACCTCAGCAATGGGACCTCAGCATTGTGACCTCAGCATTGTGACCTCAGCAACAGGACCTCAGCATTGTGACCTCAGCATTTTGACCTCAGCAATAGGACCTCAGCAATAGGACGTCAGCAATAGGACCTCAGCAATAGGACCTCAGCATTGTGACCTCAGCAATAGGACCTCAGCAATAGGACCTCAGCATTGTGACCTCAGCATTGTGACCTCAGCATTGTGACCTCAGCAATAGGAACTCAAAACTGTGACCTCAGCAATAGGACATCAGCAATAGGACATCAGCATTGTGACCTCAGCATTGTGACCTCAGCAACAGGACCTCCGCATAGTGACCTCAGCAGTAGGACCTCAGCAATAGGACCTCAGCACTGTGACCTCAGCAATAGGACCTCAGGAATAGGACCTCAGCAATAGGACCTCAGCAATAGGACCTCAGCATTGTGACCTCAGCAATAGGACCTCAGCAATTGGACCTCAGCAATAGGACCTCAGCAATAGGACCTCAGCATTGTGATCTCAGCAATACGACCTCAGCAATAGGACCTCAGCATTGTGACCTCAGCAATAGGACCTCAGCAATTGGACCTCAGCATTGTGACATCAGAAATAGGACCTCAGCAATAGGACCTCAGCATTGTGATCTCAGCAATACGACCTCAGCAGTAGGACCTCAGCAATAGCACATCAGCAATAGGACCTCAGCAATTGGACCTCAGCATTGTTACCTCACAAATAGGACCTCAGAAATAGGACCTCAGCAATAGGACCTCAGCAATAGGACCTCAGCATTGTGACCTCAGCAATAGGACCTCAGAAATAGGACCTAAGGATTGTGACCGCATCATAGTGACCTCAGAATTGTGACCTGAGAAACAGGACATCAGCAATAGGACCTCAGCAATATGACCTGAGCAATAGGACCTCAGCAAAAGGACCTCAACATTGTGACCTCAGCAATAGGACCTCAGCATTGTGACCTCAGCAATAGGACCTCAGCAATAGGACCTCAGCATTGGGACCTCAGCAATAGGACCTCAGCAGTAGGACCTCAGCAATAGGACCTCAGCATTGTGACCTCAGCATTGTGACCTCAGCATTGTGACCTCAGCAACAGGACCTCAGCATTGTGACCTCAGCATTGTGACCTCAGCATTTTGACCTCAGCAATAGGACCTCAGCAATAGGACCTCAGCATTGTGACCTCAGCATTGAGACCTCAGCAATAGGACCTCAGCATTGTGACCTCAGTATTTTGACCTCAGCAATAGGACCTCAGCAATAGGACCTCAGCATTGTGACCTCAGCATTGAGACCTCAGCAATAGGACCTCAGCAATAGGACCTCAGCACTGTGACCTCAGCAATAGGACCTCAGCACTGTGACCTCAGCAATAGGATCTCAGCATTGTGACCTCAGCAATAGGACCTCAGCAACAGGACCTCCACATTGTGACCTCAGCAGTAGGACCTCAGCACTGTGACCTCAGCAATAGGACCTCAGCAATAGGACCTCAGCAATAGGACCTCAGCATTCTGACCTCAGCAATAGGACCTAAGCAGTAGGACGTCAGCAATAGGACCTCAGCATTGTGATCTCAGCAATAGGACCTCAGCAATAGGACCTCAGCATTGTGACCTCTGCAATAGGACCTGAGCAATAGGATCTCAGCATTGTGACCTCAGCATTGTGACGTCAGCAAAAGGACAGAAGCAATAGGACATCAGTAGTAGGACCTCAGCAATGGGACATCAGCATTGTGACCTCAGAATTGTGACCTCAGCAACAGGACCTCAGCATTGTGACCTCAGCATTGTGACCTCAGCATTTTGACCTCAGCAATAGGACCTCAGCAATAGGACCTCAGCAATAGGACCTCAGCATTGTGACCTCAGCAATAGGACCTCAGCATTGTGACCTCAGCATTGTGACCTCAGCATTGTGACCTCAGCAATAGGACCTCAAAACTGTGACCTCAGGAATAGGACATCAGCAATAGGACATCAGCATTGTGACCTCAGCATTGTGACCTCAGCAACAGGACTTCCGCATAGTGACCTCAGCAATAGGACCTCAGCATTTTGACCTCAGCAATAGGACCTCAGCATTGTGATCTCAGTAATAGAACCTCAGCACTATGACCTAAGCAAGAGGACCTCAACTATAGGACCTCAGCATTGTGACCTCAGCATTGTGACCTCAGCACTGTGACCTCAGCAATAGGACCTCAGCACTGTGACCTCAGCAATAGGACCTCAGCATAGTGACCTCAGCATTGTGACCGCAACATTGTGACCTCAGCATTGTGACCTCAGCAATAGGACCTCAGCATAGTGACCTCAGCATTGTGACCGCAGCATTGTGACCTCAGCATTGTGACCTCAGCAATAGGACCTCAGCATTGTGACCTCAGCAATGTGACCTCAGCAATAGGACCTCAGCATTGTGACCTCAGCATTGTGACCTCAGCAATAGGACCTCAGCATTGTGACCTCAGCAATGTGACCTCAGCAATAGGACCTCAGCATTGTGACCTCAGCATTGTGACCTCAGCAATAGGACCTCAGCAACAGGACCTCATCAACAGGACCTCAGCAACAGGACCTCCGCATTGTGACCTCAGGAATAGGACCTCAGCAAGAGGACCTCAGCTTTGTGACCTCAGCAATAGTACCTCAGCACTAGCACCACAGAAATTTTACCTCCGAATTCTGACCTCAGCAATAGGACCTCAGCAATAAGACCTCAGCATTGGGACCTCAGCAATAGGACCTCAGCATTGTGACCTCAGCAAAAAGACCTCAGCCATAGGACCTCAGCATTGTGACCTTAGCAATAGGACCTCAGTAATATGACCTCAGCATTGTGACCTCAGCATTGTGACCTCAGCAATAGGACCTCAGCATTGTGACCTCAGCAATAGGATCTCAGCACTGTGACCTCAGAAATAGGATCTCAGCAATAGGACCTCAGCAATAGGACCTCAGCAATAGGACCTCATCATTGTGACCTCAACATTGTGACCTCAGCAATAGGACAGAAGAAATAGGACATCAGCAATAGGACCTCAGCAATGGGACCTCAGCATTGTCACCTCAGAATTGTGACCTCAGCAATAGGACCTCAGCAAGAGGACCTCAGCATTGTGACCTCAGGAATAGGACATCAGCAGTAGGACCTCAGCAATGGGACCTCAGCATTGTGACCTCAGCATTGTGACCTCAGCAACAGGACCTCAGCATTGTGACCTCAGCATTTTGACCTCAGCAATAGGACCTCAGCAATAGGACGTCAGCAATAGGACCTCAGCAATAGGACCTCAGCATTGTGACCTCAGCAATAGGACCTCAGCAATAGGACCTCAGCATTGTTACCTCAGCATTGTGACCTCAGCATTGTGACCTCAGCATTGTGACCTCAAAACTGTGACCTCAGCAATAGGACATCAGCAATAGGACATCAGCATTGTGACCTCAGCATTGTGACCTCAGCAACAGGACCTCCGCATAGTGACCTCAGCAGTAGGACCTCAGCAATAGGACCTCAGCACTGTGACCTCAGCAATAGGACCTCAGCAATAGGACCTCAGCAATAGGACCTCAGCAATAGGACCTCAGCATTGTGACCTCAGCAATAGGACCTCAGCAATTGGACCTCAGCAATAGGACCTCAGCAATAGGACCTCAGCATTGTGATCTCAGCAATACGACCTCAGCAATAGGACCTCAGCATTGTGACCTCAGCAATAGGACCTCAGCAATTGGACCTCAGCATTGTGACCTCAGAAATAGGACCTCAGCAATAGGACCTCAGCATTGTGATCTCAGCAATACGACCTCAGCAGTAGGACCTCAGCAATAGGACATCAGCAATAGGACCTCAGCAATTGGACCTCAGCATTGTTACCTCACAAATAGGACCTCAGAAATAGGACCTCAGCAATAGGACCTCAGCAATAGGACCTCAGCATTGTGACCTCAGCAATAGGACCTCATCAATAGGACCTCAGCAATAGGACCTCAGCATTGGGACCTCAGCAATAGGACCTCAGCAGTAAGACCTCAGCAATGGGACCTCAGCATTGTGACCTCAGCATTGTGACCTCAGCAACAGGACCTCAGCATTGTGACCTCAGCATTGTGACCTCAGCATTTTGACCTCAGCAATAGGACCTCAGCATTGTGACCTCAGCATTGTGACCTCAGCAATAAGACCTCAGCAATAGGACCTCAAAACTGTGACCTCAGCAATAGGACCTCAGCACTGTGACCTCAGCAATAGGACCTCAGCATTGTGACCTCAGCAGTAGGACCTCAGCAACAGGACCTCCACATTGTGACCTCAGCAGTAGGACCTCAGCACTGTGACCTCAGCAATAGGACCTCAGCAATAGGACCTAAGCAATAGGACCTCAGCATTCTGACCTCAGCAATAGGACCTAAGCAGTAGGACGTCAGCAATAGGACCTCAGCATTGTGATCTCAGCAATAGGACCTCAGCAATAGGACCTCAGCATTGTGACCTCAGCAATAAGACCTCAGCAATAGGACCTCAGCATTGTGACCTCAGGAATAGGACCTGAGCAATAGGACCTCAGCATTGTGACCTCAGCATTGTGACGTCAGCAAAAGGACAGAAGCAATAGGACATCAGCAGTAGGACCTTAGCAATGGGACCTCAGCATTGTGACCTCAGCATTGTGACCTCAGCAACAGGACCTCAGCATTGTGACCTCAGCATTGTGACCTCAGCATTTTGACCTCAGCAATGGGACCTCAGCAATAGGACCTCAGCAATAGGACCTCAGCAATAGGACCTCAGCATTGTGACCTCAGCAATAGGACCTCAGCATTGTTACCTCAGCATTGTGACCTCAGCATTGTGACCTCAGCAATAGGACCTCAAAACTCTGACCTCAGCAATAGGACATCAGCAATAGGACATCAGCATTGTGACCTCAGCATTGTGACCTCAGCAACAGGACCTCCGCATAGTGACCTCAGCAATAGGACCTCAGCATTTTGACCTCAGCAATAGGACCTCAGAATTGTGATCTCAGTAATAGAACCTCACCACTGTGACCTCAGCAAGAGGACCTCAACTATAGGACCTCAGCATTGTGACCTCAGCATTGTGACCTCAGCACTGTGACCTCAGCAATAGGACCTCAGCACTGTGACCTCAGCAATAGGACCTCAGCATAGTGACCTCAGCATTGTGACCGCAACATTGTGACCTCAGCATTGTGACCTCAGCAATAGGACCTCAGCATAGTGACCTCAGCATTGTGACCGCAGCATTGTGACCTCAGCATTGTGACCTCAGCAATAGGACCTCAGCATTGTGACCTCAGCATTGTGACCTCAGCAATAGGACCTCAGCAACAGGACCTCATCAACAGGACCTCAGCAACAGGACGTCCGCATTGTGACCTCAGCAATAGGACCTCAGCAAGAGGACCTCAGCATTGTGACCTCAGGAATAGGACCTCAGCAATAGGACCTCAGTAATAGGACCTCAGCTTTGTGACCTCAGCATTGTGACCTCAGCAATAGTACCTCAGCACTAGCACCACAGAAATTTTACCTCCGAATTCTGACCTCAGCAATAGGACCTCAGCAATAAGACCTCAGCATTGGGACCTCAGCAATAGGACCTCAGAATTGTGACCTCAGCACTGTGACCTCAGCAATAGGACCTCAGCACTGTGACCTCAGCAATAGGACCTCAGCATAGTGACCTCAGCCATAGGACCTCAGCATTGTGACCTTAGCAATAGGACCTCAGTAATAGGACCTCAGCATTGTGACCTCAGCATTGTGACCTCAGCATTGTGACCTCAGCAATAGGAACTCAAAATTGTGACCTCAGCAATAGGACATCAGCAATAGGACATCAGCATTGTGACCTCAGCATTGTGACCTCAGCAACAGGACCTCCGCATAGTGACCTCAGCAGTAGGACCTCAGCAATAGGACCTCAGCACTGTGACCTCAGCAATAGGACCTCAGCAATAGGACCTCAGCAATAGGACCTCAGCAATAGGACCTCAGCATTGTGACCTCAGCAATAGGACCTCAGCAATTGGACCTCTGCAATAGGACCTCAGCAATAGGACCTCAGCATTGTGATCTCAGCAATACGACCTCAGCAATAGGACCTCAGCATTGTGACCTCAGCAATAGGACCTCAGCAATTGGACCTCAGCATTGTGACCTCAGAAATAGGACCTCAGCAATAGGACCTCAGCATTGTGATCTCAGCAATACGACCTCAGCAGTAGGACCTCAGCAATAGGACATCAGCAATAGGACCTCAGCAATTGGACCTCAGCATTGTTACCTCACAAATAGGACCTCAGAAATAGGACCTCAGCAATAGGACCTCAGCAATAGGACCTCAGCATTGTGTCCTCAGCAATAGGACCTCAGCAATAGGACCTCAGCAATAGGACCTCAGCAACAGGACCTCAGCAATAGGACCTCAGTATTGTGACCTCAGAAACAGGACCTCAGCAATAGGACCTCAGCATTGGGACCTCAGCAAGAGGACCTCAGCAATAGGACCTCAGCATTGTGACCTCAGCATTTTGACCTCAGCAATAGGACCTCAGCATTGTGACCTCAGCAATAGGACCTATGCATTGTGACCTCAGCAACAGGAGCTCAACAATAGTACCTCAGCATTGTGACCTCAGTAATAGGACCTCAGCATTTTGACCTCAGCAATAGGACCTCAGAAATAGGACCTCAGAAATAAGACCACAGCAATAGGACCTCAGAAACAGGACCTCAGCATTTTGACCTCAGTATTGTGACCTCAGCATTGTGACCTCAGCAATAGGACCTCAAAACTGTGACCTCAGCAATAGGACCTGAGCAATAGGACCTCAGCATTGTGACCTTAGCAATAGGACCTCAGCATTGTGACCTCAGCAATAGGAGCTCAGCAATAGGACGTCAACATTGTGACCTCAGCAATAGGACCTCAGCATTGTGACCTCAGCAATAGGACATCAGCAATAGGACCTCAGCATTGTGACCTCAGCATTGTGACCTCAGCAATAGGACCTTAGCAATAGGACCTCAGCAATAGGACCTCAGCATTGTGACCTGAGCATTGTGACCTCAGCAATAGGACCTCAGCAATAGGACCTCAGCATTGTGACCTCAGCATTGTGACCTCAGCAATAGGACCTCAGAAATAGGACCTAAGGATTGTGACCGCAGCATTGTGACCTCAGCATTGTGACCTGAGAAACAGGACCTCAGCAATAGGACCTCAGCCATATGACCTGAGCAATAGGACCTCAGCAAAAGGACCTCAACATTGTGACCTCAGCAATAGGACCTCAGCATTGTGACCTCAGCAATAGGACCTCAGCAATAGGACCTCAGCATTGGGACCTCAGCAATAGGACCTCAGCAGTAGGACCTCAGCAATGGGACCTCAGCATTGTGACCTCAGCATTGTGACCTCAGCAACAGGACCTCAGCATTGTGACCTCAGCATTGTGACCTCAGCATTTTGACCTCAGCAATAGGACCTCAGCATTGTGACCTCAGCATTGTGACCTCAGCAATAAGACCTCAGCAATAGGACCTCAAAACTGTGACCTCAGCAATAGGACCTCAGCACTGTGACCTCAGCAATAGGACCTCAGCATTGTGACCTCAGCAGTAGGACCTCAGCAACAGGACCTCCACATTGTGACCTCAGCAGTAGGACCTCAGCACTGTGACCTCAGCAATAGGACCTCAGCAATAGGACCTCAGCAATAGGACCTCAGCATTCTGACCTCAGCAATAGGACCTAAGCAGTAGGACTTCAGCAATAGGACCTCAGCATTGTGATCTCAGCAATAGGACCTCAGCAATAGGACCTCAGCATTGTGACCTCAGCAATAAGACCTCAGCAATAGGACCTCAGCATTGTGACCTCAGGAATAGGACCTGAGCAATAGGACCTCAGCATTGTGACCTCAGCATTGTGACGTCAGAAAAAGGACAGAAGCAATAGGACATCAGCAGTAGGACCTTAGCAATGGGACCTCAGCATCGTGACCTCAGCATTGTGACCTCAGCAACAGGACCTCAGCATTGTGACCTCAGCATTGTGACCTCAGCATTTTGACCTCAGCAATAGGACCTCTGCAATAGGACCTCAGCAATAGGTCCTCAGCAATAGGACCTCAGCATTGTGACCTCAGCAATAGGACCTCAGCATTGTTACCTCAGCATTGTGACCTCAGCATTGTGACCTCAGCAATAGGACCTCAAAACTGTGACCTCAGCAATAGGACATCAGCAATAGGACATCAGCATTGTGACCTCAGCATTGTGACCTCAGCAACAGGACCTCCGCATAGTGACCTCAGCAATAGGACCTCAGCATTTTGACCTCAGTGTGAGGAATGTTTTAACAATTCCAATTCGTGTCCATAAATTCATGTCCATAAATTTGTGTCCATAAAGAACAATTCTGTTTGAATCCTGTCTGCCTCTGGGCCCTGCACTGGCAGTTTAATTCTTGAACCACAGATGCAGTGTGTCCCAGTCTCCCCCTCATTCCAGTCAATTTATCACGTCTTCAGAAAACACTCCTTAAATTTATGAACCTGTTTGCTTTTGTTATTCCTGACTTCTAGTTCTAACAGTTACAGCCTTTTTTCCTGTCTTCTTCGAGATTAACTTAACACTGCTATAGATGTGTCTGTGAATGGCTGGGGAAGAATGTTTTAATTACTCGTGAAGCGTCAAATAAGAAAGCTGTTTGTGTTTGATGTCTGGGAGTTTCAGAACAACTGATAACAACTAGTGACTGTTATGGGATACTATGTGGATCTTTGGTATCTGGCCAGGGGGCCAAGAGATTAAGAGGAAGAGAAAAGAAGCTGAAGGACGGTTGGGAGACAAGACCTGGGAGAGTTTACAGAGAGTGTTCCATAAACTTGGAATAGTGCCAAGTAAGTGCAAAGGGTGAGAGGAAGACTACGAGCCTTCAGCATGAAAGACCCCTAGAGACCCCCAGAGGAGACTGATGCGCATGCTCCAGTAGGAGGAACCGGACTCCGGAAGCTAATTATAATAATCTACTTTTTTAGAAGTAGTAATGAATATGTATTAGTCTAGGTGCATAAAAATCAGCTGCTTGATGTAACTGGTGTGCGTCCTGGTGGAGCAGAGACTCCCGGTGCACCCAGCGCTGTTTGCTTACCTCTATTCCTTTATATTCTTTTAATAAATCCTATTTTTTTATTTAATCCTAATTTGAATCCTGAGCCATTTATAACAATTTGGGGGCTCGTCCGGGATGGCTATAGTTCCTGAATTCTGATTTAATCTAGGAGAGGCGCCCCACCATTTGGTGGCTCCTGTTTGAGTCAGATCGGGACTAATGCCATCCTGAACCTGAATAAAGGTAAGCAAAGAATTTAATTTTTTTTGAGCTCCCGTGTTGCCGGCTGTTTTTTGCCCGTAATTCTGCGCGCGAAGATCCGGACGAAGACGACAGGGTCGTTTGGATACCGTCTGGTTGGATTCCGGTGTCCGGAATCGAACCGGATGAAGACGACAGTCGTTTGGATACCGTCTGGTTCGATCCCAGACGAAGACAGCAGAGACGCTGGTGGATACCGTCCGATTGGAGTCTGGACGAAGACGACTGATTCGTAAGATACCGTCCGGTTGGGTAAGGGTACGGTTGCCAGTTTTTGTGTGTGAGAGTGTAACTGAGACTTCTAAAGTCAGCGTGGAGGTCTTTTTGTTTTCTCACTGGTTCTAATCTCCTGTCGGGGGGGCTAGACTGGTGAGAAGAGGGATACGTGGGTGGGTGATAGGTCCTAAACCCCCTGCAAGACACTCTCACCGGGCAGCCAAGGGCTGTGGGAATTGCCACTAGTAAAATTCCTGGATGGGTCAGATAAAATCGAAGACCAAGGACCAGAAAGGGAGCAAATTACCAGATATATGACCAAAAAGTCCATTATGAATAATTATTAGAAATTGGAACAATAGGGGCCCCAGAAAATTAAAGAGTAAATTAAAAATGATCCAGTATTTTATGACAGAATGACCAGAAGAACCCTTAAGACCCCATGTATTTTGATCCACAGAGGACGGGGTCTGTCAGGCTTTGAACATTAATAGTAGAATACCTGTGGATCCGGAAAAGAGCAAGCTGAAACATTGGAATTAGAAATTAGAGATCAATTGATTAAGAATGAATATGTGCTACATTTGTGCCTGTGCTGCACTTATACCACCAGATAACAGGAGCCTCTCGGGCCCCGAGAACCAGATCAAAAACAACCTCATGGTTCAGACTTTAACCAAGGGGTCTAAGATAAGGAGGAGTGTTCACAAAGGGACAGGTTATGTGTGTGTATAGGAATGTTTATGTATATGTAACTTTTTACTAAAGCAACGTTAGGCCTGCACGACTTTGGGGGGGACTACCCGCCCCGTGCCTCACGGAACTGAGTAAACATACCTACTTTACAATCCTACTGATTGTGGAGTCAGCTTTCTGTGAGTCATTTTGGTGAGCCAGGCAGGAGACACTCTGCTCGGCTGCGGGATCGGCTGCAGCGTGGACGCCCCTAGGTGCACCCTGAGCGTTTTTGCTCGGAGGGGACTCCACTCTCAGCTGCTCACCGCAGGAGCAGAGATCTCCTGAAACTGCAGACAAACGGTATGTTTTCGGCTGCTGGAGGGATACTAACTGGAGTGTTAATAATTGTATGTGTTTTATGTATGTATTTTGTGTTGAAAGTATTTGTGTAAATGTAAGGGTTTGAAACACAGTGTTACAAGTCACTTCATGAAAAACACAGTCAGAGACAATACTTGTTTGGTTGGTTATCATTCTAAATTATATTCCTGTGGTATGAATGAGATGTGCTGGAGGCCTCTGTGTGCGAGTGTGCTGTGTGAGTGAGACGCAGCGTTGCTGCAAAGCGAGTGCAGAGTTCCGATCCGTTGTTCCGTACTCTCCGCAAAGGGAGTGGGCAGAGACGAACAAAGTGCTTGACAGACTGAGAAGAAGTGCTGTTTTATCCAAGTTTTGAGTGGTGGTGCCTAATATATGGGCCCGGTGTATCTTGTGTATCTTGTGTATCCTATTTTTGCTCTTAAATGTTTTGACTGTGACAAGAAAAAGGCAGGAGCATGATATGACATGCTTCCTGCAACATATGAGGCCCGCACAGGCCGAGACCTGGACTCACTGAGACCCAGACTCGCTGAGACCTGAACAGGCCGAGACCGGAGCGGCGCCGAGAGACCGGAGCGGCGCTGAGAGACCCGAGACACTACGGAGGGGCTACCGCTGGACGGAGAGAGCCCTGAGAGATGCTGCAGAGCCACGGACGGCTCTGAGAGACACAGAATAGACCTGACAGAAGCTGCAAAACAAGGGGAAATTGAAGTAATTGCGGAACATCCGAGATCGAGTTGCTACGGGAGACCAGAGGCGTCAGTGGACACCGGTAGCTGACCCTCAGCGTGTGGCGAGTCCGCACAGAGCAGAGGGGCGGACATCAGGACCCTGCAGCCTGTCTGACATAACCATGGAGGCAGCGGCAGCAGCGGCTGTGCTGCTTCACTCTGGCATTCTTTTTATAAAAGGTTTATCTTGCAATGCAAAAAAAGACTATTAGTCCCCAGATCGGTGTTATAACTATTGCTAATGACGACTTAGCTCTATTGCAGGGCAGGAGTGCAGAGACGCAGATTACACTGCCAAATGACCACCGGCAGGCTCTTTCACAAACCTAAGGTTGCAGCTGGCACTGCCTGCAGCCGTATAGCAGACGTTACACTCTCTTTCCTAACTCGTAATCATGTGTCTTATCCATTTGTGGTGAATGGCCAGTGACAAAAAGAAAAGGGGGGAGACAAAGACAGAAACGGTACAAGGAGGATGCCACTGACATTAACAGCATGGGTAATAGGAGTAGTATAAGTGACACAGGTGATGGTGCAGGGCACTCTGCCTGCTGCTCGCCCTCACCTGCCTGTGCACTGCTGCCGACAGTGCTAGAGCAAAATGTGAAGACTGCTCAGACGGCAGTGATGAGAGTGCTTGTGTGAAGATGTGTGTTGAATCTGACTTTGTGTGCAACAGTGGTCAGTGTGTGCCAAACAGATGGCAGTGTGATGGGGATCCGGACTGTGAAAATGGGTCTGATGAGATTGCTGATCTGTGTTATATGAGAACATGCCAGGTAAATGAAATCAGCTGTGGTCCTCAGTCAACCCAGTGTATCCCAGTGTCCTGGAAATGTGATGGTGAAAAAGACTGTAACAGAGATCCTGATTGCAAGGATGGAAGTGATGAAATTAACTGCCCTTCTCAGACCTGCAGGCCAGACCAGTTCAGATGTGAAGATGGGAACTGTGTCCATGGGAGTAGGCAGTGCAGTGGTGTGAGAGACTGTCTGGATGGCACTGATGAAGCAAACTGTAACGATGTTATTCAGTGCTCAGGACCTGGCAAATTCAAGTGCAGAAGTGGAGAATGCATAGATATCAATAAAGTGTGTAACCAGCAGAGAGACTGCAAGGACTGGGGTGATGAGCCCCTGAAGGAATGCAACATACATGAATGTGACTGTCCAGCTGGGTTTGAGTCTGTAGACAAGAGAAACTGTGGAGATATTGATGGATGTCAAAACCCTGGTATCTGTAGTCAAATCTGTATCAACCTGAAAGGTGGCTACAAATGTGAACGTAGCTGTGGCTATCAGGTGAATCCTGCTACAGGAACCGGGAAAGGGCCATACTGGTACAAAAAAACAAATAACACCTGTGATTACAATGACGCTGCTAAGCAGGGTTTAGGGGTTTGTAGCATGGAGACAAGGGGTAACAACTACAGTGTTTGGAACAATTGTGCAGCTTTGGCCTTACCTCCTGATGTGCTTCTGATTTGTGGGGATGGGGCCTGGCAAGGTATCCCTGCAAATGCTATCAGATGTCCATGTTACTTAGATAAACTCATTGTATTTGCTCCTAGCTTGTTACAGTTGCGTGAGATCACCAGACATAAATGGGCATTGCTTGCATCGGATTGCAATGATAATGTTGAATTGTGTGGGGTTGCAGCTAGAGCGGCATTAGCAATTTCAGTGCCTGGAGTGGCATCTGCGGCCGCACGTAACAACTTAGAAAAATTGGAATACTGGGCCAAGAAGCAAGCCTATGCCATGACAGAGATACTTGAGGAGATGTTACCAGATCAAAATAGTCTGCGACATGCGCTCTTACAGGATCAAGCTGCTATTGACTTTTTGCTTTTGGCTCAAGGGCATGGGTGTGAGGGACTGTACCTTGTTTTACTGACTACTGAAACAGCTGTGAGAACCGCAGAAAGGGACCCATGCATCCAGAATAAAAGGACCAGTAACTACTGAAACTTGGAGGGTTGAGTCCACTCCTGGGAAACTGAAACTCAAGCTAAGGAAGAACTAATATTCTGGCAACGAGGCTCTGCATGAATTAAGGATGCCAAATAAAGGGGACAAGCCTAAAGGGAGGAAAGGGAGAAGGCAAGACCAGGGCAGGACCCTCCACTGCGGTGTGTATGGTCTACCGAGGGAAGCAACCCCTATGGGTATTGACTGCCGAGTGAGAGGGCCTCGACTGGACTTCTCCCACACTAAGGTCAGGTTGTCCTGAGAAAATAACATAAGACCCTTTTTTTTAACCTATATAAAATTGTGATTCGTTTTCCAGGAGCTGGATCACCCTGACAGGCCGAACGGTAACACAAGCCTGAATCGACCCTGAAGGTGTTTGCCTATTATGATCCAGCTACGTGGGCAGAAGACAGATCGTGGGACTATAGGACCCCAGTACCCCAGTATATATACTTAATAGAATAATTAGGTTATTAGCTGTAATAGAAATAGTTATAAATGATGAGAACTGCTTTGTATCAAAATTGCCTAGCTTTGGATTATTTACTAGCACAAGAAGAAGAAGTCTGTGGAAAATTTAGCTTTAGTAATTGCTGTTTAAAGATTGATAAAAAGGGTGTTTCTTCCTAGTAGCTAATAGAATGTTATGTTCTGGTTTAGGATGAGAAGAATGTTAATAATATGCTGATGTTTTAATTGTTTTTAATTGTTACAGAGCAGTGCTTACATCAAGCCAAGGACCAAGCTAAATTCAGCTTCTCACTGTCCTGCCAGCAGGCAGGCTGGGAGGAGGGCCGGACTGCTCGGGGTTAGGTTGGGCATCGGACAGCAGGTGGTGAGCAATTGCATTGTGCATCACTTGTTTCGTACACATTATTACTAGTAGTACTATTATAATCATTATTGTTATTATTATTATTGTTATTATCTTCTTGTTTTTATCTCAACTCACAGGCTTCACTTTCCCATTTCTCTCTCCCATCCAAGAGAAGGAGAGGGGGGAGGTGAGCGAGCAACACAAACCTGGAAGGATATGGAATGGGATTTATTTTCATTTATTTTCATTTATTTTTATTTTCATGGCTGCCTGGTGGACCATGGGTTAAAGAGTGTTATTTTTATTGTTATGTGGTGTAAAGATGTTATTGTCTAAACCTTGTATGATACCTTGTCTTACATTATTAATACACTGGGTGATAAATAGTACATTGGTAATAACTTCGTTAAAAAAGGAAGGGAATATGTCAATTATGATGCTTAAGAATTAGACCCTCCAAGAACAAACTGATGAAATCCAATTATTAATAACAGAAGAGACACGAATTGGGGATATTAAAAAGAAGATAAGGGATTGTGAGGAATGTTTTAACAATTCCAATTCGTGTCCATAAATTCATGTCCATAAATTTGTGTCCATAAAGAACAATTCTGTTTGAATCCTGTCTGCCTCTGGGCCCTGCACTGGCAGTTTAATTCTTGAACCACAGATGCAGTGTGTCCCAGTCTCCCCCTCATTCCAGTCAATTTATCACGTCTTCAGAAAACACTCCTTAAATTTATGAACCTGTTTGCTTTTGTTATTCCTGACTTCTAGTTCTAACAGTTACAGCCTTTTTTCCTGTCTTCTTCGAGATTAACTTAACACTGCTATAGATGTGTCTGTGAATGGCTGGGGAAGAATGTTTTAATTACTCGTGAAGCGTCAAATAAGAAAGCTGTTTGTGTTTGATGTCTGGGAGTTTCAGAACAACTGATAACAACTAGTGACTGTTATGGGATACTATGTGGATCTTTGGTATCTGGCCAGGGGGCCAAGAGATTAAGAGGAAGAGAAAAGAAGCTGAAGGACGGTTGGGAGACAAGACCTGGGAGAGTTTACAGAGAGTGTTCCATAAACTTGGAATAGTGCCAAGTAAGTGCAAAGGGTGAGAGGAAGACTACGAGCCTTCAGCATGAAAGACCCCTAGAGACCCCCAGAGGAGACTGATGCGCATGCTCCAGTAGGAGGAACCGGACTCCGGAAGCTAATTATAATAATCTACTTTTTTAGAAGTAGTAATGAATATGTATTAGTCTAGGTGCATAAAAATCAGCTGCTTGATGTAACTGGTGTGCGTCCTGGTGGAGCAGAGACTCCCGGTGCACCCAGCGCTGTTTGCTTACCTCTATTCCTTTATATTCTTTTAATAAATCCTATTTTTTTATTTAATCCTAATTTGAATCCTGAGCCATTTATAACATCAGCAATAGGACCTCAGAATTGTGATCTCAGTAATAGAACCTCACCACTGTGACCTCAGCAAGAGGACCTCAACTATAGGACCTCAGCATTGTGACCTCAGCATTGTGACCTCAGCACTAGGACCTCAGCACTGTGACCTCAGCAATAGGACCTCAGCATAGTGACCTCAGCATTGTGACCGCAACATTGTGACCTCAGCATTGTGACCTCAGCAATAGGACCTCAGCATAGTGACCTCAGCATTGTGACCGCAGCATTGTGACCTCAGCATTGTGACCTCAGCAATAGGACCTCAGCATTGTGACCTCAGCATTGTGACCTCAGCAATAGGACCTCAGCAACAGGACCTCATCAACAGGACCTCAGCAACAGGACCTCCGCATTGTGACCTCAGCAATAGGACCTCAGCAAGAGGACCTCAGCATTGTGACCTCAGGAATAGGACCTCAGTAATAGGACCTCAGTAATAGGACCTCAGCTTTGTGACCTCAGCATTGTGACCTCAGCAATAGTACCTCAGCACTAGCACCACAGAAATTTTACCTCCGAATTCTGACCTCAGCAATAGGACCTCAGCAATAAGACCTCAGCATTGGGACCTCAGCAATAGGACCTCAGCATTGTGACCTCAGCACTGTGACCTCAGCAATAGGACCTCAGCACTGTGACCTCAGCAATAGGACCTCAGCATAGTGACCTCAGCCATAGGACCTCAGCATTGTGACCTTAGCAATAGGACCTCAGTAATAGGACCTCAGCATTGTGACCTCAGCATTGTGACCTCAGCATTGTGACCTCAGCAATAGGAACTCAAAACTGTGACCTCAGCAATAGGACATCAGCAATAGGACATCAGCATTGTGACCTCAGCATTGTGACCTCAGCAACAGGACCTCCGCATAGTGACCTCAGCAGTAGGACCTCAGCAATAGGACCTCAGCACTGTGACCTCAGCAATAGGACCTCAGCAATAGGACCTCAGCAATAGGACCTCAGCAATAGGACCTCAGCAATAGGACCTCAGCATTGTGACCTCAGCAATAGGACCTCAGCAATTGGACCTCAGCAATAGGACCTCAGCAATAGGACCTCAGCATTGTGATCTCAGCAATACGACCTCAGCAATAGGACCTCAGCATTGTGACCTCAGCAATAGGACCTCAGCAATTGGACCTCAGCATTTTGACCTCAGAAATAGGACCTCAGCAATAGGACCTCAGCATTGTGATCTCAGCAATACGACCTCAGCAGTAGGACCTCAGCAATAGTACATCAGCAATAGGACCTCAGCAATTGGACCTCAGCATTGTTACCTCACAAATAGGACCTCAGAAATAGGACCTCAGCAATAGGACCTCAGCAATAGGACCTCAGCATTGTGACCTCAGCAATAGGACCTCAGCAATAGGACCTCAGCAATAGGACCTCAGCAACAGGACCTCAGCAATAGGACCTCAGCATTGTGACCTCAACATTGTGACCTCAGCAATAGGACAGAAGCAATAGGACATCAGCAATAGGACCTCAGCAATGGGACCTCAGCATTGTCACCTCAGAATTTTGACCTCAGCAATAGGACCTCAGCAATAGGACCTCAGCATTGTGACCTCAGAAATAGGAACCTCAGAAATAGGACCTCAGCAATATGACCTCAGCAAAAGGACCTCAGCAAAAGGACCTCAGCAATAGGACCTAAGCAGTAGGACCTCAGCAATAGGACCTCAGCAATAGGACCTCAGCATTGTGACCTCAGCAGTAAGACCTCAGCATTGGGACATCAGCAATAGGACCTCAGCACTGTGACCTCTGCATTGTGACCGCAACATTGTGACCTCAGCATTGTGACCTCAGCATTGTTACGGCAACATTGTGACCTCAGCATTCTGACCTCAGCACTGTGACCTCAGCATTGTGACCTATGCAACAGGACCTCAGCATTGTGACCGCAACATTTTGACCTCAGCATTGTGACCTCAGCAATAGGACCTCAGTAATAGGACCTCAGCATTGTGACCTCAGCAAGAGGACCTCAGCATTGTGACCTCATCATTGTGACCTCAGCAATAGGACCTCAGCAATAGGACCTCAGCATTGTGACCTCATCATTGTGACCTCAGCAATAGGACCTCAGCATTGAGAACTCAGCATTGTAACCTCAGCAATAGGACCTCAGCAATAGGACCTCAGCATTATGCCCTCAGCGGTAGGACCTCAGCAATAGGACCTCAGCAACAGGACCTCAGCAATAGGACTTCCGCATTGTGACCTCAGCAATAGGACCTCAGCAAGAGGACCTCAGCATTGCGAACTCAGGAATAGGACCTCAGAAATAGGACCTCAGCAATAGGACTTCAGCTTTGTGACCTCAGCATTGTGACCTCAGCAATAGGACATCAGCATTGTGACCTCAGCAATAGGACCTCAGCACAAGCACCTCAGCAATTAGACCTCCGCATTCTGACCTCAGCAATAGGACCTCAGCATTGTGACCTCAGCATTGTTACCTCAGTAGTAGGACCTCAGCAATAGGACCTCAGCAATAGGACCTCAGCATTGTGACCTCAGCAATAGGACCTCAGCATTGTGACCTCAGCATTGTGACCTCAGCAATAGGACCTCAGCAATAGGACCTCAGCAATAGGACCTCAGCATTGTGACCTCAGCAATAGGACCTCAGAAACAGGACCTCAGCATTGTGACCTCCGGAATAGGACCTCAGCAATAGGACCTCACCAATAAGACCTCAGCATTGGGACCTCAGCAACAGGACTTCAGCAATAGGACCTCAGCATTGTGACCTCAACATTGTGACCTCAGCATTTTGACCTCAGCAATTGGACCTCAGCATTGTGACCTCAGCATTGTGACCTGAACATTGTGACCTCAGCATTGTGACCTCAGCCATAGGACCTCAGCAATAGGACCTCAGCAATAGGACCTCTGCAATAGGACCTCAGTAATAGGACCTCAGCAATAGTACCTCAGCAATAGGACATCAGCATTGTGACCTCAGCAGTAGGACCTCAGCAATAGGACCTCAGCAATAGGACCTCCGCAATAGGACCTCAGCAATAGGACCTCAGCATTGTGACCTCAGCATTGTGACCTCAGCATTGTGACCTCAGCAATAGGACCTCAGTAATAGGACCTCAGCATTGTGACATCAGCATTGTGACCTCAGCAATAGGACCTCAGCAATAGGACCTCAGCATTGTGACCTGTCAGCAAAAGGACCTCAGCATTAGGACCTCAGCATTGTGACCTCAGGAATAGGACCTCAGCAATAGGACCTCAGCAATAGGACACCAGCAATAGGACCTCAGCAATAGGACCTCAGCATTGTGACCTCAGCATTGTGACCTCAGTAATAGGACCTCAGCATTGTGACCTCAGCAATAGGACCTCAGCAATAGGACCTCAGCAAGAGGGCCTCAGCATTGTGAACTCAGCATTGTGACCTCAGCATTGTGACCTCAGCATTGTGACCTCAGCAATAGGACCTCAGTATTGTGACCTCAGCATTGTGACCTCAGCAATAGGACCTCAGTATTGTTACCTCAGCATTGTGACCTATGCAATAGGACCTCAGTATTGTGACCTCAGCATTGTGACCTCAGCAATAGGACCTCAGCATTGTGACCTATGCAATAGGACCTCAGTATTGTGACCTCAGCATTGTGACCTCAGCAATAGGACCTCAGTATTGTGACCTCAGCATTGTGACCGCAGCAATAGGACCTCAGCATTGTTACCTCAGCATTGTGACCTCAGCATTGTGACCTCAGCAATAGGACCTCAGTATTGTGACCTCAGCATTGTGACCTATGCAATAGGACCTCAGCATTGTGACCTCAGCAATAGGACCTCAGCAACAGGACCTCAGCATTGTGACCTCAGCATTGTGACCTCAGCAATAGGACCTCAGTATTGTGACCTCAGCATTGTGACCTATGCAATAGGACCTCAGCATTGTGACCTCAGCACTGTGACCTCAGCAATAGGACCTCAGCAACAGGACCTCACCATTGTGACCTCAGCAATAGGACCTCAGCAATAGGACCTCAGCATTGTTACCTCAGCATTGTGACCTCAGCATTGTGACCTCAGCGTTAGGACCTCAGCATTGTGACCTCAGCAATAGGAACTCAGCAATAGGACCTCAGCAATAGGACTTCAGCAATAGGACATCAGCAACAGGACCTCAGCAATGGGACCTCAGCATTGTGACCTGTCAGCAATAGGACCTCAGCAATAGGACCTCAGCAATAGGACCTCAGCATTGTGACCTGTCAGCAATACGACCTCAGCAATAGGACCTCAGCATTGTTACCTCAGCAATAGGACCTCAGCAATAGGACCTCAGCAATAGGACCTCAGCATTTTGACCTCAGCAATAGGACCTCAGCAAGAGGACATCAGCAATAGTACCTCGGCAATAGGACCTCGGCAATAGGACCTAAGCATTTTGACCTTAACATTTTGACCTCAGCAATAGGACCTCAGCAATAGTACCTCAGCAGTAGGACCTCAGCAATAGGACCTCATCAATAGGACCTCAGCATTGTGACCTCAGTAATAGGACCTCAGCAATAGGACCTCAGCAATAGGACCTAAGCATTGTGACCTCAGCAATAGGACCTCAGCATTGTGACATCAGCATGGTGACCTCAGCAATAGTACCTCAGCAATAGGACCTCAGCATTGTGACCTCAGCCATAGGACCTCAGCAATAGGACCTCAGCAATAGGACACCAGCAATAGGACCTCAGCATTGTGACCTCAGTAATAGGACCTCAGCATTGTGACCTCAGCAATACGACCTCATCAATAGGACCTCAGCAATAGGACCTCAGCATTGTGAACTCAGCAATAGGACCTCAGCAATCGGCCCTCAGCAATAGGACCTCAGCATTGTGACCTCAGAAATAGGACCTCAGCAATAGGACCTCAGCATTGTGACCTCAGCAATAGGACCTCAGCAAGAGGACCTCAGCATTGTGACCTCAGCAATAGGACTTCAGCAATAGGACCTCAGCATTGTGACCTCAGCAATAGGACATCAGCAATAGGTCCTCAGCATTGTGACCTCAGCAATAGGACATCATCAATAGCACCTCGGCAATAGGACATCAGCAATAGCACCTCGGCAATAGGACCTCGGCAATAGGACCTAAGCATTTTGACCTCAGCATTGTGACCTCAGCATTGTGACCTCAGCAATAGGACCTCAGCAATCGGACCCCAGCAATAGGACCTAAGCATTGTGACCTCAGCAATAGGACCTCAGCATTGTGACCTCAGGAATAGGACCTCAGCAATAAGACCTCAGTAATAGGACCTCAGCATTGTGACCTCAGCATTGTGACCTCAGCATTTTGACCTCAGCAATAGGACTTCAGCATTGTGACCTCAGCAATAGGACCTCAGCAATAGGACCTCAGCATTGTGACCTCAGTAATAGGACCTTAGCAATAGGACCTCAGCATTGTGACCTCAGCAATAGGACCTCAGCATTGTGACCTCAGCAATAGGACTTCAGCATTGTGACCTCAGCAATAGGACCTCAGCAATAGGACCTCAGCATTGTGACCTCAGCAATAGGACCTTAGTAATAGGAACTCAGCATTGGGACCTCAGCAATAGGACCTCACCATTGTGACCTCAGCAATAGGACCTCACCATTGTGACCTCAGCAATAGGACCTCAGCAATAGGACCTCAGCATTGTTACCTCAGCATTGTGACCTCAGCATTGTGACCTCAGCATTGTGACCTCAGCGTTAGGACCTCAGCATTGTGACGTCAGCAATAGGAACTCAGCAATAGGACCTCAGCAATAGGACTTCAGCAATAGGACATCAGCAACAGGACCTCAGTAATGGGAACTCAGCATTGTGACCTGTCAGCAATAGGACCTCAGCAATAGGACCTCAGCAATAGGACCTCAGCATTGTGACCTGTCAGCAATACGACCTCAGGAATAGGACCTCAGCATTGTTACCTCAGCAATAGGACCTCAGCAATAGGACCTCAGCAATAGGACCTCAGCAATAGGACCTCAGCATTTTGACGTCAGCAATAGGACCTCAGGAATAGGACCTCAGCAATAGGACCTCAGCATTGTGACCTGAGCATTGTGACCTCCGAATTGTGACCTCAGCAATAGGACCTCAGCAATGGGACCTCAGCTTTGTGACCTCAGCATTGAGACCTCAGCATTGTGACCTCACCATTAGGACCTCAGCAATAGGACATCAGCATTGTTACCTCAGCAATAGAACCTCAGCAATAGGACCTCATCATTAGGACCTCAGAAATAGGACCTCAGCAGTAGGACCTCAGCATTGGGACCTCAGCAATAGGACCTCAGCCATAGGTCCTCAGCAATAGGACCTCATCATTAGGACCTCAGAAATAGGACCTCAGCAGGAGGACCTCAGCTTTGGGACCTCAGCAATAGGACCTCAGCCATAGGACCTCACCACTCTGACCTCAGCAATAGGACCTCAGCATTGTGACCTCAGCAGTAGGACCTCAGATATAGAACCTCAGCATTGTGACCTCAGCAATAGGTCGTCAGCTATAGAACGTCAGCAATAGGACCTCAGGAATAGGACCTCAGCATTTTTACCTCAACATTGTGACTTTAGCCCTAGGACCTCAGCAATAGGACCTCAGCATTGTGACCTCAGCAATAGGACCTCAGCAATAGAACCTCAGCAATAGGACCTCAGCAATAGGACCTCATCATTGTGACCTCAACATTGTGACCTCAGTAATAGGTCATAAGGAATAGGTCATCAGCAATAGGACCTCAGCATTGTCACCTCAGCATTGTCACCTCAGCAATAGGACCTCAGCAATAGGACCTCAGCATTGTGACTTCAGCACTGTGACCTCAGCAATAGGACCTCAGCAATGGGACCTCAGCATTGTGACTTCAGCATTGTGACCTCAGCAATAGGACCTCAGCAATAGGACCTCAGCATTTTGACCTCAACATTGTGACTTTAGCAGTAGGACCTCAGCAATAGGACCTCAGCAATAGGACCTCAGCAATAGGACCCCAGCATTGTGACCTCTGCCATAGGACCTCAGCAATAGGACCTCAGCAAAAGGACCTCAGCATTTTGACCTCAACATTGTGACTTCAGCATTGTGACCTCAGCAATAGGACCTCAGCAATAGGACCTCAGCAATAGGACCCCAGCATTGTGACCTCTGCCATAGGACCTCAGCAATAGGACCTCAGCAATAGGACCTCAGCATTTTGACCTCAACATTGTGAGTTTAGCAGTAGGACCTCAGCAATAGGACCTCAGCATTGTGACCTCAGCAATAGGACCTCAGCAATAGAATCTCAGCAATAGGACCTCAGCAATAGGACCTCAGCACTGTGACCTCAACATTGTGACCTCAGCAATAGGACAGAAGGAATAGGTCATCAGCAATAGGACGTCAGCATTGTCACCTCAGCAATAGGACCTCAGCAATAGAACCTCAGCATTGTGACTTCAGCATTGTGACCTCAGCAATAGGACCTAAGCAATAGGACCTCAGCATTGTGACTTCAGCATTGTGACCTCAGCAATAGGACCTCAGTAATAGGACCTCAGCAATAGAACCTCAGCAATAGGATCTCAGCAATAGGACCTCAGCAATAGGACCTCAGTAATAGGACCTCAGCAATAGGACCTCAGCAATAGGACCTAAACAGTAGGACCTCAGCAATAGGACCTCAGCAATAGGACCTCAGCAATAGGACCTCAGCATTTTGACCTCAGCAATAGGACCTCAGTAATAGCACCTCAGCAATAGGACCTCCGCATTGTGACCTCAGCAGTAGGACCTCAGCAACAGGACCTCAGCAATAGGACCTCAGCATTGTGACCTCAGCAACAGGACCTCAGCATTGTGACCTCAGCATTGTGACCTCAGCAATAGGACCTCAGCAAAAAAGATTTCAGCATTGTGACCTCAGCATTGTGACCTCAGCAATAGTACCTCAGCATTGTGACCTTATCATTGTGACCTCAGCAATAGGACCTCAGCAATAGGACCTCAGCAATAGGACCTCAGCAACAGGACCTCAGCATTGTGACCTCAGCATTGTGCCCTCGTGAATAGGACCTCAGCATTGTGACCTCAGCATAGTGACCTCAGCAATAGGACCTCAGCACTGTGACCTCAGCAAGAGGACCTCAACTATAGGACCTCAGCATTGTGACCTCAGCATTGTGACCTCAGCACTGTGACCTCAGCAATAGGACCTCAGCACTGTGACCTCAGCATAGTGACCTCAGCATTGTGACCGCAACATTGTGACCTCAGCATTGTGACCTCAGCAATAGGACCTCAGCATTGTGACCTCAGCAAGAGGACCTCAGTATTGTGACCTCAGCAATAGGACCTCAGCAACAGGACCTCAGCATTGTTACCTCAGCATTGTGACCTCAGCAGTAGGACCTCAGCATTGTGACCTCAGCATTGTGACCTCAGCAATAGGAACTCAGCAATAGGACCTCAGCAATAGGATCTCATCAATAGGACCTCAGCATTGTGACCTCAGCATTAGGACAGAGGCAATAGGACATCAGCAATAGGACCTCAGCAATGGGACCTCAGCATTGTCACCTCAGCATTGTGATATCAGCAGTAGGACCTCAGCAATAGGACCTCATCAATAGGACCTCAGCATTTTGTCCTCAGCAGTAGGACCTCAGCATTGGGCCCTCAGCAATAGGACCTCAGCAATAGGACCTCAGCATTGAGACCTCAGCCATAGGACCTCAGCAATAGGACCTCAGCAATAGGACCTCAGCAATAGGACCATAGTAATAAGACCTCAGCAATAGGACCTCAGAAATAGGACCTCAGCATTGTGAGCTCAGCATTGGGACCTCAGCAAAAGGACGTCAGCACTGTGACCTCAGCAATAGGACCTCAGCATTGTGACCTCAGCAATAGGACGTCAGCAATAGGACCTCAGCAATAGGACCTCAGCATTGTGACCTGTCAGCAATACGACCTCAGCAATAGGACCTCAGCATTGTGACCTCAGCAACAGGACCTCAGCAATAGGACCTCAGCAATACGACCTCAGTATTGTGACTTCAGCAATAGGACCTCAGCAATAGGACCTCAGGAATAGGACCTCAGCATTGTGACCTCAGCAATAGGACCTCAGCAATAGGACATCAGCAATAGCACCTCGGCAATAGGACCTCGGCAATAGGACCTAAGCATTTTGACCTTAACATTTTGACCTCAGCAATAGGACCTCAGCAATAGGACCTCAGGAATAGGACCTCAGGTATAGGACCTCAGGAATAGGACCTCAGGAATAGGACCTCCGCAATAGAACCTCAGCAATAGGACCTCAGCAATAGGACCTCAGCCTTGTGACCTCAGTAATAGGACCTCAGCATTGTGAACTCAGCATTGTGACCTCAGCAATAGGACCTGAGAATTGTGACCTCAGCAATAGGACCTCCGCAATAGAACCTCAGCCTTGTGACCTCAGAAATAGGACCTCAGCATTGTGACCTCAGCATTGTGACCTCAGCAATAGGACCTCAGCAATAGCACCTCCGCAATAGGGCCTCAGCATTGTGACCTCAGCAATAGGACCTCAGCAACAGAACCTCAGCATTGTGACCTCAGCAATAGGACCTTAGCATTGTGACCTCAGCATTGTGACCTCAGCAATAGGACCTCAGCAATAGGACCCCAGCAATAGGACCTCAGCATTGTGACCTCTGCAATAGGACCTCAGCAATAGGACCTCAGCATTGTGACCTGTCAGCAAAAGGACCTCAGCATTAGGACCTCAGCATTGTGACCTCAGGAATAGGACCTCAGCAATAGGACCTCAGCAATAGGACACCAGCAATAGGACCTCAGCAATAAGACCTCAGCATTGTGACCTCAGCATTGTGACCTCAGTAATAGGACCTCAGCATTGTGACCTCAGCAATAGGACCTCAGCAAGAGGGCCTCAGCATTGTGAACTCAGCAATAGGACCTCAGCAATCGGCCCTCAGCAATAGGACCTCAGCATTGTGACCTCAGCAATAGGACCTCAGCAATAGGACCTCAGCATTGTGACCTCAGCATTGTGACCTCAGCATTGTGACCTCAGCATTGTGACCTCTGCAATAGGACTTCAGCATTGTGACCTCAGCAATAGGACCTCAGCATTGTTACCTCAGCATTGTGACCTCAGCAATAGGACCTCAGTATTGTGACCTCAGCATTGTGACCTCAGCAATAGGACCTCAGTATTGTTACCTCAGCATTGTGACCTATGCAATAGGACCTCAGTATTGTGACCTCAGCATTGTGACCTCAGCAATAGGACCTCAGTATTGTGACCTCAGCATTGTGACCTATGCAATAGGACCTCAGTATTGTGACCTCAGCATTGTGACCTCAGCAATAGGACCTCAGTATTGTGACCTCAGCATTGTGACCGCAGCAAAAGGACCTCAGCATTGTTACCTCAGCATTGTGACCTCAGCATAGTGACCTCAGCAATAGGACCTCAGTATTGTGACCTCAGCATTGTGACCTATGCAATAGGACCTCAGCATTGTGACCTCAGCAACAGGACCTCAGCATTGTGACCTCAGCATTGTGACCTCAGCAATAGGACCTCAGTATTGTTACCTCAACATTGTGACCTATGCAATAGGACCTCAGCATTGTGACCTCAGCACTGTGACCTCAGCAATAGGACCTCAGCAACAGGACCTCACCATTGTGACCTCAGCAATAGGACCTCAGCAATAGGACCTCAGCATTGTTACCTCAGCATTGTGACCTCAGCATTGTGACCTCAGCATTGTGACCTCAGCGTTAGGACCTCAGCATTGTGACCTCAGCAATAGGAACTCAGCAATAGGACCTCAGCAAAAGGACTTCAGCAATAGGACATCAGCAACAGGACCTCAGCAATGGGACCTCAGCATTGTGACCTGTCAGCAATAGGACCTCAGCAATAGGACCTCAGCAATAGGACCTCAGCATTGTGACCTGTCAGCAATACGACCTCAGCAATAGGACCTCAGCATTGTTACCTCAGCAATAGGACCTCAGCAATAGGACCTCAGCATTTTGACCTCAGCAATAGGACCTCAGCAAGAGGACATCAGCAATAGTACCTCGGCAAGAGGACCTCGGCAATAGGACCTAAGCATTTTGACCTTAACATTTTGACCTCAGCAATAGGACCTCAGCAATAGTACCTCAGCAGTAGGACCTCAGCAATAGGACCTCATCAATAGGACCTCAGCATTGTGACCTCAGTAATAGGACCTCAGCAATAGGACCTCAGCAATAGGACCTAAGCATTGTGACCTCAGCAATAGGACCTCAGCATTGTGACATCAGCATGGTGACCTCAGCAATAGTACCTCAGCAATAGGACCTCAGCATTGTGACCTCAGCCATAGGACCTCAGCAATAGGACCTCAGCAATAGGACACCAGCAATAGGACCTCAGCATTGTGACCTCAGTAATAGGACCTCAGCATTGTGACCTCAGCAATACGACCTCATCAATAGGACCTCAGCAATAGGACCTCAGCATTGTGAACTCAGCAATAGGACCTCAGCAATCGGCCCTCAGCAATAGGACCTCAGCATTGTGACCTCAGAAATAGGACCTCAGCAATAGGACCTCAGCATTGTGACCTCAGCAATAGGACCTCAGCAAGAGGACCTCAGCATTGTGACCTCAGCAATAGGACTTCAGCAATAGGACCTCAGCATTGTGACCTCAGCAATAGGACATCAGCAATAGGTCCTCAGCATTGTGACCTCAGCAATAGGACATCAGCAATAGCACCTCGGCAATAGGACATCAGCAATAGCACCTCGGCAATAGGACCTCGGCAATAGGACCTAAGCATTTTGACCTTAACATTTTGACCTCAGCATTGTGACCTCAGCATTGTGACCTCAGCAATAGGACCTCAGCAATCGGACCCCAGCAATAGGACCTAAGCATTGTGACCTCAGCAATAGGACCTCAGCATTGTGACCTCAGGAATAGGACCTCAGCAATAAGACCTCAGCAATAGGACCTCAGCATTGTGACCTCAGCATTGTGACCTCAGCATTTTGACCTCAGCAATAGGACTTCAGCATTGTGACCTCAGCCTTGTGACCTCAGCAATAGGACCTCAGCATTGTGACCTCAGTAATAGGACCTTAGCAATAGGAAGTCAGCATTGTGACCTCAGCAATAGGACCTCAGCATTGTGACCTCAGCAATAGGACTTCAGCATTGTGACCTCAGCAATAGGACCTCAGCAATAGGACCTCAGCATTGTGACCTCAGCAATAGGACCTTAGTAATAGGAACTCAGCATTGTGACCTCAGCAATAGGACCTCACCATTGTGACCTCAGCAATAGGACCTCACCACTGTGACCTCAGCAATAGGACCTCAGCAATAGGACCTCAGCATTGTTACCTCAGCATTGTGACCTCAGCATTGTGACCTCAGCGTTAGGACCTCAGCATTGTGACCTCAGCAATAGGAACTCAGCAATAGGACCTCAGCAATAGGACTTCAGCAATAGGACATCAGCAACAGGACCTCAGCAATGGGACCTCAGCATTGTGACCTGTCAGCAATAGGACCTCAGCAATAGGACCTCAGCAATAGGACCTCAGCATTGTGACCTGTCAGCAATACGACCTCAGGAATAGGACCTCAGCATTGTTACCTCAGCAATAGGACCTCAGCAATAGGACCTCAGCAATAGGACCTCAGCAATAGGACCTCAGCAATAGGACCTCAGCATTTTGACCTCAGCAATAGGACCTCAGCAATAGGACATCAGCAATAGTACCTCAGCAATAGGACCTCAGCAATAGGACCTTATCAATAGGACCTCAGAATTGTGACCTCAGTAATAGGACCTCAGCAATAGGACCTCAGCAATAGGACCTAAGCATTGTGACCTCAGCAATAGGACCTCAGCAATGTGACATCAGCATGCTGACCTCAGCAATAGTACCTCAGCAATAGGACCTCAGCATTGTGACCTCAGCCATAGGACCTCAGCAATAGGACCTCAGCAATAGGACACCAGCAATAGGACCTCAGCAATAGGACCTCAGCATTGTGACCTCAGTAATAGGACCTCAGCATTGTGACCTCAGCAATACGACCTCATCAATATGACCTCAGCAAGAGGACCTCAGCATTGTGAACTCAGCAATAGGACCTCAGCAATCGGCCCTCAGCAATAGGACCTCAGCATTGTGACCTCAGCAATAGGACCTCAGCATTGTGACCTCAGCAATAGGACCTCAGCAAGAGGACCTCAGCATTGTGACCTCAGCAATAGGACCTCAGCAATAGGACCTCAGCATTGTGACCTCAGCATTGTGACCTCAGCATTTTGACCTCAGCATTTTGACCTCAGCAATAGGACTTCAGCACTGTGACCTCAGCAATAGGACCTCAGCAATAGGACCTCAGTAATAGGACATCAGCAATAGCACCTCGGCAATAGGACATCAGCAATAGCACCTCGGCAATAGGACCTCGGCAATAGGACCTAAGCATTTTGACCTTAACATTTTGACCTCAGCATTGTGACCTCAGCATTGTGACCTCAGCAATAGGACCTCAGCAATCGGACCCCAGCAATAGGACCTAAGCATTGTGACCTCAGCAATAGGACCTCAGCATTGTGACCTCAGGAATAGGACCTCAGCAATAAGACCTCAGCAATAGGACCTCAGCATTGTGACCTCAGCATTGTGACCTCAGCATTTTGACCTCAGCAATAGGACTTCAGCATTGTGACCTCAGCAATAGGACCTCAGCAATAGGACCTCAGCATTGTGACCTCAGTAATAGGACCTTAGCAATAGGACCTCAGCATTGTGACCTCAGCAATAGGACCTCAGCATTGTGACCTCAGCAATAGGACTTCAGCATTGTGACCTCAGCAATAGGACCTCAGCAATAGGACCTCACCATTGTGACCTCAGCAATAGGACCTTAGTAATAGGAACTCAGCATTGTGACCTCAGCAATAGGACCTCACCATTGTGACCTCAGCAATAGGACCTCACCACCGTGACCTCAGCAATAGGACCTCACCAATAGGACCTCAGCATTGTTACCTCAGCATTGTGACCTCAGCATTGTGACCTCAGCGTTAGGACCTCAGCATTGTGACCTCAGCAATAGGAACTCAGCAATAGGACCTCAGCAATAGGACTTCAGCAATAGGACATCAGCAACAGGACCTCAGCAATGGGACCTCAGCATTGTGACCTGTCAGCAATAGGACCTCAGCAATAGGACCTCAGCAATAGGACCTCAGCATTGTGACCTGTCAGCAATACGACCTCAGGAATAGGACCTCAGCATTGTTACCTCAGCAATAGGACCTCAGCAATAGGACCTCAGCAATAGGACCTCAGCAATAGGACCTCAGCATTTTGACCTCAGCAATAGGACCTCAGCAATAGGACATCAGCAATAGTACCTCAGCAATAGGACCTCAGCAATAGGACCTTATCAATAGGACCTCAGAATTGTGACCTCAGTATTAGGACCTCAGCAATAGGACCTCAGCAATAGGACCTAAGCATTGTGACCTCAGCAATAGGACCTCAGCATTGTGACATCAGCATGGTGACCTCAGCAATAGTACCTCAGCAATAGGACCTCAGCATTGTGACCTCAGCCATAGGACCTCAGCAATAGGACCTCAGCAATAGGACACCAGCAATAGGACCTCAGCAATAGGACCTCAGCATTGTGACCTCAGTAATAGGACCTCAGCATTGTGACCTCAGCAATACGACCTCATCAATATGACCTCAGAAAGAGGACCTCAGCATTGTGAACTCAGCAATAGGACCTCAGCAATCGGCCCTCAGCAATAGGACCTCAGCATTGTGACCTCAGCAATAGGACCTCAGCATTGTGACCTCAGCAATAGGACCTCAGCAAGAGGACCTCAGCATTGTGACCTCAGCAATAGGACCTCAGCAATAGGACCTCAGCATTGTGACCTCAGCATTGTGACCTCAGCATTTTGACCTCAGCAATAGGACTTCAGCACTGTGACCTCAGCAATAGGACCTCAGCAATAGGACCTCAGCATTGTGACCTCAGTAATAAGACCTTAGCAATAGGACCTCAGCATTGTGACCTCAGCAATAGGACCTCAATATTGTGACCTCAGCAATAGGACTTCAGCATTGTGACCTCAGCAATAGGACCTCAGCATTGTGACCTCAGCAATAGGACCTTAGTAATAGGAACTCAGCATTGTGACCTCAGCAATAGGACCTCAGCATTGTGACCTCAGCAATAGGACCTCAGCATAGGGACCTTAGCAATAGGACCTCAGCAAAATGATTTCAGCATTGTGACCTCAGCATTGTGACCTCTGCAATAGGACCTCAGCAAAAGGACCTCAGCAATAGGACCTCAGCATATTGACCTCAGCATTGTGACCTCAGCAGCAGGACCTCAGCAATAGGACGTCATCATTGTGACCTCAGCATTGTGACCTCAGCAAAAGAACCTCAGCAATAGGACCTAAGCATTGTGACCTCAGCAATAGACCTCAGGAATAGGACCTCAGCTATAGGACCTCAGCAAAAGGAATTCAGCATTGTAACCTCAGCATTGTGACCTCAGCAATAGGACCTCAGGAGGAGGACCTCAGCAAGAGGACCTCAGCATTGTGACCTCAGCATTGTGAACTCAGCAATAGGACCTCAGCAATCGGCCCTCAGCAATAACACCTCCGTAAGAGTGCCCCAGCATTGTGACCTCAGCAACAGGACCTCAGCATTGTGACCTCAGCATTGTGACCTCATCAATAGGACCTCAGCATTGTGACCTCACCATTGTGACGTCAGCATTGTGACCTCAGCAAGAGGACCTCAGCAGTAGGACCTCAGCATTGTGACCTCAGCATTGTGACGTCAGCATTGTGACCTCAGCAATAGGACCTCAGCAATAGGACCTCAGCAATAGGACCTCAGCATTGTGACATCAGCAACAGGACCTCAGCAATAGGACCTCAGCATTGTGACCTCAGCATTGTGACCTCAGCAATAGGACCTCAGCATTGTGACCTCAACAAAAGGACCTCAGCATTGTGACCTCAGCATTGTGCCCTCATGAATAGGACCTCAGCATTGTGACCTCAGCATTGTGACCTCAGGAATAAGACCTCAGCATTGGGACCTCAGCATTTTGACCTCAGCATTGTGACCTCATCAGTAAGACCTCAGCATTGGGACATCAGCAATAGGACCTCAGCACTGTGACCTCAGCAATAGGGCCTCAGCAATAGGACCTCAGCATTGTGACCTCAGCATTGTGACCTCAGCATTGTGACCGCAACATTGTGACCTCAGCAATAGGACCTCAGCAATAGGACCTCAGCATTGTGACCTCAGCAATAGGACCTCAACAATAGGACCTCAGCAAAAGGACCTCAGCATTGTGACCTCAGCAGTAAGACCTCAGCAATAGGACCTCAGCACTGTGACCTCAGCAAGAGGACCTTAACAATAGGACCTCAGCATTGGTACCTCAGCATTGTGACCGCAACATTGTGACCTCAGCATTGTGACCTCAGCAATAGGACTTCAGCACTGTGACCTCAGCATTGTGACCTATGCAATAGGACCTCAGCATAGTGACCTCAGCATTGTGACCTCAGCAATAGGACCTCAGTATTGTGACCTCAGCATTGTGACCTCAGCACTGTGACCTCAGCAATAGGACCTCAGCAACAGGACCTCAGCATTGTGACCTCAGCGTTAGCACCTCAGCATTGTGACCTCAGCAATAGGAACTCAGCAATAGGACCTCAGCAATAGGACCTCAGCAATAGGACCTCAGCATTGTGACCTCAGCATTAGGACAGAAGCAATAGGACATCAGCAACAGGACCTCAGCAATGGGACCTCAGCATTGTGACCTGTCAGCAATAGGACCTCAGCAATAGGACCTCAGCAATAGGACCTCAGCATTGTGACCTGTCAGCAATAGGACCTCAGCAATAGGACCTCAGCATTGTGACCTCAGCAAGAGGACCTCAGCAATAGGACCTCAGCATTGTGACCTCAGCAATAGGACCTCAGCAATAGGACATCAGCAATAGCACCTCGGCAATAGGACCTAAGCATTTTGACCTTAACATTTTGACCTCAGCAATAGGACCTCAGCAATAGGACCTCAGCATTGTGACCTCAGCATTGTGACCTCAGCATTGTGACCTCAGCAATAGGACTTCAGCCTTGTGACCTCAGCAATAGGACCTCAGCAATAGGACCTCAGCATTGTGACCTCAGCAATAGGACCTTAGCAATAGGAACTCAGCATTGTGACCTCAGCAATAGGACCTCAGCATTGTGACCTCAGCAATAGGACCTCAGCATAGGGACCTCAGCAATAGGACCTCAGCAAAATGATTTCAGCATTGTGACCTCAGCATTGTGACCTCTGCAATAGGACCTCAGCAAAAGGACCTCAGCAATAGGACCTCAGCATATTGACCTCAGCATTGTGACCTCAGCAGTAGGACCTCAGCAATAGGACGTCAGCATTGTGACCTCAGCATTGTGACCTCAGCAAAAGAACCTCAGCAATAGGACCTAAGCATTTTGACCTCAGCAATAGACCTCAGGAATAGGACCTCAGCTATAGGACCTCAGCAAAAGGAATTCAGCATTGTAACCTCAGCATTGTGACCTCAGCAATAGGACCTCAGCAAGACGACCTCAGCAAGAGGACCTCAGCATTGTGACCTCAGCATTGTGAACTCAGCAATAGGACCTCAGCAATCGGCCCTCAGCAATAGCACCTCCGCAATAGGACCTCAGCATTGTGACCTCAGCAACAGGACCTCAGCATTGTGACCTCAGCATTGTGACCGCAACATTATGACCTCAGCAATAAGACCTCAGCAATAGGACCTCAGCAATAGGACCTCAGCAATAGGACCTCAGCAATAGGACCTCTGCATTCTGACCTTAGCAATAGGACCTCAGCCTTGTGACCTCAGCAACAGGACCTCAGCATTGTGACCTCAGCATTGTGACCGCAACATTATGACCTCAGCAATAAGACCTCAGCAATAGGACCTCAGCAATAGGACATCAGCAATAGCACCTCGGCAATAGGACCTCGGCAATAGGACCTAAGCATTTTGACCTTAACATTTTGACCTCAGCAATAGGACCTCAGAAATAGGACCTCAGCATTGTGACCTAAGCAACAGGACCTCAGCAACAGGACCTCAGCATTGTGACCTCAGCAATAGGACCTCAGGAATAGGACCTCAGCAATAGGACCTCAGCAATAGCACCTCGGCAATAGGACCTCGGCAATAGGACCTAAGCATTTTGACCTTAACATTTTGACCTCAGCAATAGGACCTCAGCAATAGGACCTCAGCAATAGGACCTCAGCATTGTGACCTCAGCAATAGGACCTCAGCAATAGGACCTCAGCATTGTGACCTCAGCAATAGGACCTCAGCAATAGGACCTCATCATTGTGACCTCAGCAATAGGACCTCAGCAATAGGACATCAGCAATATCACCTCGGCAATAGGACATCAGCAATAGCACCTCGGCAATAGGACCTCGGCAATAGGACCTAAGCATTTTGACCTTAGATTTTGACCTCAGCAATAGGACCTCAGCATTGTGACCTCAGCAATAGGACATCAGCAATCGGACCCCAGCAATAGGACCTAAGCATTGTGACCTCAGCAATAGGACCTCAGCATTGTGACCTCAGGAATAGGACCTCAGCAATAGGACCTCAGCAATAGGACACCAGCAATAGGACCTCAGCAATAGGACCTCAGCATTGTGACCTCAGTAATAGGACCTCAGCATTGTGACCTCAGTAATAGGACCTCAGCAAGAGGACCTCAGCATTGTGAACTCAGCAATAGGACCTCAGCAATCGGCCCTCAGCAATAGGACCTCAGCATTGTGACCTCAGCATTGTGACCTCAGCATTGTGACCTCAGAATTGTGACTTCAGCATTGTGACCTCAGCAGTAGGACCTCATCATTGTGACCTCAGCATTGTGACGTCAGCATTGTGACCTCAGCAATAGGACCTCAGCATTGTGACCTCAGCATTAGGACAGAAGCAATAGGACATCAGCAACAGGACCTCAGCAATGGGACCTCAGCATTGTCACCTCAGCATTGTGACATCAGCAGTAGGACCTCAGGAATAGCACCTCAGCATTGAGACCTCAGTCATAGGACCTCAGCAATAGGACCTCAGCAATAGGACCTCTGAATTGTGACCTCAGCAATAGGACCTCAGTAATAGGACATCAGCAATAGGACCTCATCATTGTGACCTCAGCAATAGGACCTCAGCAATAGGACCTCAGCATTGTGACCTCAGCATTGTGCCCTCAGCAATAGGACCTCAGCAATAGGACCTCAGCAATAGGACCTCAGCAATAGGACCTCAGCATTGTTACCTCAGTAATAGGACCTCAGCAATAGGACCTCAGCATTGGGACCTCAGCATTGTGACCTCAGCAATAGGAGCTCAGCAATAAGACCTCAGCAATAAGACCTCAGCATTGGGACCTCAGCATTGGGACCTCAGCATTTTGACCTCAGCAATAGGACCTCAGCATTGTGACCTCAGCATTGTGACCTCAGCATTGTGACCTCAGCAATAGGACCTCAGCATTGTGACATCAGCATTGTGACCTCAGCAATAGGACCTCAGCATTGTGACCTCAGCAAGAGGACCACAGCAATAGGACCTCAGCATTGTGACCTCAGCAAGAGGACCTCAGCATTGTGACCTCAGCATTGTGACCTCAGCAATAGGACCTCAGCATTGTGACCTCAGCATTGTGACCTCAGCATTGTGACCTCAGCAATAGGACCTCAGCATTGTGACCTCAGCATTGTGACCTCAGCAATAGGACCATAGCAATAGGACCTCAGCATTGTGACCTCAGCAATAGGACCTCAGCATTGTGACCTCAGCATTGTGACGTCAGCATTGTGACCTCAGGAATAGGACCTCAGCAATAGGACCTCAGCAAAAGGATTTTAGCATTGCGACCTCAGCATTGTGACCTCTGCAATAGGACCTCAGCAATAGCACCTCCGCAATAATGCCTCAGCATTGTGACTTCCGCAATAGGACCTCAGCAATAGAACCTCAGCAATAGGACCTCAGCAATAGGACCTCAGCACTGTGACCTCAGCAACAGGACCTCAGCATTGTGACCTCAGCAAAAGTACCTCAGCATTGTGACCTCAGCATTGTGCCCTCATGAATAGGACCTCAGCATTGTGACCTCAGCATTGTGACCTCAGTAATAGGACCTCAGCAAAAGGACCTCAGCATTGTTACCTCAGCATTGTGACCTCAGTAATAGGACCTCAGGAATAGGACCTCAGCAACTGGACCTCAGCACTGTGACCTCAGCAGAGGACCTCAACAATAGGACCTCAGCATTGTGACCTCAGCACTGTGACCTCAGCAATAGGACCTCACAATAGGACCTCGGCAATAGGACCTCAGCATTGTGACCTCAGCATTAGGACAGAAGCAATAGGACATCAGCAACAGGACCTCAGCAATGGGACCTCAGCATTGTGACCTGTCAGCAATAGGACCTCAGCAATAGGACCTCAGCAATAGGACCTCAGCATTGTGACCTGTCAGCAATAGGACCTCAGCAATAGGACCTCAGCATTGTGACCTCAGCAAGAGGACCTCAGCAATAGGACCTCAGCATTGTGACCTCAGCAATAGGACCTCAGCAATAGGACATCAGCAATAGCACCTCGGCAATAGGACCTAAGCATTTTGACCTTAACATTTTGACCTCAGCAATAGGACCTCAGCAATAGGACCTCAGCATTGTGACCTCAGCATTGTGACCTCAGCATTGTGACCTCAGCAATAGGACTTCAGCCTTGTGACCTCAGCAATAGGACCTCAGCAATAGGACCTCAGCATTGTGACCTCAGCAATAGGACCTTAGCAATAGGAACTCAGCATTGTGACCTCAGCAATAGGACCTCAGCATTGTGACCTCAGCAATAGGACCTCAGCATAGGGACCTCAGCAATAGGACCTCAGCAAAATGATTTCAGCATTGTGACCTCAGCATTGTGACCTCTGCAATAGGACCTCAGCAAAAGGACCTCAGCAATAGGACCTCAGCATATTGACCTCAGCATTGTGACCTCAGCAGTAGGACCTCAGCAATAGGACGTCAGCATTGTGACCTCAGCATTGTGACCTCAGCAAAAGAACCTCAGCAATAGGACCTAAGCATTTTGACCTCAGCAATAGACCTCAGGAATAGGACCTCAGCTATAGGACCTCAGCAAAAGGAATTCAGCATTGTAACCTCAGCATTGTGACCTCAGCAATAGGACCTCAGCAAGACGACCTCAGCAAGAGGACCTCAGCATTGTGACCTCAGCATTGTGAACTCAGCAATAGGACCTCAGCAATCGGCCCTCAGCAATAGCACCTCCGCAATAGGACCTCAGCATTGTGACCTCAGCAACAGGACCTCAGCATTGTGACCTCAGCATTGTGACCGCAACATTATGACCTCAGCAATAAGACCTCAGCAATAGGACCTCAGCAATAGGACCTCAGCAATAGGACCTCAGCAATAGGACCTCTGCATTCTGACCTTAGCAATAGGACCTCAGCCTTGTGACCTCAGCAACAGGACCTCAGCATTGTGACCTCAGCATTGTGACCGCAACATTATGACCTCAGCAATAAGACCTCAGCAATAGGACCTCAGCAATAGGACATCAGCAATAGCACCTCGGCAATAGGACCTCGGCAATAGGACCTAAGCATTTTGACCTTAACATTTTGACCTCAGCAATAGGACCTCAGAAATAGGACCTCAGCATTGTGACCTAAGCAACAGGACCTCAGCAACAGGACCTCAGCATTGTGACCTCAGCAATAGGACCTCAGGAATAGGACCTCAGCAATAGGACCTCAGCAATAGCACCTCGGCAATAGGACCTCGGCAATAGGACCTAAGCATTTTGACCTTAACATTTTGACCTCAGCAATAGGACCTCAGCAATAGGACCTCAGCAATAGGACCTCAGCATTGTGACCTCAGCAATAGGACCTCAGCAATAGGACCTCAGCATTGTGACCTCAGCAATAGGACCTCAGCAATAGGACCTCATCATTGTGACCTCAGCAATAGGACCTCAGCAATAGGACATCAGCAATATCACCTCGGCAATAGGACATCAGCAATAGCACCTCGGCAATAGGACCTCGGCAATAGGACCTAAGCATTTTGACCTTAGATTTTGACCTCAGCAATAGGACCTCAGCATTGTGACCTCAGCAATAGGACCTCAGCATTGTGACCTCAGGAATAGGACCTCAGCAATAGGACCTCAGCAATAGGACACCAGCAATAGGACCTCAGCAATAGGACCTCAGCATTGTGACCTCAGTAATAGGACCTCAGCATTGTGACCTCAGTAATAGGACCTCAGCAAGAGGACCTCAGCATTGTGAACTCAGCAATAGGACCTCAGCAATCGGCCCTCAGCAATAGGACCTCAGCATTGTGACCTCAGCATTGTGACCTCAGCATTGTGACCTCAGAATTGTGACTTCAGCATTGTGACCTCAGCAGTAGGACCTCATCATTGTGACCTCAGCATTGTGACGTCAGCATTGTGACCTCAGCAATAGGACCTCAGCATTGTGACCTCAGCATTAGGACAGAAGCAATAGGACATCAGCAACAGGACCTCAGCAATGGGACCTCAGCATTGTCACCTCAGCATTGTGACATCAGCAGTAGGACCTCAGGAATAGCACCTCAGCATTGAGACCTCAGTCATAGGACCTCAGCAATAGGACCTCAGCAATAGGACCTCTGAATTGTGACCTCAGCAATAGGACCTCAGTAATAGGACATCAGCAATAGGACCTCATCATTGTGACCTCAGCAATAGGACCTCAGCAATAGGACCTCAGCATTGTGACCTCAGCATTGTGCCCTCAGCAATAGGACCTCAGCAATAGGACCTCAGCAATAGGACCTCAGCAATAGGACCTCAGCATTGTTACCTCAGTAATAGGACCTCAGCAATAGGACCTCAGCATTGGGACCTCAGCATTGTGACCTCAGCAATAGGAGCTCAGCAATAAGACCTCAGCAATAAGACCTCAGCATTGGGACCTCAGCATTGGGACCTCAGCATTTTGACCTCAGCAATAGGACCTCAGCATTGTGACCTCAGCATTGTGACCTCAGCATTGTGACCTCAGCAATAGGACCTCAGCATTGTGACATCAGCATTGTGACCTCAGCAATAGGACCTCAGCATTGTGACCTCAGCAAGAGGACCACAGCAATAGGACCTCAGCATTGTGACCTCAGCAAGAGGACCTCAGCATTGTGACCTCAGCATTGTGACCTCAGCAATAGGACCTCAGCATTGTGACCTCAGCATTGTGACCTCAGCATTGTGACCTCAGCAATAGGACCTCAGCATTGTGACCTCAGCATTGTGACCTCAGCAATAGGACCATAGCAATAGGACCTCAGCATTGTGACCTCAGCAATAGGACCTCAGCATTGTGACCTCAGCATTGTGACGTCAGCATTGTGACCTCAGGAATAGGACCTCAGCAATAGGACCTCAGCAAAAGGATTTTAGCATTGCGACCTCAGCATTGTGACCTCTGCAATAGGACCTCAGCAATAGCACCTCCGCAATAATGCCTCAGCATTGTGACTTCCGCAATAGGACCTCAGCAATAGAACCTCAGCAATAGGACCTCAGCAATAGGACCTCAGCACTGTGACCTCAGCAACAGGACCTCAGCATTGTGACCTCAGCAAAAGTACCTCAGCATTGTGACCTCAGCATTGTGCCCTCATGAATAGGACCTCAGCATTGTGACCTCAGCATTGTGACCTCAGTAATAGGACCTCAGCAAAAGGACCTCAGCATTGTTACCTCAGCATTGTGACCTCAGTAATAGGACCTCAGGAATAGGACCTCAGCAACTGGACCTCAGCACTGTGACCTCAGCAGAGGACCTCAACAATAGGACCTCAGCATTGTGACCTCAGCACTGTGACCTCAGCAATAGGACCTCACAATAGGACCTCGGCAATAGGACCTCAGCATTGTGACCTCATCATTGTGACCTCACCATTGTGACCTCAGCAATAGGACCTCAGCATTGAGAACTCAGCATTGTAACCTCAGCAATAGGACCTCAGCAACAGGACCTCAGCAACAGGACCTCAGCAATAGGGCCTCAGCAATAGGGCCTCAGCATTGTGACCTCAGCACTAGGACCTCAGCATTTTACCCTTCGAATTGTGCCCTCAGCAATAGGGCCTCAGCAATAGGACCTCAGCATTGTGAACTCAGCAATAGGACCTCAGCAACAGGACCTCAGCAATAGGACCTCAGCAATAAGACCTCAGCAAGAGGACCTCAGCATTGTGAAATCAGGAATAGGACCTCAGCAATAGGACCTCAGCAATAGGACTTCAGCTTTGTGACCTCAGCATTGTGACCTCAGCATTGTGTCCTCAGCATTGTGACCTCAGCAATAGGACCTCAGCAATAGGACCTCAGCATTGTGACCTCAGCATTGTGACCTCAGAAATAGGACCTCAGCATTTTGACCTCAGCATTGTGACCTCAGAAATAGGACCTCAGCATTTTGACCTCAGCATTGTGACCTCAGCATTGTGACCTCAGCAATAGGACCTCAGCAATAGCACCTCAGCACTGTGAATTCAGCATTTTGACCTCAGCATTGTGACGTCAGCAATAGGACCTCAGCAGTAGGACCTCAGCATTGTGAGCTCAGCATTGTGACCTCAGCAATAGGACCTCAGCAATAGGACCCCAGCATTGTGACCTCAGCAATAGGACCTCAGCATTGTGACCTCAACATTGTGACTCCAGCATTGTGACCTCAGCATTGTGACCTCAGCAATAGGACCTCAGCAATAGGACCTCAGCACTGTGACCTCAGCAACAGGACCTCAGCATTGTGACCTCAGCAAAAGTACCTCAGCATTGTGACCTCAGCATTGTGCCCTCATGAATAGGACCTCAGCATTGTGACCTCAGCATTGTGACCTCAGTAATAGGACCTCAGCAAAAGGACCTCAGCATTGTTACCTCAGCATTGTGACCTCAGTAATAGGACCTCAGGAATAGGACCTCAGCAACTGGACCTCAGCACTGTGACCTCAGCAGAGGACCTCAACAATAGGACCTCAGCATTGTGACCTCAGCACTGTGACCTCAGCAATAGGACCTCACAATAGGACCTCGGCAATAGGACCTCAGCATTGTGACCTCATCATTGTGACCTCACCATTGTGACCTCAGCAATAGGACCTCAGCATTGAGAACTCAGCATTGTAACCTCAGCAATAGGACCTCAGCAACAGGACCTCAGCAACAGGACCTCAGCAATAGGGCCTCAGCAATAGGGCCTCAGCATTGTGACCTCAGCACTAGGACCTCAGCATTTTACCCTTCGAATTGTGCCCTCAGCAATAGGGCCTCAGCAATAGGACCTCAGCATTGTGAACTCAGCAATAGGACCTCAGCAACAGGACCTCAGCAATAGGACCTCAGCAATAAGACCTCAGCAAGAGGACCTCAGCATTGTGAAATCAGGAATAGGACCTCAGCAATAGGACCTCAGCAATAGGACTTCAGCTTTGTGACCTCAGCATTGTGACCTCAGCATTGTGTCCTCAGCATTGTGACCTCAGCAATAGGACCTCAGCAATAGGACCTCAGCATTGTGACCTCAGCATTGTGACCTCAGAAATAGGACCTCAGCATTTTGACCTCAGCATTGTGACCTCAGAAATAGGACCTCAGCATTTTGACCTCAGCATTGTGACCTCAGCATTGTGACCTCAGCAATAGGACCTCAGCAATAGCACCTCAGCACTGTGAATTCAGCATTTTGACTTCAGCATTGTGACGTCAGCAATAGGACCTCAGCAGTAGGACCTCAGCATTGTGAGCTCAGCATTGTGACCTCAGCAATAGGACCTCAGCAATAGGACCCCAGCATTGTGACCTCAGCAATAGGACCTCAGCATTGTGACCTCAACATTGTGACTCCAGCATTGTGACCTCAGCATTGTGACCTCAGCAATAGGACCTCAGCAATAGGACCTCCGCAATAGGACATCAGCATTGTGACCTCAGCAGTAGGACCTCAGCAATAGGACCTCAGCATTGTGACCTCAGCCATAGGACCTCAGCTATAGGACCTCAGCAATAGGACCTCAGCATTGTGACCTCAGCAATAGGACCTCAGTAATAGGACCTCAGCATTGTGACCTCAGCAGTAGGACCTCAGCAATAGGACCTAAGCAATAGGACCTCAGCATTGTGACCTCAGCAATAGGACCTCAGCAATAGGACCTAAGCAATAGGTCCTCAGCAATAGGATCTCAGCATTGTGAACTCAGCAATATGGCCTCAGCAATAGGACCTCATCATTGTGACCTCAGCAAGAGGACCTCAGTAATAGGACCTCAGCATTGTGACCTCAGCAGTAGGACCTCAGCAATAGGACCTCAGCATTGTGAACTCAGCATTGTAAACTCAGCAATAGGACCTAAGCAATAGGTCCTCAGCAATAGGACCTCAGCATTGTGACCTCAGCAATACGGCCTCAGCAATAGGACCTCAGCACTGTGACCTCCGCAAAAGGACCTCAGCAATACGACCGCAGCATTGTGACCTCAGCAATAGGACCTAAGCAATAAGACCTCAGCAATAGGACATCAGCAATAGCACCTCGGCAATAGGACCTAAGCATTTTGACCTCAGCAATAGGATCTCAGCATTGTGACCTCAGGAATAGGACCTCAGCAATAGGACCTCAGCAATAGGACACCAGCAATAGGACCTCAGCAATAGGACCTCAGCATTGTGACCTCAGCAATAAGACCTCAGCAATAGGACCTCAGCCTTGTGACCTCAGCAGTAGGACCTCAGCAATAGGACCTCAGCATCGTGATCTCAGAATTGTGACCTCAGCAATAGGACCTCAGCAATAGGACCTCAGCATTGTGACCTCAGCATTGTGATCTCAGCATTGTGACCTCAGCATTGTGAACTCAGCAGTAAGACCTCAGCATTGGGACCTCAGCAACTGGACCTCAGCACTGTGACCTCAGCAGAGGACCTCGACAATAGGACCTCAGCATTGTGACCTCAGCATTGTGACCTCAGCAATAGGACCTCAGCATTGTGACCTCAGCAATAGGACCTCAGCATAGTGACCTCAGCATTGTGACCGCAACATTGTGATCTCAGCATTGTGACCTCAGCAATAGGACCTCAGTATTGTGACCTCAGCATTGTGACCTCAACATTCTGACCTCAGCAATAGGACCTCAGCATTGTGACCTCAGCAATAGGACCTCAGCATAGTGACCTCAGCATTGTGACCGCAACATTGTGACCTCAGCATTGTGACCTCAGCAATAGGACCTCAGCATAGTGACCTCAGCATTGTGACCTCAGCACTCTGACCTCAGCAATAGTACCCCAGCACCAGGACCTCAGCAACAGGACCTCAGCAACAGGACCTCAGCATTGTGACCTCAGCACTGTGACCTCAGCACTGTGACCTCAGCATTGTGACCTCAGTATTAGGACAGAAGCAATAGGACATCAGCAATAGGACCTCAGCAATAGGTCCTCAGCATTGTCACCTCAGCATTGTGACATCAGCAGTAGGACCTCAGCAATAGCACCTCAGCATTGACACCTCAGCCATAGGACCTCAGCAATAGGACCTCAGCATTGTGACCTCAGCAATAGGACCTCACAATAGGACCTCGGCAATAGGACCTCAGCATTGTGACCTCATCATTGTGACCTCATCATTGTGACCTCAGCAATAGGACCTCAGCATTGAGAACTCAGCATTGTAACCTCAGCAATAGGACCTCAGCAATAGGACCTCAGCAATAGGACCTCAGCAATAGGACCTCAGCAACAGGACCTCAGCAATAGGGCCTCAGCAATAGGGCCTCAGCAATAGGGCCTCAGCATTGTGACCTCAGCAATAGGACCTCAGCATTTTGCCCTCAGAATTGTGCCCTCAGCAATAGGGCCTCAGCAATAGGGCCTCAGCAATAGGACCTCAGCATTGTGAACTCAGCAATAGGACCTCAGCAACAGGACTTCAGCAATAGGACCTCCGCAATAAGACCTCAGCAAGAGGACCTCAGCATTGTGAATTCAGGAATAGGACCTCAGCAATAGGACCTCAGCAATAGGACTTCAGCTTTGTGACCTCAGCATTGTGACCTCAGCATTGTGTCCTCAGCATTGTGACCTCAGCAATAGGACCTCAGCAATAGGACCTCAGCAATAGGACCTCAGCATTGTGACCTCAGCAATAGGACATCAGCATTGTGACCTCAGCATTGTGACCTCAGCAACAGGACTTCCGCATAGTGACCTCAGCAATAGGACCTCAGCATTTTGACCTCAGCAATAGGACCTCAGCATTGTGATCTCAGTAATAGAACCTCAGCACTATGACCTAAGCAAGAGGACCTCAACTATAGGACCTCAGCATTGTGACCTCAGCATTGTGACCTCAGCACTGTGACCTCAGCAATAGGACCTCAGCACTGTGACCTCAGCAATAGGACCTCAGCATAGTGACCTCAGCATTGTGACCGCAACATTGTGACCTCAGCATTGTGACCTCAGCAATAGGACCTCAGCATAGTGACCTCAGCATTGTGACCGCAGCATTGTGACCTCAGCATTGTGACCTCAGCAATAGGACCTCAGCATTGTGACCTCAGCAATGTGACCTCAGCAATAGGACCTCAGCATTGTGACCTCAGCATTGTGACCTCAGCAATAGGACCTCAGCATTGTGACCTCAGCAATGTGACCTCAGCAATAGGACCTCAGCATTGTGACCTCAGCATTGTGACCTCAGCAATAGGACCTCAGCAACAGGACCTCATCAACAGGACCTCAGCAACAGGACCTCCGCATTGTGACCTCAGGAATAGGACCTCAGCAAGAGGACCTCAGCTTTGTGACCTCAGCAATAGTACCTCAGCACTAGCACCACAGAAATTTTACCTCCGAATTCTGACCTCAGCAATAGGACCTCAGCAATAAGACCTCAGCATTGGGACCTCAGCAATAGGACCTCAGCATTGTGACCTCAGCAAAAAGACCTCAGCCATAGGACCTCAGCATTGTGACCTTAGCAATAGGACCTCAGTAATATGACCTCAGCATTGTGACCTCAGCATTGTGACCTCAGCAATAGGACCTCAGCATTGTGACCTCAGCAATAGGATCTCAGCACTGTGACCTCAGAAATAGGATCTCAGCAATAGGACCTCAGCAATAGGACCTCAGCAATAGGACCTCATCATTGTGACCTCAACATTGTGACCTCAGCAATAGGACAGAAGAAATAGGACATCAGCAATAGGACCTCAGCAATGGGACCTCAGCATTGTCACCTCAGAATTGTGACCTCAGCAATAGGACCTCAGCAAGAGGACCTCAGCATTGTGACCTCAGGAATAGGACATCAGCAGTAGGACCTCAGCAATGGGACCTCAGCATTGTGACCTCAGCATTGTGACCTCAGCAACAGGACCTCAGCATTGTGACCTCAGCATTTTGACCTCAGCAATAGGACCTCAGCAATAGGACGTCAGCAATAGGACCTCAGCAATAGGACCTCAGCATTGTGACCTCAGCAATAGGACCTCAGCAATAGGACCTCAGCATTGTGACCTCAGCATTGTGACCTCAGCATTGTGACCTCAGCAATAGGAACTCAAAACTGTGACCTCAGCAATAGGACATCAGCAATAGGACATCAGCATTGTGACCTCAGCATTGTGACCTCAGCAACAGGACCTCCGCATAGTGACCTCAGCAGTAGGACCTCAGCAATAGGACCTCAGCACTGTGACCTCAGCAATAGGACCTCAGCAATAGGACCTCAGCAATAGGACCTCAGCAATAGGACCTCAGCAATAGGACCTCAGCATTGTGACCTCAGCAATAGGACCTCAGCAATTGGACCTCAGCAATAGGACCTCAGCAATAGGACCTCAGCATTGTGATCTCAGCAATACGACCTCAGCAATAGGACCTCAGCATTGTGACCTCAGCAATAGGACCTCAGCAATTGGACCTCAGCATTGTGACATCAGAAATAGGACCTCAGCAATAGGACCTCAGCATTGTGATCTCAGCAATACGACCTCAGCAGTAGGACCTCAGCAATAGCACATCAGCAATAGGACCTCAGCAATTGGACCTCAGCATTGTTACCTCACAAATAGGACCTCAGAAATAGGACCTCAGCAATAGGACCTCAGCAATAGGACCTCAGCATTGTGACCTCAGCAATAGGACCTCAGAAATAGGACCTAAGGATTGTGACCGCATCATAGTGACCTCAGAATTGTGACCTGAGAAACAGGACATCAGCAATAGGACCTCAGCAATATGACCTGAGCAATAGGACCTCAGCAAAAGGACCTCAACATTGTGACCTCAGCAATAGGACCTCAGCATTGTGACCTCAGCAATAGGACCTCAGCAATAGGACCTCAGCATTGGGACCTCAGCAATAGGACCTCAGCAGTAGGACCTCAGCAATAGGACCTCAGCATTGTGACCTCAGCATTGTGACCTCAGCATTGTGACCTCAGCAACAGGACCTCAGCATTGTGACCTCAGCATTGTGACCTCAGCATTTTGACCTCAGCAATAGGACCTCAGCAATAGGACCTCAGCATTGTGACCTCAGCATTGAGACCTCAGCAATAGGACCTCAGCATTGTGACCTCAGTATTTTGACCTCAGCAATAGGACCTCAGCAATAGGACCTCAGCATTGTGACCTCAGCATTGAGACCTCAGCAATAGGACCTCAGCAATAGGACCTCAGCACTGTGACCTCAGCAATAGGACCTCAGCACTGTGACCTCAGCAATAGGATCTCAGCATTGTGACCTCAGCAATAGGACCTCAGCAACAGGACCTCCACATTGTGACCTCAGCAGTAGGACCTCAGCACTGTGACCTCAGCAATAGGACCTCAGCAATAGGACCTCAGCAATAGGACCTCAGCATTCTGACCTCAGCAATAGGACCTAAGCAGTAGGACGTCAGCAATAGGACCTCAGCATTGTGATCTCAGCAATAGGACCTCAGCAATAGGACCTCAGCATTGTGACCTCTGCAATAGGACCTGAGCAATAGGATCTCAGCATTGTGACCTCAGCATTGTGACGTCAGCAAAAGGACAGAAGCAATAGGACATCAGTAGTAGGACCTCAGCAATGGGACATCAGCATTGTGACCTCAGAATTGTGACCTCAGCAACAGGACCTCAGCATTGTGACCTCAGCATTGTGACCTCAGCATTTTGACCTCAGCAATAGGACCTCAGCAATAGGACCTCAGCAATAGGACCTCAGCATTGTGACCTCAGCAATAGGACCTCAGCATTGTGACCTCAGCATTGTGACCTCAGCATTGTGACCTCAGCAATAGGACCTCAAAACTGTGACCTCAGGAATAGGACATCAGCAATAGGACATCAGCATTGTGACCTCAGCATTGTGACCTCAGCAACAGGACTTCCGCATAGTGACCTCAGCAATAGGACCTCAGCATTTTGACCTCAGCAATAGGACCTCAGCATTGTGATCTCAGTAATAGAACCTCAGCACTATGACCTAAGCAAGAGGACCTCAACTATAGGACCTCAGCATTGTGACCTCAGCATTGTGACCTCAGCACTGTGACCTCAGCAATAGGACCTCAGCACTGTGACCTCAGCAATAGGACCTCAGCATAGTGACCTCAGCATTGTGACCGCAACATTGTGACCTCAGCATTGTGACCTCAGCAATAGGACCTCAGCATAGTGACCTCAGCATTGTGACCGCAGCATTGTGACCTCAGCATTGTGACCTCAGCAATAGGACCTCAGCATTGTGACCTCAGCAATGTGACCTCAGCAATAGGACCTCAGCATTGTGACCTCAGCATTGTGACCTCAGCAATAGGACCTCAGCATTGTGACCTCAGCAATGTGACCTCAGCAATAGGACCTCAGCATTGTGACCTCAGCATTGTGACCTCAGCAATAGGACCTCAGCAACAGGACCTCATCAACAGGACCTCAGCAACAGGACCTCCGCATTGTGACCTCAGGAATAGGACCTCAGCAAGAGGACCTCAGCTTTGTGACCTCAGCAATAGTACCTCAGCACTAGCACCACAGAAATTTTACCTCCGAATTCTGACCTCAGCAATAGGACCTCAGCAATAAGACCTCAGCATTGGGACCTCAGCAATAGGACCTCAGCATTGTGACCTCAGCAAAAAGACCTCAGCCATAGGACCTCAGCATTGTGACCTTAGCAATAGGACCTCAGTAATATGACCTCAGCATTGTGACCTCAGCATTGTGACCTCAGCAATAGGACCTCAGCATTGTGACCTCAGCAATAGGATCTCAGCACTGTGACCTCAGAAATAGGATCTCAGCAATAGGACCTCAGCAATAGGACCTCAGCAATAGGACCTCATCATTGTGACCTCAACATTGTGACCTCAGCAATAGGACAGAAGAAATAGGACATCAGCAATAGGACCTCAGCAATGGGACCTCAGCATTGTCACCTCAGAATTGTGACCTCAGCAATAGGACCTCAGCAAGAGGACCTCAGCATTGTGACCTCAGGAATAGGACATCAGCAGTAGGACCTCAGCAATGGGACCTCAGCATTGTGACCTCAGCATTGTGACCTCAGCAACAGGACCTCAGCATTGTGACCTCAGCATTTTGACCTCAGCAATAGGACCTCAGCAATAGGACGTCAGCAATAGGACCTCAGCAATAGGACCTCAGCATTGTGACCTCAGCAATAGGACCTCAGCAATAGGACCTCAGCATTGTTACCTCAGCATTGTGACCTCAGCATTGTGACCTCAGCATTGTGACCTCAAAACTGTGACCTCAGCAATAGGACATCAGCAATAGGACATCAGCATTGTGACCTCAGCATTGTGACCTCAGCAACAGGACCTCCGCATAGTGACCTCAGCAGTAGGACCTCAGCAATAGGACCTCAGCACTGTGACCTCAGCAATAGGACCTCAGCAATAGGACCTCAGCAATAGGACCTCAGCAATAGGACCTCAGCATTGTGACCTCAGCAATAGGACCTCAGCAATTGGACCTCAGCAATAGGACCTCAGCAATAGGACCTCAGCATTGTGATCTCAGCAATACGACCTCAGCAATAGGACCTCAGCATTGTGACCTCAGCAATAGGACCTCAGCAATTGGACCTCAGCATTGTGACCTCAGAAATAGGACCTCAGCAATAGGACCTCAGCATTGTGATCTCAGCAATACGACCTCAGCAGTAGGACCTCAGCAATAGGACATCAGCAATAGGACCTCAGCAATTGGACCTCAGCATTGTTACCTCACAAATAGGACCTCAGAAATAGGACCTCAGCAATAGGACCTCAGCAATAGGACCTCAGCATTGTGACCTCAGCAATAGGACCTCATCAATAGGACCTCAGCAATAGGACCTCAGCATTGGGACCTCAGCAATAGGACCTCAGCAGTAAGACCTCAGCAATGGGACCTCAGCATTGTGACCTCAGCATTGTGACCTCAGCAACAGGACCTCAGCATTGTGACCTCAGCATTGTGACCTCAGCATTTTGACCTCAGCAATAGGACCTCAGCATTGTGACCTCAGCATTGTGACCTCAGCAATAAGACCTCAGCAATAGGACCTCAAAACTGTGACCTCAGCAATAGGACCTCAGCACTGTGACCTCAGCAATAGGACCTCAGCATTGTGACCTCAGCAGTAGGACCTCAGCAACAGGACCTCCACATTGTGACCTCAGCAGTAGGACCTCAGCACTGTGACCTCAGCAATAGGACCTCAGCAATAGGACCTAAGCAATAGGACCTCAGCATTCTGACCTCAGCAATAGGACCTAAGCAGTAGGACGTCAGCAATAGGACCTCAGCATTGTGATCTCAGCAATAGGACCTCAGCAATAGGACCTCAGCATTGTGACCTCAGCAATAAGACCTCAGCAATAGGACCTCAGCATTGTGACCTCAGGAATAGGACCTGAGCAATAGGACCTCAGCATTGTGACCTCAGCATTGTGACGTCAGCAAAAGGACAGAAGCAATAGGACATCAGCAGTAGGACCTTAGCAATGGGACCTCAGCATTGTGACCTCAGCATTGTGACCTCAGCAACAGGACCTCAGCATTGTGACCTCAGCATTGTGACCTCAGCATTTTGACCTCAGCAATGGGACCTCAGCAATAGGACCTCAGCAATAGGACCTCAGCAATAGGACCTCAGCATTGTGACCTCAGCAATAGGACCTCAGCATTGTTACCTCAGCATTGTGACCTCAGCATTGTGACCTCAGCAATAGGACCTCAAAACTCTGACCTCAGCAATAGGACATCAGCAATAGGACATCAGCATTGTGACCTCAGCATTGTGACCTCAGCAACAGGACCTCCGCATAGTGACCTCAGCAATAGGACCTCAGCATTTTGACCTCAGCAATAGGACCTCAGAATTGTGATCTCAGTAATAGAACCTCACCACTGTGACCTCAGCAAGAGGACCTCAACTATAGGACCTCAGCATTGTGACCTCAGCATTGTGACCTCAGCACTGTGACCTCAGCAATAGGACCTCAGCACTGTGACCTCAGCAATAGGACCTCAGCATAGTGACCTCAGCATTGTGACCGCAACATTGTGACCTCAGCATTGTGACCTCAGCAATAGGACCTCAGCATAGTGACCTCAGCATTGTGACCGCAGCATTGTGACCTCAGCATTGTGACCTCAGCAATAGGACCTCAGCATTGTGACCTCAGCATTGTGACCTCAGCAATAGGACCTCAGCAACAGGACCTCATCAACAGGACCTCAGCAACAGGACGTCCGCATTGTGACCTCAGCAATAGGACCTCAGAAAGAGGACCTCAGCATTGTGACCTCAGGAATAGGACCTCAGCAATAGGACCTCAGTAATAGGACCTCAGCTTTGTGACCTCAGCATTGTGACCTCAGCAATAGTACCTCAGCACTAGCACCACAGAAATTTTACCTCCGAATTCTGACCTCAGCAATAGGACCTCAGCAATAAGACCTCAGCATTGGGACCTCAGCAATAGGACCTCAGAATTGTGACCTCAGCACTGTGACCTCAGCAATAGGACCTCAGCACTGTGACCTCAGCAATAGGACCTCAGCATAGTGACCTCAGCCATAGGACCTCAGCATTGTGACCTTAGCAATAGGACCTCAGTAATAGGACCTCAGCATTGTGACCTCAGCATTGTGACCTCAGCATTGTGACCTCAGCAATAGGAACTCAAAATTGTGACCTCAGCAATAGGACATCAGCAATAGGACATCAGCATTGTGACCTCAGCATTGTGACCTCAGCAACAGGACCTCCGCATAGTGACCTCAGCAGTAGGACCTCAGCAATAGGACCTCAGCACTGTGACCTCAGCAATAGGACCTCAGCAATAGGACCTCAGCAATAGGACCTCAGCAATAGGACCTCAGCATTGTGACCTCAGCAATAGGACCTCAGCAATTGGACCTCAGCAATAGGACCTCAGCAATAGGACCTCAGCATTGTGATCTCAGCAATACGACCTCAGCAATAGGACCTCAGCATTGTGACCTCAGCAATAGGACCTCAGCAATTGGACCTCAGCATTGTGACCTCAGAAATAGGACCTCAGCAATAGGACCTCAGCATTGTGATCTCAGCAATACGACCTCAGCAGTAGGACCTCAGCAATAGGACATCAGCAATAGGACCTCAGCAATTGGACCTCAGCATTGTTACCTCACAAATAGGACCTCAGAAATAGGACCTCAGCAATAGGACCTCAGCAATAGGACCTCAGCATTGTGTCCTCAGCAATAGGACCTCAGCAATAGGACCTCAGCAATAGGACCTCAGCAACAGGACCTCAGCAATAGGACCTCAGTATTGTGACCTCAGAAACAGGACCTCAGCAATAGGACCTCAGCATTGGGACCTCAGCAAGAGGACCTCAGCAATAGGACCTCAGCATTGTGACCTCAGCATTTTGACCTCAGCAATAGGACCTCAGCATTGTGACCTCAGCAATAGGACCTACGCATTGTGACCTCAGCAACAGGAGCTCAACAATAGTACCTCAGCATTGTGACCTCAGTAATAGGACCTCAGCATTTTGACCTCAGCAATAGGACCTCAGAAATAGGACCTCAGAAATAAGACCACAGCAATAGGACCTCAGAAACAGGACCTCAGCATTTTGACCTCAGTATTGTGACCTCAGCATTGTGACCTCAGCAATAGGACCTCAAAACTGTGACCTCAGCAATAGGACCTGAGCAATAGGACCTCAGCATTGTGACCTTAGCAATAGGACCTCAGCATTGTGACCTCAGCAATAGGAGCTCAGCAATAGGACGTCAACATTGTGACCTCAGCAATAGGACCTCAGCATTGTGACCTCAGCAATAGGACATCAGCAATAGGACCTCAGCATTGTGACCTCAGCATTGTGACCTCAGCAATAGGACCTTAGCAATAGGACCTCAGCAATAGGACCTCAGCATTGTGACCTGAGCATTGTGACCTCAGCAATAGGACCTCAGCAATAGGACCTCAGCATTGTGACCTCAGCATTGTGACCTCAGCAATAGGACCTCAGAAATAGGACCTAAGGATTGTGACCGCAGCATTGTGACCTCAGCATTGTGACCTGAGAAACAGGACCTCAGCAATAGGACCTCAGCCATATGACCTGAGCAATAGGACCTCAGCAAAAGGACCTCAACATTGTGACCTCAGCAATAGGACCTCAGCATTGTGACCTCAGCAATAGGACCTCAGCAATAGGACCTCAGCATTGGGACCTCAGCAATAGGACCTCAGCAGTAGGACCTCAGCAATGGGACCTCAGCATTGTGACCTCAGCATTGTGACCTCAGCAACAGGACCTCAGCATTGTGACCTCAGCATTGTGACCTCAGCATTTTGACCTCAGCAATAGGACCTCAGCATTGTGACCTCAGCATTGTGACCTCAGCAATAAGACCTCAGCAATAGGACCTCAAAACTGTGACCTCAGCAATAGGACCTCAGCACTGTGACCTCAGCAATAGGACCTCAGCATTGTGACCTCAGCAGTAGGACCTCAGCAACAGGACCTCCACATTGTGACCTCAGCAGTAGGACCTCAGCACTGTGACCTCAGCAATAGGACCTCAGCAATAGGACCTCAGCAATAGGACCTCAGCATTCTGACCTCAGCAATAGGACCTAAGCAGTAGGACTTCAGCAATAGGACCTCAGCATTGTGATCTCAGCAATAGGACCTCAGCAATAGGACCTCAGCATTGTGACCTCAGCAATAAGACCTCAGCAATAGGACCTCAGCATTGTGACCTCAGGAATAGGACCTGAGCAATAGGACCTCAGCATTGTGACCTCAGCATTGTGACGTCAGAAAAAGGACAGAAGCAATAGGACATCAGCAGTAGGACCTTAGCAATGGGACCTCAGCATCGTGACCTCAGCATTGTGACCTCAGCAACAGGACCTCAGCATTGTGACCTCAGCATTGTGACCTCAGCATTTTGACCTCAGCAATAGGACCTCTGCAATAGGACCTCAGCAATAGGTCCTCAGCAATAGGACCTCAGCATTGTGACCTCAGCAATAGGACCTCAGCATTGTTACCTCAGCATTGTGACCTCAGCATTGTGACCTCAGCAATAGGACCTCAAAACTGTGACCTCAGCAATAGGACATCAGCAATAGGACATCAGCATTGTGACCTCAGCATTGTGACCTCAGCAACAGGACCTCCGCATAGTGACCTCAGCAATAGGACCTCAGCATTTTGACCTCAGTGTGAGGAATGTTTTAACAATTCCAATTCGTGTCCATAAATTCATGTCCATAAATTTGTGTCCATAAAGAACAATTCTGTTTGAATCCTGTCTGCCTCTGGGCCCTGCACTGGCAGTTTAATTCTTGAACCACAGATGCAGTGTGTCCCAGTCTCCCCCTCATTCCAGTCAATTTATCACGTCTTCAGAAAACACTCCTTAAATTTATGAACCTGTTTGCTTTTGTTATTCCTGACTTCTAGTTCTAACAGTTACAGCCTTTTTTCCTGTCTTCTTCGAGATTAACTTAACACTGCTATAGATGTGTCTGTGAATGGCTGGGGAAGAATGTTTTAATTACTCGTGAAGCGTCAAATAAGAAAGCTGTTTGTGTTTGATGTCTGGGAGTTTCAGAACAACTGATAACAACTAGTGACTGTTATGGGATACTATGTGGATCTTTGGTATCTGGCCAGGGGGCCAAGAGATTAAGAGGAAGAGAAAAGAAGCTGAAGGACGGTTGGGAGACAAGACCTGGGAGAGTTTACAGAGAGTGTTCCATAAACTTGGAATAGTGCCAAGTAAGTGCAAAGGGTGAGAGGAAGACTACGAGCCTTCAGCATGAAAGACCCCTAGAGACCCCCAGAGGAGACTGATGCGCATGCTCCAGTAGGAGGAACCGGACTCCGGAAGCTAATTATAATAATCTACTTTTTTAGAAGTAGTAATGAATATGTATTAGTCTAGGTGCATAAAAATCAGCTGCTTGATGTAACTGGTGTGCGTCCTGGTGGAGCAGAGACTCCCGGTGCACCCAGCGCTGTTTGCTTACCTCTATTCCTTTATATTCTTTTAATAAATCCTATTTTTTTATTTAATCCTAATTTGAATCCTGAGCCATTTATAACAATTTGGGGGCTCGTCCGGGATGGCTATAGTTCCTGAATTCTGATTTAATCTAGGAGAGGCGCCCCACCATTTGGTGGCTCCTGTTTGAGTCAGATCGGGACTAATGCCATCCTGAACCTGAATAAAGGTAAGCAAAGAATTTAATTTTTTTTGAGCTCCCGTGTTGCCGGCTGTTTTTTGCCCGTAATTCTGCGCGCGAAGATCCGGACGAAGACGACAGGGTCGTTTGGATACCGTCTGGTTGGATTCCGGTGTCCGGAATCGAACCGGATGAAGACGACAGTCGTTTGGATACCGTCTGGTTCGATCCCAGACGAAGACAGCAGAGACGCTGGTGGATACCGTCCGATTGGAGTCTGGACGAAGACGACTGATTCGTAAGATACCGTCCGGTTGGGTAAGGGTACGGTTGCCAGTTTTTGTGTGTGAGAGTGTAACTGAGACTTCTAAAGTCAGCGTGGAGGTCTTTTTGTTTTCTCACTGGTTCTAATCTCCTGTCGGGGGGGCTAGACTGGTGAGAAGAGGGATACGTGGGTGGGTGATAGGTCCTAAACCCCCTGCAAGACACTCTCACCGGGCAGCCAAGGGCTGTGGGAATTGCCACTAGTAAAATTCCTGGATGGGTCAGATAAAATCGAAGACCAAGGACCAGAAAGGGAGCAAATTACCAGATATATGACCAAAAAGTCCATTATGAATAATTATTAGAAATTGGAACAATAGGGGCCCCAGAAAATTAAAGAGTAAATTAAAAATGATCCAGTATTTTATGACAGAATGACCAGAAGAACCCTTAAGACCCCATGTATTTTGATCCACAGAGGACGGGGTCTGTCAGGCTTTGAACATTAATAGTAGAATACCTGTGGATCCGGAAAAGAGCAAGCTGAAACATTGGAATTAGAAATTAGAGATCAATTGATTAAGAATGAATATGTGCTACATTTGTGCCTGTGCTGCACTTATACCACCAGATAACAGGAGCCTCTCGGGCCCCGAGAACCAGATCAAAAACAACCTCATGGTTCAGACTTTAACCAAGGGGTCTAAGATAAGGAGGAGTGTTCACAAAGGGACAGGTTATGTGTGTGTATAGGAATGTTTATGTATATGTAACTTTTTACTAAAGCAACGTTAGGCCTGCACGACTTTGGGGGGGACTACCCGCCCCGTGCCTCACGGAACTGAGTAAACATACCTACTTTACAATCCTACTGATTGTGGAGTCAGCTTTCTGTGAGTCATTTTGGTGAGCCAGGCAGGAGACACTCTGCTCGGCTGCGGGATCGGCTGCAGCGTGGACGCCCCTAGGTGCACCCTGAGCGTTTTTGCTCGGAGGGGACTCCACTCTCAGCTGCTCACCGCAGGAGCAGAGATCTCCTGAAACTGCAGACAAACGGTATGTTTTCGGCTGCTGGAGGGATACTAACTGGAGTGTTAATAATTGTATGTGTTTTATGTATGTATTTTGTGTTGAAAGTATTTGTGTAAATGTAAGGGTTTGAAACACAGTGTTACAAGTCACTTCATGAAAAACACAGTCAGAGACAATACTTGTTTGGTTGGTTATCATTCTAAATTATATTCCTGTGGTATGAATGAGATGTGCTGGAGGCCTCTGTGTGCGAGTGTGCTGTGTGAGTGAGACGCAGCGTTGCTGCAAAGCGAGTGCAGAGTTCCGATCCGTTGTTCCGTACTCTCCGCAAAGGGAGTGGGCAGAGACGAACAAAGTGCTTGACAGACTGAGAAGAAGTGCTGTTTTATCCAAGTTTTGAGTGGTGGTGCCTAATATATGGGCCCGGTGTATCTTGTGTATCTTGTGTATCCTATTTTTGCTCTTAAATGTTTTGACTGTGACAAGAAAAAGGCAGGAGCATGATATGACATGCTTCCTGCAACATATGAGGCCCGCACAGGCCGAGACCTGGACTCACTGAGACCCAGACTCGCTGAGACCTGAACAGGCCGAGACCGGAGCGGCGCCGAGAGACCGGAGCGGCGCTGAGAGACCCGAGACACTACGGAGGGGCTACCGCTGGACGGAGAGAGCCCTGAGAGATGCTGCAGAGCCACGGACGGCTCTGAGAGACACAGAATAGACCTGACAGAAGCTGCAAAACAAGGGGAAATTGAAGTAATTGCGGAACATCCGAGATCGAGTTGCTACGGGAGACCAGAGGCGTCAGTGGACACCGGTAGCTGACCCTCAGCGTGTGGCGAGTCCGCACAGAGCAGAGGGGCGGACATCAGGACCCTGCAGCCTGTCTGACATAACCATGGAGGCAGCGGCAGCAGCGGCTGTGCTGCTTCACTCTGGCATTCTTTTTATAAAAGGTTTATCTTGCAATGCAAAAAAAGACTATTAGTCCCCAGATCGGTGTTATAACTATTGCTAATGACGACTTAGCTCTATTGCAGGGCAGGAGTGCAGAGACGCAGATTACACTGCCAAATGACCACCGGCAGGCTCTTTCACAAACCTAAGGTTGCAGCTGGCACTGCCTGCAGCCGTATAGCAGACGTTACACTCTCTTTCCTAACTCGTAATCATGTGTCTTATCCATTTGTGGTGAATGGCCAGTGACAAAAAGAAAAGGGGGGAGACAAAGACAGAAACGGTACAAGGAGGATGCCACTGACATTAACAGCATGGGTAATAGGAGTAGTATAAGTGACACAGGTGATGGTGCAGGGCACTCTGCCTGCTGCTCGCCCTCACCTGCCTGTGCACTGCTGCCGACAGTGCTAGAGCAAAATGTGAAGACTGCTCAGACGGCAGTGATGAGAGTGCTTGTGTGAAGATGTGTGTTGAATCTGACTTTGTGTGCAACAGTGGTCAGTGTGTGCCAAACAGATGGCAGTGTGATGGGGATCCGGACTGTGAAAATGGGTCTGATGAGATTGCTGATCTGTGTTATATGAGAACATGCCAGGTAAATGAAATCAGCTGTGGTCCTCAGTCAACCCAGTGTATCCCAGTGTCCTGGAAATGTGATGGTGAAAAAGACTGTAACAGAGATCCTGATTGCAAGGATGGAAGTGATGAAATTAACTGCCCTTCTCAGACCTGCAGGCCAGACCAGTTCAGATGTGAAGATGGGAACTGTGTCCATGGGAGTAGGCAGTGCAGTGGTGTGAGAGACTGTCTGGATGGCACTGATGAAGCAAACTGTAACGATGTTATTCAGTGCTCAGGACCTGGCAAATTCAAGTGCAGAAGTGGAGAATGCATAGATATCAATAAAGTGTGTAACCAGCAGAGAGACTGCAAGGACTGGGGTGATGAGCCCCTGAAGGAATGCAACATACATGAATGTGACTGTCCAGCTGGGTTTGAGTCTGTAGACAAGAGAAACTGTGGAGATATTGATGGATGTCAAAACCCTGGTATCTGTAGTCAAATCTGTATCAACCTGAAAGGTGGCTACAAATGTGAACGTAGCTGTGGCTATCAGGTGAATCCTGCTACAGGAACCGGGAAAGGGCCATACTGGTACAAAAAAACAAATAACACCTGTGATTACAATGACGCTGCTAAGCAGGGTTTAGGGGTTTGTAGCATGGAGACAAGGGGTAACAACTACAGTGTTTGGAACAATTGTGCAGCTTTGGCCTTACCTCCTGATGTGCTTCTGATTTGTGGGGATGGGGCCTGGCAAGGTATCCCTGCAAATGCTATCAGATGTCCATGTTACTTAGATAAACTCATTGTATTTGCTCCTAGCTTGTTACAGTTGCGTGAGATCACCAGACATAAATGGGCATTGCTTGCATCGGATTGCAATGATAATGTTGAATTGTGTGGGGTTGCAGCTAGAGCGGCATTAGCAATTTCAGTGCCTGGAGTGGCATCTGCGGCCGCACGTAACAACTTAGAAAAATTGGAATACTGGGCCAAGAAGCAAGCCTATGCCATGACAGAGATACTTGAGGAGATGTTACCAGATCAAAATAGTCTGCGACATGCGCTCTTACAGGATCAAGCTGCTATTGACTTTTTGCTTTTGGCTCAAGGGCATGGGTGTGAGGGACTGTACCTTGTTTTACTGACTACTGAAACAGCTGTGAGAACCGCAGAAAGGGACCCATGCATCCAGAATAAAAGGACCAGTAACTACTGAAACTTGGAGGGTTGAGTCCACTCCTGGGAAACTGAAACTCAAGCTAAGGAAGAACTAATATTCTGGCAACGAGGCTCTGCATGAATTAAGGATGCCAAATAAAGGGGACAAGCCTAAAGGGAGGAAAGGGAGAAGGCAAGACCAGGGCAGGACCCTCCACTGCGGTGTGTATGGTCTACCGAGGGAAGCAACCCCTATGGGTATTGACTGCCGAGTGAGAGGGCCTCGACTGGACTTCTCCCACACTAAGGTCAGGTTGTCCTGAGAAAATAACATAAGACCCTTTTTTTTAACCTATATAAAATTGTGATTCGTTTTCCAGGAGCTGGATCACCCTGACAGGCCGAACGGTAACACAAGCCTGAATCGACCCTGAAGGTGTTTGCCTATTATGATCCAGCTACGTGGGCAGAAGACAGATCGTGGGACTATAGGACCCCAGTACCCCAGTATATATACTTAATAGAATAATTAGGTTATTAGCTGTAATAGAAATAGTTATAAATGATGAGAACTGCTTTGTATCAAAATTGCCTAGCTTTGGATTATTTACTAGCACAAGAAGAAGAAGTCTGTGGAAAATTTAGCTTTAGTAATTGCTGTTTAAAGATTGATAAAAAGGGTGTTTCTTCCTAGTAGCTAATAGAATGTTATGTTCTGGTTTAGGATGAGAAGAATGTTAATAATATGCTGATGTTTTAATTGTTTTTAATTGTTACAGAGCAGTGCTTACATCAAGCCAAGGACCAAGCTAAATTCAGCTTCTCACTGTCCTGCCAGCAGGCAGGCTGGGAGGAGGGCCGGACTGCTCGGGGTTAGGTTGGGCATCGGACAGCAGGTGGTGAGCAATTGCATTGTGCATCACTTGTTTCGTACACATTATTACTAGTAGTACTATTATAATCATTATTGTTATTATTATTATTGTTATTATCTTCTTGTTTTTATCTCAACTCACAGGCTTCACTTTCCCATTTCTCTCTCCCATCCAAGAGAAGGAGAGGGGGGAGGTGAGCGAGCAACACAAACCTGGAAGGATATGGAATGGGATTTATTTTCATTTATTTTCATTTATTTTTATTTTCATGGCTGCCTGGTGGACCATGGGTTAAAGAGTGTTATTTTTATTGTTATGTGGTGTAAAGATGTTATTGTCTAAACCTTGTATGATACCTTGTCTTACATTATTAATACACTGGGTGATAAATAGTACATTGGTAATAACTTCGTTAAAAAAGGAAGGGAATATGTCAATTATGATGCTTAAGAATTAGACCCTCCAAGAACAAACTGATGAAATCCAATTATTAATAACAGAAGAGACACGAATTGGGGATATTAAAAAGAAGATAAGGGATTGTGAGGAATGTTTTAACAATTCCAATTCGTGTCCATAAATTCATGTCCATAAATTTGTGTCCATAAAGAACAATTCTGTTTGAATCCTGTCTGCCTCTGGGCCCTGCACTGGCAGTTTAATTCTTGAACCACAGATGCAGTGTGTCCCAGTCTCCCCCTCATTCCAGTCAATTTATCACGTCTTCAGAAAACACTCCTTAAATTTATGAACCTGTTTGCTTTTGTTATTCCTGACTTCTAGTTCTAACAGTTACAGCCTTTTTTCCTGTCTTCTTCGAGATTAACTTAACACTGCTATAGATGTGTCTGTGAATGGCTGGGGAAGAATGTTTTAATTACTCGTGAAGCGTCAAATAAGAAAGCTGTTTGTGTTTGATGTCTGGGAGTTTCAGAACAACTGATAACAACTAGTGACTGTTATGGGATACTATGTGGATCTTTGGTATCTGGCCAGGGGGCCAAGAGATTAAGAGGAAGAGAAAAGAAGCTGAAGGACGGTTGGGAGACAAGACCTGGGAGAGTTTACAGAGAGTGTTCCATAAACTTGGAATAGTGCCAAGTAAGTGCAAAGGGTGAGAGGAAGACTACGAGCCTTCAGCATGAAAGACCCCTAGAGACCCCCAGAGGAGACTGATGCGCATGCTCCAGTAGGAGGAACCGGACTCCGGAAGCTAATTATAATAATCTACTTTTTTAGAAGTAGTAATGAATATGTATTAGTCTAGGTGCATAAAAATCAGCTGCTTGATGTAACTGGTGTGCGTCCTGGTGGAGCAGAGACTCCCGGTGCACCCAGCGCTGTTTGCTTACCTCTATTCCTTTATATTCTTTTAATAAATCCTATTTTTTTATTTAATCCTAATTTGAATCCTGAGCCATTTATAACATCAGCAATAGGACCTCAGAATTGTGATCTCAGTAATAGAACCTCACCACTGTGACCTCAGCAAGAGGACCTCAACTATAGGACCTCAGCATTGTGACCTCAGCATTGTGACCTCAGCACTAGGACCTCAGCACTGTGACCTCAGCAATAGGACCTCAGCATAGTGACCTCAGCATTGTGACCGCAACATTGTGACCTCAGCATTGTGACCTCAGCAATAGGACCTCAGCATAGTGACCTCAGCATTGTGACCGCAGCATTGTGACCTCAGCATTGTGACCTCAGCAATAGGACCTCAGCATTGTGACCTCAGCATTGTGACCTCAGCAATAGGACCTCAGCAACAGGACCTCATCAACAGGACCTCAGCAACAGGACCTCCGCATTGTGACCTCAGCAATAGGACCTCAGCAAGAGGACCTCAGCATTGTGACCTCAGGAATAGGACCTCAGTAATAGGACCTCAGTAATAGGACCTCAGCTTTGTGACCTCAGCATTGTGACCTCAGCAATAGTACCTCAGCACTAGCACCACAGAAATTTTACCTCCGAATTCTGACCTCAGCAATAGGACCTCAGCAATAAGACCTCAGCATTGGGACCTCAGCAATAGGACCTCAGCATTGTGACCTCAGCACTGTGACCTCAGCAATAGGACCTCAGCACTGTGACCTCAGCAATAGGACCTCAGCATAGTGACCTCAGCCATAGGACCTCAGCATTGTGACCTTAGCAATAGGACCTCAGTAATAGGACCTCAGCATTGTGACCTCAGCATTGTGACCTCAGCATTGTGACCTCAGCAATAGGAACTCAAAACTGTGACCTCAGCAATAGGACATCAGCAATAGGACATCAGCATTGTGACCTCAGCATTGTGACCTCAGCAACAGGACCTCCGCATAGTGACCTCAGCAGTAGGACCTCAGCAATAGGACCTCAGCACTGTGACCTCAGCAATAGGACCTCAGCAATAGGACCTCAGCAATAGGACCTCAGCAATAGGACCTCAGCAATAGGACCTCAGCATTGTGACCTCAGCAATAGGACCTCAGCAATAGGACCTCAGCATTGTGATCTCAGCAATACGACCTCAGCAATAGGACCTCAGCATTGTGACCTCAGCAATAGGACCTCAGCAATTGGACCTCAGCATTTTGACCTCAGAAATAGGACCTCAGCAATAGGACCTCAGCATTGTGATCTCAGCAATACGACCTCAGCAGTAGGACCTCAGCAATAGTACATCAGCAATAGGACCTCAGCAATTGGACCTCAGCATTGTTACCTCACAAATAGGACCTCAGAAATAGGACCTCAGCAATAGGACCTCAGCAATAGGACCTCAGCATTGTGACCTCAGCAATAGGACCTCAGCAATAGGACCTCAGCAATAGGACCTCAGCAATAGGACCTCAGCAACAGGACCTCAGCAATAGGACCTCAGCATTGTGACCTCAACATTGTGACCTCAGCAATAGGACAGAAGCAATAGGACATCAGCAATAGGACCTCAGCAATGGGACCTCAGCATTGTCACCTCAGAATTTTGACCTCAGCAATAGGACCTCAGCAATAGGACCTCAGCATTGTGACCTCAGAAATAGGAACCTCAGAAATAGGACCTCAGCAATATGACCTCAGCAAAAGGACCTCAGCAAAAGGACCTCAGCAATAGGACCTAAGCAGTAGGACCTCAGCAATAGGACCTCAGCAATAGGACCTCAGCATTGTGACCTCAGCAGTAAGACCTCAGCATTGGGACATCAGCAATAGGACCTCAGCACTGTGACCTCTGCATTGTGACCGCAACATTGTGACCTCAGCATTGTGACCTCAGCATTGTTACGGCAACATTGTGACCTCAGCATTCTGACCTCAGCACTGTGACCTCAGCATTGTGACCTATGCAACAGGACCTCAGCATTGTGACCGCAACATTTTGACCTCAGCATTGTGACCTCAGCAATAGGACCTCAGTAATAGGACCTCAGCATTGTGACCTCAGCAAGAGGACCTCAGCATTGTGACCTCATCATTGTGACCTCAGCAATAGGACCTCAGTAATAGGACCTCAGCATTGTGACCTCATCATTGTGACCTCAGCAATAGGACCTCAGCATTGAGAACTCAGCATTGTAACCTCAGCAATAGGACCTCAGCAATAGGACCTCAGCATTATGCCCTCAGCGGTAGGACCTCAGCAATAGGACCTCAGCAACAGGACCTCAGCAATAGGACTTCCGCATTGTGACCTCAGCAATAGGACCTCAGCAAGAGGACCTCAGCATTGCGAACTCAGGAATAGGACCTCAGAAATAGGACCTCAGCAATAGGACTTCAGCTTTGTGACCTCAGCATTGTGACCTCAGCAATAGGACATCAGCATTGTGACCTCAGCAATAGGACCTCAGCACAAGCACCTCAGCAATTAGACCTCCGCATTCTGACCTCAGCAATAGGACCTCAGCATTGTGACCTCAGCATTGTTACCTCAGTAGTAGGACCTCAGCAATAGGACCTCAGCAATAGGACCTCAGCATTGTGACCTCAGCAATAGGACCTCAGCATTGTGACCTCAGCATTGTGACCTCAGCAATAGGACCTCAGCAATAGGACCTCAGCAATAGGACCTCAGCATTGTGACCTCAGCAATAGGACCTCAGAAACAGGACCTCAGCATTGTGACCTCCGGAATAGGACCTCAGCAATAGGACCTCACCAATAAGACCTCAGCATTGGGACCTCAGCAACAGGACTTCAGCAATAGGACCTCAGCATTGTGACCTCAACATTGTGACCTCAGCATTTTGACCTCAGCAATTGGACCTCAGCATTGTGACCTCAGCATTGTGACCTGAACATTGTGACCTCAGCATTGTGACCTCAGCCATAGGACCTCAGCAATAGGACCTCAGCAATAGGACCTCTGCAATAGGACCTCAGTAATAGGACCTCAGCAATAGTACCTCAGCAATAGGACATCAGCATTGTGACCTCAGCAGTAGGACCTCAGCAATAGGACCTCAGCAATAGGACCTCAGCATTTTGACCTCAGTATTGTGACCTCAGCATTGTGACCTCAGCAATAGGACCTCAAAACTGTGACCTCAGCAATAGGACCTGAGCAATAGGACCTCAGCATTGTGACCTTAGCAATAGGACCTCAGCATTGTGACCTCAGCAATAGGAGCTCAGCAATAGGACGTCAACATTGTGACCTCAGCAATAGGACCTCAGCATTGTGACCTCAGCAATAGGACATCAGCAATAGGACCTCAGCATTGTGACCTCAGCATTGTGACCTCAGCAATAGGACCTTAGCAATAGGACCTCAGCAATAGGACCTGAGCTTTGTGACCTGAGCATTGTGACCTCAGCAATAGGACCTTAGCAATAGGACCTCAGCAATAGGACCTCAGCATTGTGACCTCAGCATTGTGAACTCAGCAATAGGACATCAGAAATAGGACCTAAGGATTGTGACCGCAGCATAGTGACCTCAGCATTGTGACCTGAGAAACAGGACCTCAGCAATAGGACCTCAGCCATATGACCTGAGCAATAGGACCTCAGCAAAAGGACCTCAACATTGTGACCTCAGCAATAGGACCTCAGCATTGTGACCTCAGCAATAGGACCTCAGCAATAGGACCTCAGCATTGGGACCTCAGCAATAGGACCTCAGCAGTAGGACCTCAGCAATGGGACCTCAGCATTGTGACCTCAGCATTGTGACCTCAGCAACAGGACCTCAGCATTGTGACCTCAGCATTGTGACCTCAGCATTTTGACCTCAGCAATAGGACCTCAGCATTGTGACCTCCGCATTGTGACCTCAGCAATAAGACCTCAGCAATAGGACCTCAAAACTGTGACCTCAGCAATAGGACCTCAGCACTGTGACCTCAGCAATAGGACCTCAGCATTGTGACCTCAGCAGTAGGACCTCAGCAACAGGACCTCCACATTGTGACCTCAGCAGTAGGACCTCAGCACTGTGACCTCAGCAATAGGACCTCAGCAATAGGACCTCAGCAATAGGACCTCAGCATTCTGACCTCAGCAATAGGACCTAAGCAGTAGGACTTCAGCAATAGGACCTCAGCATTGTGATCTCAGCAATAGGACCTCAGCAATAGGACCTCAGCATTGTGACCTCAGGAATAAGACCTCAGCAATAGGACCTCAGCATTGTGACCTCAGGAATAGGACCTGAGCAATAGGACCTCAGCATTGTGACCTCAGCATTGTGACGTCAGAAAAAGGACAGAAGCAATAGGACATCAGCAGTAGGACCTTAGCAATGGGACCTCAGCATCGTGACCTCAGCATTGTGACCTCAGCAACAGGACCTCAGCATTGTGACCTCAGCATTGTGACCTCAGCATTTTGACCTCAGCAATAGGACCTCTGCAATAGGACCTCAGCAATAGGTCCTCAGCAATAGGACCTCAGCATTGTGACCTCAGCAATAGGACCTCAGCATTGTTACCTCAGCATTGTGACCTCAGCATTGTGACCTCAGCAATAGGACCTCAAAACTGTGACCTCAGCAATAGGACATCAGCAATAGGACATCAGCATTGTGACCTCAGCATTGTGACCTCAGCAACAGGACCTCCGCATAGTGACCTCAGCAATAGGACCTCAGCATTTTGACCTCAGTGTGAGGAATGTTTTAACAATTCCAATTCGTGTCCATAAATTCATGTCCATAAATTTGTGTCCATAAAGAACAATTCTGTTTGAATCCTGTCTGCCTCTGGGCCCTGCACTGGCAGTTTAATTCTTGAACCACAGATGCAGTGTGTCCCAGTCTCCCCCTCATTCCAGTCAATTTATCACGTCTTCAGAAAACACTCCTTAAATTTATGAACCTGTTTGCTTTTGTTATTCCTGACTTCTAGTTCTAACAGTTACAGCCTTTTTTCCTGTCTTCTTCGAGATTAACTTAACACTGCTATAGATGTGTCTGTGAATGGCTGGGGAAGAATGTTTTAATTACTCGTGAAGCGTCAAATAAGAAAGCTGTTTGTGTTTGATGTCTGGGAGTTTCAGAACAACTGATAACAACTAGTGACTGTTATGGGATACTATGTGGATCTTTGGTATCTGGCCAGGGGGCCAAGAGATTAAGAGGAAGAGAAAAGAAGCTGAAGGACGGTTGGGAGACAAGACCTGGGAGAGTTTACAGAGAGTGTTCCATAAACTTGGAATAGTGCCAAGTAAGTGCAAAGGGTGAGAGGAAGACTACGAGCCTTCAGCATGAAAGACCCCTAGAGACCCCCAGAGGAGACTGATGCGCATGCTCCAGTAGGAGGAACCGGACTCCGGAAGCTAATTATAATAATCTACTTTTTTAGAAGTAGTAATGAATATGTATTAGTCTAGGTGCATAAAAATCAGCTGCTTGATGTAACTGGTGTGCGTCCTGGTGGAGCAGAGACTCCCGGTGCACCCAGCGCTGTTTGCTTACCTCTATTCCTTTATATTCTTTTAATAAATCCTATTTTTTTATTTAATCCTAATTTGAATCCTGAGCCATTTATAACAATTTGGGGGCTCGTCCGGGATGGCTATAGTTCCTGAATTCTGATTTAATCTAGGAGAGGCGCCCCACCATTTGGTGGCTCCTGTTTGAGTCAGATCGGGACTAATGCCATCCTGAACCTGAATAAAGGTAAGCAAAGAATTTAATTTTTTTTGAGCTCCCGTGTTGCCGGCTGTTTTTTGCCCGTAATTCTGCGCGCGAAGATCCGGACGAAGACGACAGGGTCGTTTGGATACCGTCTGGTTGGATTCCGGTGTCCGGAATCGAACCGGATGAAGACGACAGTCGTTTGGATACCGTCTGGTTCGATCCCAGACGAAGACAGCAGAGACGCTGGTGGATACCGTCCGATTGGAGTCTGGACGAAGACGACTGATTCGTAAGATACCGTCCGGTTGGGTAAGGGTACGGTTGCCAGTTTTTGTGTGTGAGAGTGTAACTGAGACTTCTAAAGTCAGCGTGGAGGTCTTTTTGTTTTCTCACTGGTTCTAATCTCCTGTCGGGGGGGCTAGACTGGTGAGAAGAGGGATACGTGGGTGGGTGATAGGTCCTAAACCCCCTGCAAGACACTCTCACCGGGCAGCCAAGGGCTGTGGGAATTGCCACTAGTAAAATTCCTGGATGGGTCAGATAAAATCGAAGACCAAGGACCAGAAAGGGAGCAAATTACCAGATATATGACCAAAAAGTCCATTATGAATAATTATTAGAAATTGGAACAATAGGGGCCCCAGAAAATTAAAGAGTAAATTAAAAATGATCCAGTATTTTATGACAGAATGACCAGAAGAACCCTTAAGACCCCATGTATTTTGATCCACAGAGGACGGGGTCTGTCAGGCTTTGAACATTAATAGTAGAATACCTGTGGATCCGGAAAAGAGCAAGCTGAAACATTGGAATTAGAAATTAGAGATCAATTGATTAAGAATGAATATGTGCTACATTTGTGCCTGTGCTGCACTTATACCACCAGATAACAGGAGCCTCTCGGGCCCCGAGAACCAGATCAAAAACAACCTCATGGTTCAGACTTTAACCAAGGGGTCTAAGATAAGGAGGAGTGTTCACAAAGGGACAGGTTATGTGTGTGTATAGGAATGTTTATGTATATGTAACTTTTTACTAAAGCAACGTTAGGCCTGCACGACTTTGGGGGGGACTACCCGCCCCGTGCCTCACGGAACTGAGTAAACATACCTACTTTACAATCCTACTGATTGTGGAGTCAGCTTTCTGTGAGTCATTTTGGTGAGCCAGGCAGGAGACACTCTGCTCGGCTGCGGGATCGGCTGCAGCGTGGACGCCCCTAGGTGCACCCTGAGCGTTTTTGCTCGGAGGGGACTCCACTCTCAGCTGCTCACCGCAGGAGCAGAGATCTCCTGAAACTGCAGACAAACGGTATGTTTTCGGCTGCTGGAGGGATACTAACTGGAGTGTTAATAATTGTATGTGTTTTATGTATGTATTTTGTGTTGAAAGTATTTGTGTAAATGTAAGGGTTTGAAACACAGTGTTACAAGTCACTTCATGAAAAACACAGTCAGAGACAATACTTGTTTGGTTGGTTATCATTCTAAATTATATTCCTGTGGTATGAATGAGATGTGCTGGAGGCCTCTGTGTGCGAGTGTGCTGTGTGAGTGAGACGCAGCGTTGCTGCAAAGCGAGTGCAGAGTTCCGATCCGTTGTTCCGTACTCTCCGCAAAGGGAGTGGGCAGAGACGAACAAAGTGCTTGACAGACTGAGAAGAAGTGCTGTTTTATCCAAGTTTTGAGTGGTGGTGCCTAATATATGGGCCCGGTGTATCTTGTGTATCTTGTGTATCCTATTTTTGCTCTTAAATGTTTTGACTGTGACAAGAAAAAGGCAGGAGCATGATATGACATGCTTCCTGCAACATATGAGGCCCGCACAGGCCGAGACCTGGACTCACTGAGACCCAGACTCGCTGAGACCTGAACAGGCCGAGACCGGAGCGGCGCCGAGAGACCGGAGCGGCGCTGAGAGACCCGAGACACTACGGAGGGGCTACCGCTGGACGGAGAGAGCCCTGAGAGATGCTGCAGAGCCACGGACGGCTCTGAGAGACACAGAATAGACCTGACAGAAGCTGCAAAACAAGGGGAAATTGAAGTAATTGCGGAACATCCGAGATCGAGTTGCTACGGGAGACCAGAGGCGTCAGTGGACACCGGTAGCTGACCCTCAGCGTGTGGCGAGTCCGCACAGAGCAGAGGGGCGGACATCAGGACCCTGCAGCCTGTCTGACATAACCATGGAGGCAGCGGCAGCAGCGGCTGTGCTGCTTCACTCTGGCATTCTTTTTATAAAAGGTTTATCTTGCAATGCAAAAAAAGACTATTAGTCCCCAGATCGGTGTTATAACTATTGCTAATGACGACTTAGCTCTATTGCAGGGCAGGAGTGCAGAGACGCAGATTACACTGCCAAATGACCACCGGCAGGCTCTTTCACAAACCTAAGGTTGCAGCTGGCACTGCCTGCAGCCGTATAGCAGACGTTACACTCTCTTTCCTAACTCGTAATCATGTGTCTTATCCATTTGTGGTGAATGGCCAGTGACAAAAAGAAAAGGGGGGAGACAAAGACAGAAACGGTACAAGGAGGATGCCACTGACATTAACAGCATGGGTAATAGGAGTAGTATAAGTGACACAGGTGATGGTGCAGGGCACTCTGCCTGCTGCTCGCCCTCACCTGCCTGTGCACTGCTGCCGACAGTGCTAGAGCAAAATGTGAAGACTGCTCAGACGGCAGTGATGAGAGTGCTTGTGTGAAGATGTGTGTTGAATCTGACTTTGTGTGCAACAGTGGTCAGTGTGTGCCAAACAGATGGCAGTGTGATGGGGATCCGGACTGTGAAAATGGGTCTGATGAGATTGCTGATCTGTGTTATATGAGAACATGCCAGGTAAATGAAATCAGCTGTGGTCCTCAGTCAACCCAGTGTATCCCAGTGTCCTGGAAATGTGATGGTGAAAAAGACTGTAACAGAGATCCTGATTGCAAGGATGGAAGTGATGAAATTAACTGCCCTTCTCAGACCTGCAGGCCAGACCAGTTCAGATGTGAAGATGGGAACTGTGTCCATGGGAGTAGGCAGTGCAGTGGTGTGAGAGACTGTCTGGATGGCACTGATGAAGCAAACTGTAACGATGTTATTCAGTGCTCAGGACCTGGCAAATTCAAGTGCAGAAGTGGAGAATGCATAGATATCAATAAAGTGTGTAACCAGCAGAGAGACTGCAAGGACTGGGGTGATGAGCCCCTGAAGGAATGCAACATACATGAATGTGACTGTCCAGCTGGGTTTGAGTCTGTAGACAAGAGAAACTGTGGAGATATTGATGGATGTCAAAACCCTGGTATCTGTAGTCAAATCTGTATCAACCTGAAAGGTGGCTACAAATGTGAACGTAGCTGTGGCTATCAGGTGAATCCTGCTACAGGAACCGGGAAAGGGCCATACTGGTACAAAAAAACAAATAACACCTGTGATTACAATGACGCTGCTAAGCAGGGTTTAGGGGTTTGTAGCATGGAGACAAGGGGTAACAACTACAGTGTTTGGAACAATTGTGCAGCTTTGGCCTTACCTCCTGATGTGCTTCTGATTTGTGGGGATGGGGCCTGGCAAGGTATCCCTGCAAATGCTATCAGATGTCCATGTTACTTAGATAAACTCATTGTATTTGCTCCTAGCTTGTTACAGTTGCGTGAGATCACCAGACATAAATGGGCATTGCTTGCATCGGATTGCAATGATAATGTTGAATTGTGTGGGGTTGCAGCTAGAGCGGCATTAGCAATTTCAGTGCCTGGAGTGGCATCTGCGGCCGCACGTAACAACTTAGAAAAATTGGAATACTGGGCCAAGAAGCAAGCCTATGCCATGACAGAGATACTTGAGGAGATGTTACCAGATCAAAATAGTCTGCGACATGCGCTCTTACAGGATCAAGCTGCTATTGACTTTTTGCTTTTGGCTCAAGGGCATGGGTGTGAGGGACTGTACCTTGTTTTACTGACTACTGAAACAGCTGTGAGAACCGCAGAAAGGGACCCATGCATCCAGAATAAAAGGACCAGTAACTACTGAAACTTGGAGGGTTGAGTCCACTCCTGGGAAACTGAAACTCAAGCTAAGGAAGAACTAATATTCTGGCAACGAGGCTCTGCATGAATTAAGGATGCCAAATAAAGGGGACAAGCCTAAAGGGAGGAAAGGGAGAAGGCAAGACCAGGGCAGGACCCTCCACTGCGGTGTGTATGGTCTACCGAGGGAAGCAACCCCTATGGGTATTGACTGCCGAGTGAGAGGGCCTCGACTGGACTTCTCCCACACTAAGGTCAGGTTGTCCTGAGAAAATAACATAAGACCCTTTTTTTTAACCTATATAAAATTGTGATTCGTTTTCCAGGAGCTGGATCACCCTGACAGGCCGAACGGTAACACAAGCCTGAATCGACCCTGAAGGTGTTTGCCTATTATGATCCAGCTACGTGGGCAGAAGACAGATCGTGGGACTATAGGACCCCAGTACCCCAGTATATATACTTAATAGAATAATTAGGTTATTAGCTGTAATAGAAATAGTTATAAATGATGAGAACTGCTTTGTATCAAAATTGCCTAGCTTTGGATTATTTACTAGCACAAGAAGAAGAAGTCTGTGGAAAATTTAGCTTTAGTAATTGCTGTTTAAAGATTGATAAAAAGGGTGTTTCTTCCTAGTAGCTAATAGAATGTTATGTTCTGGTTTAGGATGAGAAGAATGTTAATAATATGCTGATGTTTTAATTGTTTTTAATTGTTACAGAGCAGTGCTTACATCAAGCCAAGGACCAAGCTAAATTCAGCTTCTCACTGTCCTGCCAGCAGGCAGGCTGGGAGGAGGGCCGGACTGCTCGGGGTTAGGTTGGGCATCGGACAGCAGGTGGTGAGCAATTGCATTGTGCATCACTTGTTTCGTACACATTATTACTAGTAGTACTATTATAATCATTATTGTTATTATTATTATTGTTATTATCTTCTTGTTTTTATCTCAACTCACAGGCTTCACTTTCCCATTTCTCTCTCCCATCCAAGAGAAGGAGAGGGGGGAGGTGAGCGAGCAACACAAACCTGGAAGGATATGGAATGGGATTTATTTTCATTTATTTTCATTTATTTTTATTTTCATGGCTGCCTGGTGGACCATGGGTTAAAGAGTGTTATTTTTATTGTTATGTGGTGTAAAGATGTTATTGTCTAAACCTTGTATGATACCTTGTCTTACATTATTAATACACTGGGTGATAAATAGTACATTGGTAATAACTTCGTTAAAAAAGGAAGGGAATATGTCAATTATGATGCTTAAGAATTAGACCCTCCAAGAACAAACTGATGAAATCCAATTATTAATAACAGAAGAGACACGAATTGGGGATATTAAAAAGAAGATAAGGGATTGTGAGGAATGTTTTAACAATTCCAATTCGTGTCCATAAATTCATGTCCATAAATTTGTGTCCATAAAGAACAATTCTGTTTGAATCCTGTCTGCCTCTGGGCCCTGCACTGGCAGTTTAATTCTTGAACCACAGATGCAGTGTGTCCCAGTCTCCCCCTCATTCCAGTCAATTTATCACGTCTTCAGAAAACACTCCTTAAATTTATGAACCTGTTTGCTTTTGTTATTCCTGACTTCTAGTTCTAACAGTTACAGCCTTTTTTCCTGTCTTCTTCGAGATTAACTTAACACTGCTATAGATGTGTCTGTGAATGGCTGGGGAAGAATGTTTTAATTACTCGTGAAGCGTCAAATAAGAAAGCTGTTTGTGTTTGATGTCTGGGAGTTTCAGAACAACTGATAACAACTAGTGACTGTTATGGGATACTATGTGGATCTTTGGTATCTGGCCAGGGGGCCAAGAGATTAAGAGGAAGAGAAAAGAAGCTGAAGGACGGTTGGGAGACAAGACCTGGGAGAGTTTACAGAGAGTGTTCCATAAACTTGGAATAGTGCCAAGTAAGTGCAAAGGGTGAGAGGAAGACTACGAGCCTTCAGCATGAAAGACCCCTAGAGACCCCCAGAGGAGACTGATGCGCATGCTCCAGTAGGAGGAACCGGACTCCGGAAGCTAATTATAATAATCTACTTTTTTAGAAGTAGTAATGAATATGTATTAGTCTAGGTGCATAAAAATCAGCTGCTTGATGTAACTGGTGTGCGTCCTGGTGGAGCAGAGACTCCCGGTGCACCCAGCGCTGTTTGCTTACCTCTATTCCTTTATATTCTTTTAATAAATCCTATTTTTTTATTTAATCCTAATTTGAATCCTGAGCCATTTATAACATCAGCAATAGGACCTCAGAATTGTGATCTCAGTAATAGAACCTCACCACTGTGACCTCAGCAAGAGGACCTCAACTATAGGACCTCAGCATTGTGACCTCAGCATTGTGACCTCAGCACTAGGACCTCAGCACTGTGACCTCAGCAATAGGACCTCAGCATAGTGACCTCAGCATTGTGACCGCAACATTGTGACCTCAGCATTGTGACCTCAGCAATAGGACCTCAGCATAGTGACCTCAGCATTGTGACCGCAGCATTGTGACCTCAGCATTGTGACCTCAGCAATAGGACCTCAGCATTGTGACCTCAGCATTGTGACCTCAGCAATAGGACCTCAGCAACAGGACCTCATCAACAGGACCTCAGCAACAGGACCTCCGCATTGTGACCTCAGCAATAGGACCTCAGCAAGAGGACCTCAGCATTGTGACCTCAGGAATAGGACCTCAGTAATAGGACCTCAGTAATAGGACCTCAGCTTTGTGACCTCAGCATTGTGACCTCAGCAATAGTACCTCAGCACTAGCACCACAGAAATTTTACCTCCGAATTCTGACCTCAGCAATAGGACCTCAGCAATAAGACCTCAGCATTGGGACCTCAGCAATAGGACCTCAGCATTGTGACCTCAGCACTGTGACCTCAGCAATAGGACCTCAGCACTGTGACCTCAGCAATAGGACCTCAGCATAGTGACCTCAGCCATAGGACCTCAGCATTGTGACCTTAGCAATAGGACCTCAGTAATAGGACCTCAGCATTGTGACCTCAGCATTGTGACCTCAGCATTGTGACCTCAGCAATAGGAACTCAAAACTGTGACCTCAGCAATAGGACATCAGCAATAGGACATCAGCATTGTGACCTCAGCATTGTGACCTCAGCAACAGGACCTCCGCATAGTGACCTCAGCAGTAGGACCTCAGCAATAGGACCTCAGCACTGTGACCTCAGCAATAGGACCTCAGCAATAGGACCTCAGCAATAGGACCTCAGCAATAGGACCTCAGCAATAGGACCTCAGCATTGTGACCTCAGCAATAGGACCTCAGCAATTGGACCTCAGCAATAGGACCTCAGCAATAGGACCTCAGCATTGTGATCTCAGCAATACGACCTCAGCAATAGGACCTCAGCATTGTGACCTCAGCAATAGGACCTCAGCAATTGGACCTCAGCATTTTGACCTCAGAAATAGGACCTCAGCAATAGGACCTCAGCATTGTGATCTCAGCAATACGACCTCAGCAGTAGGACCTCAGCAATAGTACATCAGCAATAGGACCTCAGCAATTGGACCTCAGCATTGTTACCTCACAAATAGGACCTCAGAAATAGGACCTCAGCAATAGGACCTCAGCAATAGGACCTCAGCATTGTGACCTCAGCAATAGGACCTCAGCAATAGGACCTCAGCAATAGGACCTCAGCAATAGGACCTCAGCAACAGGACCTCAGCAATAGGACCTCAGCATTGTGACCTCAACATTGTGACCTCAGCAATAGGACAGAAGCAATAGGACATCAGCAATAGGACCTCAGCAATGGGACCTCAGCATTGTCACCTCAGAATTTTGACCTCAGCAATAGGACCTCAGCAATAGGACCTCAGCATTGTGACCTCAGAAATAGGAACCTCAGAAATAGGACCTCAGCAATATGACCTCAGCAAAAGGACCTCAGCAAAAGGACCTCAGCAATAGGACCTAAGCAGTAGGACCTCAGCAATAGGACCTCAGCAATAGGACCTCAGCATTGTGACCTCAGCAGTAAGACCTCAGCATTGGGACATCAGCAATAGGACCTCAGCACTGTGACCTCTGCATTGTGACCGCAACATTGTGACCTCAGCATTGTGACCTCAGCATTGTTACGGCAACATTGTGACCTCAGCATTCTGACCTCAGCACTGTGACCTCAGCATTGTGACCTATGCAACAGGACCTCAGCATTGTGACCGCAACATTTTGACCTCAGCATTGTGACCTCAGCAATAGGACCTCAGTAATAGGACCTCAGCATTGTGACCTCAGCAAGAGGACCTCAGCATTGTGACCTCATCATTGTGACCTCAGCAATAGGACCTCAGCAATAGGACCTCAGCATTGTGACCTCATCATTGTGACCTCAGCAATAGGACCTCAGCATTGAGAACTCAGCATTGTAACCTCAGCAATAGGACCTCAGCAATAGGACCTCAGCAATATGCCCTCAGCGGTAGGACCTCAGCAATAGGACCTCAGCAACAGGACCTCAGCAATAGGACTTCCGCATTGTGACCTCAGCAATAGGACCTCAGCAAGAGGACCTCAGCATTGCGAACTCAGGAATAGGACCTCAGAAATAGGACCTCAGCAATAGGACTTCAGCTTTGTGACCTCAGCATTGTGACCTCAGCAATAGGACATCAGCATTGTGACCTCAGCAATAGGACCTCAGCACAAGCACCTCAGCAATTAGACCTCCGCATTCTGACCTCAGCAATAGGACCTCAGCATTGTGACCTCAGCATTGTTACCTCAGTAGTAGGACCTCAGCAATAGGACCTCAGCAATAGGACCTCAGCATTGTGACCTCAGCAATAGGACCTCAGCATTGTGACCTCAGCATTGTGACCTCAGCAATAGGACCTCAGCAATAGGACCTCAGCAATAGGACCTCAGCATTGTGACCTCAGCAATAGGACCTCAGAAACAGGACCTCAGCATTGTGACCTCCGGAATAGGACCTCAGCAATAGGACCTCACCAATAAGACCTCAGCATTGGGACCTCAGCAACAGGACTTCAGCAATAGGACCTCAGCATTGTGACCTCAACATTGTGACCTCAGCATTTTGACCTCAGCAATTGGACCTCAGCATTGTGACCTCAGCATTGTGACCTGAACATTGTGACCTCAGCATTGTGACCTCAGCCATAGGACCTCAGCAATAGGACCTCAGCAATAGGACCTCTGCAATAGGACCTCAGTAATAGGACCTCAGCAATAGTACCTCAGCAATAGGACATCAGCATTGTGACCTCAGCAGTAGGACCTCAGCAATAGGACCTCAGCAATAGGACCTCCGCAATAGGACCTCAGCAATAGGACCTCAGCATTGTGACCTCAGCATTGTGACCTCAGCATTGTGACCTCAGCAATAGGACCTCAGTAATAGGACCTCAGCATTGTGACATCAGCATTGTGACCTCAGCAATAGGACCTCAGCAATAGGACCTCAGCATTGTGACCTGTCAGCAAAAGGACCTCAGCATTAGGACCTCAGCATTGTGACCTCAGGAATAGGACCTCAGCAATAGGACCTCAGCAATAGGACACCAGCAATAGGACCTCAGCAATAGGACCTCAGCATTGTGACCTCAGCATTGTGACCTCAGTAATAGGACCTCAGCATTGTGACCTCAGCAATAGGACCTCAGCAATAGGACCTCAGCAAGAGGGCCTCAGCATTGTGAACTCAGCATTGTGACCTCAGCATTGTGACCTCAGCATTGTGACCTCAGCAATAGGACCTCAGTATTGTGACCTCAGCATTGTGACCTCAGCAATAGGACCTCAGTATTGTTACCTCAGCATTGTAACCTATGCAATAGGACCTCAGTATTGTGACCTCAGCATTGTGACCTCAGCAATAGGACCTCAGCATTGTGACCTATGCAATAGGACCTCAGTATTGTGACCTCAGCATTGTGACCTCAGCAATAGGACCTCAGTATTGTGACCTCAGCATTGTGACCGCAGCAATAGGACCTCAGCATTGTTACCTCAGCATTGTGACCTCAGCATTGTGACCTCAGCAATAGGACCTCAGTATTGTGACCTCAGCATTGTGACCTATGCAATAGGACCTCAGCATTGTGACCTCAGCAATAGGACCTCAGCAACAGGACCTCAGCATTGTGACCTCAGCATTGTGACCTCAGCAATAGGACCTCAGTATTGTGACCTCAGCATTGTGACCTATGCAATAGGACCTCAGCATTGTGACCTCAGCACTGTGACCTCAGCAATAGGACCTCAGCAACAGGACCTCACCATTGTGACCTCAGCAATAGGACCTCAGCAATAGGACCTCAGCATTGTTACCTCAGCATTGTGACCTCAGCATTGTGACCTCAGCGTTAGGACCTCAGCATTGTGACCTCAGCAATAGGAACTCAGCAATAGGACCTCAGCAATAGGACTTCAGCAATAGGACATCAGCAACAGGACCTCAGCAATGGGACCTCAGCATTGTGACCTGTCAGCAATAGGACCTCAGCAATAGGACCTCAGCAATAGGACCTCAGCATTGTGACCTGTCAGCAATACGACCTCAGCAATAGGACCTCAGCATTGTTACCTCAGCAATAGGACCTCAGCAATAGGACCTCAGCAATAGGACCTCAGCATTTTGACCTCAGCAATAGGACCTCAGCAAGAGGACATCAGCAATAGTACCTCGGCAATAGGACCTCGGCAATAGGACCTAAGCATTTTGACCTTAACATTTTGACCTCAGCAATAGGACCTCAGCAATAGTACCTCAGCAGTAGGACCTCAGCAATAGGACCTCATCAATAGGACCTCAGCATTGTGACCTCAGTAATAGGACCTCAGCAATAGGACCTCAGCAATAGGACCTAAGCATTGTGACCTCAGCAATAGGACCTCAGCATTGTGACATCAGCATGGTGACCTCAGCAATAGTACCTCAGCAATAGGACCTCAGCATTGTGACCTCAGCCATAGGACCTCAGCAATAGGACCTCAGCAATAGGACACCAGCAATAGGACCTCAGCATTGTGACCTCAGTAATAGGACCTCAGCATTGTGACCTCAGCAATACGACCTCATCAATAGGACCTCAGCAATAGGACCTCAGCATTGTGAACTCAGCAATAGGACCTCAGCAATCGGCCCTCAGCAATAGGACCTCAGCATTGTGACCTCAGAAATAGGACCTCAGCAATAGGACCTCAGCATTGTGACCTCAGCAATAGGACCTCAGCAAGAGGACCTCAGCATTGTGACCTCAGCAATAGGACTTCAGCAATAGGACCTCAGCATTGTGACCTCAGCAATAGGACATCAGCAATAGGTCCTCAGCATTGTGACCTCAGCAATAGGACATCATCAATAGCACCTCGGCAATAGGACATCAGCAATAGCACCTCGGCAATAGGACCTCGGCAATAGGACCTAAGCATTTTGACCTCAGCATTGTGACCTCAGCATTGTGACCTCAGCAATAGGACCTCAGCAATCGGACCCCAGCAATAGGACCTAAGCATTGTGACCTCAGCAATAGGACCTCAGCATTGTGACCTCAGGAATAGGACCTCAGCAATAAGACCTCAGTAATAGGACCTCAGCATTGTGACCTCAGCATTGTGACCTCAGCATTTTGACCTCAGCAATAGGACTTCAGCATTGTGACCTCAGCAATAGGACCTCAGCAATAGGACCTCAGCATTGTGACCTCAGTAATAGGACCTTAGCAATAGGACCTCAGCATTGTGACCTCAGCAATAGGACCTCAGCATTGTGACCTCAGCAATAGGACTTCAGCATTGTGACCTCAGCAATAGGACCTCAGCAATAGGACCTCAGCATTGTGACCTCAGCAATAGGACCTTAGTAATAGGAACTCAGCATTGGGACCTCAGCAATAGGACCTCACCATTGTGACCTCAGCAATAGGACCTCACCATTGTGACCTCAGCAATAGGACCTCAGCAATAGGACCTCAGCATTGTTACCTCAGCATTGTGACCTCAGCATTGTGACCTCAGCATTGTGACCTCAGCGTTAGGACCTCAGCATTGTGACCTCAGCAATAGGAACTCAGCAATAGGACCTCAGCAATAGGACTTCAGCAATAGGACATCAGCAACAGGACCTCAGTAATGGGAACTCAGCATTGTGACCTGTCAGCAATAGGACCTCAGCAATAGGACCTCAGCAATAGGACCTCAGCATTGTGACCTGTCAGCAATACGACCTCAGGAATAGGACCTCAGCATTGTTACCTCAGCAATAGGACCTCAGCAATAGGACCTCAGCAATAGGACCTCAGCAATAGGACCTCAGCATTTTGACGTCAGCAATAGGACCTCAGGAATAGGACCTCAGCAATAGGACCTCAGCATTGTGACCTGAGCATTGTGACCTCCGAATTGTGACCTCAGCAATAGGACCTCAGCAATGGGACCTCAGCTTTGTGACCTCAGCATTGAGACCTCAGCATTGTGACCTCACCATTAGGACCTCAGCAATAGGACATCAGCATTGTTACCTCAGCAATAGAACCTCAGCAATAGGACCTCATCATTAGGACCTCAGAAATAGGACCTCAGCAGTAGGACCTCAGCATTGGGACCTCAGCAATAGGACCTCAGCCATAGGTCCTCAGCAATAGGACCTCATCATTAGGACCTCAGAAATAGGACCTCAGCAGGAGGACCTCAGCTTTGGGACCTCAGCAATAGGACCTCAGCCATAGGACCTCACCACTCTGACCTCAGCAATAGGACCTCAGCATTGTGACCTCAGCAGTAGGACCTCAGATATAGAACCTCAGCATTGTGACCTCAGCAATAGGTCGTCAGCTATAGAACGTCAGCAATAGGACCTCAGCAATAGGACCTCAGCATTTTTACCTCAACATTGTGACTTTAGCCCTAGGACCTCAGCAATAGGACCTCAGCATTGTGACCTCAGCAATAGGACCTCAGCAATAGAACCTCAGCAATAGGACCTCAGCAATAGGACCTCATCATTGTGACCTCAACATTGTGACCTCAGTAATAGGTCATAAGGAATAGGTCATCAGCAATAGGACCTCAGCATTGTCACCTCAGCATTGTCACCTCAGCAATAGGACCTCAGCAATAGGACCTCAGCATTGTGACTTCAGCACTGTGACCTCAGCAATAGGACCTCAGCAATGGGACCTCAGCATTGTGACTTCAGCATTGTGACCTCAGCAATAGGACCTCAGCAATAGGACCTCAGCAATAGGACCTCAGCATTTTGACCTCAACATTGTGACTTTAGCAGTAGGACCTCAGCAATAGGACCTCAGCAATAGGACCTCAGCAATAGGACCCCAGCATTGTGACCTCTGCCATAGGACCTCAGCAATAGGACCTCAGCAAAAGGACCTCAGCATTTTGACCTCAACATTGTGACTTCAGCATTGTGACCTCAGCAATAGGACCTCAGCAATAGGACCTCAGCAATAGGACCCCAGCATTGTGACCTCTGCCATAGGACCTCAGCAATAGGACCTCAGCAATAGGACCTCAGCATTTTGACCTCAACATTGTGAGTTTAGCAGTAGGACCTCAGCAATAGGACCTCAGCATTGTGACCTCAGCAATAGGACCTCAGCAATAGAATCTCAGCAATAGGACCTCAGCAATAGGACCTCAGCACTGTGACCTCAACATTGTGACCTCAGCAATAGGACAGAAGGAATAGGTCATCAGCAATAGGACGTCAGCATTGTCACCTCAGCAATAGGACCTCAGCAATAGAACCTCAGCATTGTGACTTCAGCATTGTGACCTCAGCAATAGGACCTAAGCAATAGGACCTCAGCATTGTGACTTCAGCATTGTGACCTCAGCAATAGGACCTCAGTAATAGGACCTCAGCAATAGAACCTCAGCAATAGGATCTCAGCAATAGGACCTCAGCAATAGGACCTCAGTAATAGGACCTCAGCAATAGGACCTCAGCAATAGGACCTAAACAGTAGGACCTCAGCAATAGGACCTCAGCAATAGGACCTCAGCAATAGGACCTCAGCATTTTGACCTCAGCAATAGGACCTCAGTAATAGCACCTCAGCAATAGGACCTCCGCATTGTGACCTCAGCAGTAGGACCTCAGCAACAGGACCTCAGCAATAGGACCTCAGCATTGTGACCTCAGCAACAGGACCTCAGCATTGTGACCTCAGCATTGTGACCTCAGCAATAGGACCTCAGCAAAAAAGATTTCAGCATTGTGACCTCAGCATTGTGACCTCAGCAATAGTACCTCAGCATTGTGACCTTATCATTGTGACCTCAGCAATAGGACCTCAGCAATAGGACCTCAGCAATAGGACCTCAGCAACAGGACCTCAGCATTGTGACCTCAGCATTGTGCCCTCGTGAATAGGACCTCAGCATTGTGACCTCAGCATAGTGACCTCAGCAATAGGACCTCAGCACTGTGACCTCAGCAAGAGGACCTCAACTATAGGACCTCAGCATTGTGACCTCAGCATTGTGACCTCAGCACTGTGACCTCAGCAATAGGACCTCAGCACTGTGACCTCAGCATAGTGACCTCAGCATTGTGACCGCAACATTGTGACCTCAGCATTGTGACCTCAGCAATAGGACCTCAGCATTGTGACCTCAGCAAGAGGACCTCAGTATTGTGACCTCAGCAATAGGACCTCAGCAACAGGACCTCAGCATTGTTACCTCAGCATTGTGACCTCAGCAGTAGGACCTCAGCATTGTGACCTCAGCATTGTGACCTCAGCAATAGGAACTCAGCAATAGGACCTCAGCAATAGGATCTCATCAATAGGACCTAAGCATTGTGACCTCAGCATTAGGACAGAGGCAATAGGACATCAGCAATAGGACCTCAGCAATGGGACCTCAGCATTGTCACCTCAGCATTGTGATATCAGCAGTAGGACCTCAGCAATAGGACCTCATCAATAGGACCTCAGCATTTTGTCCTCAGCAGTAGGACCTCAGCATTGGGCCCTCAGCAATAGGACCTCAGCAATAGGACCTCAGCATTGAGACCTCAGCCATAGGACCTCAGAAATAGGACCTCAGCATTGTGAGCTCAGCATTGGGACCTCAGCAAAAGGACGTCAGCACTGTGACCTCAGCAATAGGACCTCAGCATTGTGACCTCAGCAATAGGACGTCAGCAATAGGACCTCAGCAATAGGACCTCAGCATTGTGACCTGTCAGCAATACGACCTCAGCAATAGGACCTCAGCATTGTGACCTCAGCAACAGGACCTCAGCAATAGGACCTCAGCAATACGACCTCAGTATTGTGACTTCAGCAATAGGACCTCAGCAATAGGACCTCAGGAATAGGACCTCAGCATTGTGACCTCAGCAATAGGACCTCAGCAATAGGACATCAGCAATAGCACCTCGGCAATAGGACCTCGGCAATAGGACCTAAGCATTTTGACCTTAACATTTTGACCTCAGCAATAGGACCTCAGCAATAGGACCTCAGGAATAGGACCTCAGGTATAGGACCTCAGGAATAGGACCTCAGGAATAGGACCTCCGCAATAGAACCTCAGCAATAGGACCTCAGCAATAGGACCTCAGCAATAGGACCTCAGTAATAGGACCTCAGCATTGTGAACTCAGCATTGTGACCTCAGCAATAGGACCTGAGAATTGTGACCTCAGCAATAGGACCTCCGCAATAGAACCTCAGCCTTGTGACCTCAGAAATAGGACCTCAGCATTGTGACCTCAGCATTGTGACCTCAGCAATAGGACCTCAGCAATAGCACCTCCGCAATAGGGCCTCAGCATTGTGACCTCAGCAATAGGACCTCAGCAACAGAACCTCAGCATTGTGACCTCAGCAATAGGACCTTAGCATTGTGACCTCAGCATTGTGACCTCAGCAATAGGACCTCAGCAATAGGACCCCAGCAATAGGACCTCAGCATTGTGACCTCAGCAATAGGACCTCAGCAATAGGACCTCAGCATTGTGACCTGTCAGCAAAAGGACCTCAGCATTAGGACCTCAGCATTGTGACCTCAGGAATAGGACCTCAGCAATAGGACCTCAGCAATAGGACACCAGCAATAGGACCTCAGCAATAAGACCTCAGCATTGTGACCTCAGCATTGTGACCTCAGTAATAGGACCTCAGCATTGTGACCTCAGCAATAGGACCTCAGCAAGAGGGCCTCAGCATTGTGAACTCAGCAATAGGACCTCAGCAATCGGCCCTCAGCAATAGGACCTCAGCATTGTGACCTCAGCAATAGGACCTCAGCAATAGGACCTCAGCATTGTGACCTCAGCATTGTGACCTCAGCATTGTGACCTCAGCATTGTGACCTCTGCAATAGGACTTCAGCATTGTGACCTCAGCAATAGGACCTCAGCATTGTTACCTCAGCATTGTGACCTCAGCAATAGGACCTCAGTATTGTGACCTCAGCATTGTGACCTCAGCAATAGGACCTCAGTATTGTTACCTCAGCATTGTGACCTATGCAATAGGACCTCAGTATTGTGACCTCAGCATTGTGACCTCAGCAATAGGACCTCAGTATTGTGACCTCAGCATTGTGACCTATGCAATAGGACCTCAGTATTGTGACCTCAGCATTGTGACCTCAGCAATAGGACCTCAGTATTGTGACCTCAGCATTGTGACCGCAGCAAAAGGACCTCAGCATTGTTACCTCAGCATTGTGACCTCAGCATAGTGACCTCAGCAATAGGACCTCAGTATTGTGACCTCAGCATTGTGACCTATGCAATAGGACCTCAGCATTGTGACCTCAGCAACAGGACCTCAGCATTGTGACCTCAGCATTGTGACCTCAGCAATAGGACCTCAGTATTGTTACCTCAACATTGTGACCTATGCAATAGGACCTCAGCATTGTGACCTCAGCACTGTGACCTCAGCAATAGGACCTCAGCAACAGGACCTCACCATTGTGACCTCAGCAATAGGACCTCAGCAATAGGACCTCAGCATTGTTACCTCAGCATTGTGACCTCAGCATTGTGACCTCAGCATTGTGACCTCAGCGTTAGGACCTCAGCATTGTGACCTCAGCAATAGGAACTCAGCAATAGGACCTCAGCAAAAGGACTTCAGCAATAGGACATCAGCAACAGGACCTCAGCAATGGGACCTCAGCATTGTGACCTGTCAGCAATAGGACCTCAGCAATAGGACCTCAGCAATAGGACCTCAGCATTGTGACCTGTCAGCAATACGACCTCAGCAATAGGACCTCAGCATTGTTACCTCAGCAATAGGACCTCAGCAATAGGACCTCAGCATTTTGACCTCAGCAATAGGACCTCAGCAAGAGGACATCAGCAATAGTACCTCGGCAAGAGGACCTCGGCAATAGGACCTAAGCATTTTGACCTTAACATTTTGACCTCAGCAATAGGACCTCAGCAATAGTACCTCAGCAGTAGGACCTCAGCAATAGGACCTCATCAATAGGACCTCAGCATTGTGACCTCAGTAATAGGACCTCAGCAATAGGACCTCAGCAATAGGACCTAAGCATTGTGACCTCAGCAATAGGACCTCAGCATTGTGACATCAGCATGGTGACCTCAGCAATAGGACCTCAGCAATCGGACCTCAGCATTGTGACCTCAGCCATAGGACCTCAGCAATAGGACCTCAGCAATAGGACACCAGCAATAGGACCTCAGCATTGTGACCTCAGTAATAGGACCTCAGCATTGTGACCTCAGCAATACGACCTCATCAATAGGACCTCAGCAATAGGACCTCAGCATTGTGAACTCAGCAATAGGACCTCAGCAATCGGCCCTCAGCAATAGGACCTCAGCATTGTGACCTCAGAAATAGGACCTCAGCAATAGGACCTCAGCATTGTGACCTCAGCAATAGGACCTCAGCAAGAGGACCTCAGCATTGTGACCTCAGCAATAGGACTTCAGCAATAGGACCTCAGCATTGTGACCTCAGCAATAGGACATCAGCAATAGGTCCTCAGCATTGTGACCTCAGCAATAGGACATCAGCAATAGCACCTCGGCAATAGGACATCAGCAATAGCACCTCGGCAATAGGACCTCGGCAATAGGACCTAAGCATTTTGACCTTAACATTTTGACCTCAGCATTGTGACCTCAGCATTGTGACCTCAGCAATAGGACCTCAGCAATCGGACCCCAGCAATAGGACCTAAGCATTGTGACCTCAGCAATAGGACCTCAGCATTGTGACCTCAGGAATAGGACCTCAGCAATAAGACCTCAGCAATAGGACCTCAGCATTGTGACCTCAGCATTGTGACCTCAGCATTTTGACCTCAGCAATAGGACTTCAGCATTGTGACCTCAGCCTTGTGACCTCAGCAATAGGACCTCAGCATTGTGACCTCAGTAATAGGACCTTAGCAATAGGAAGTCAGCATTGTGACCTCAGCAATAGGACCTCAGCATTGTGACCTCAGCAATAGGACTTCAGCATTGTGACCTCAGCAATAGGACCTCAGCAATAGGACCTCAGCATTGTGACCTCAGCAATAGGACCTTAGTAATAGGAACTCAGCATTGTGACCTCAGCAATAGGACCTCACCATTGTGACCTCAGCAATAGGACCTCACCACTGTGACCTCAGCAATAGGACCTCAGCAATAGGACCTCAGCATTGTTACCTCAGCATTGTGACCTCAGCATTGTGACCTCAGCGTTAGGACCTCAGCATTGTGACCTCAGCAATAGGAACTCAGCAATAGGACCTCAGCAATAGGACTTCAGCAATAGGACATCAGCAACAGGACCTCAGCAATGGGACCTCAGCATTGTGACCTGTCAGCAATAGGACCTCAGCAATAGGACCTCAGCAATAGGACCTCAGCATTGTGACCTGTCAGCAATACGACCTCAGGAATAGGACCTCAGCATTGTTACCTCAGCAATAGGACCTCAGCAATAGGACCTCAGCAATAGGACCTCAGCAATAGGACCTCAGCAATAGGACCTCAGCATTTTGACCTCAGCAATAGGACCTCAGCAATAGGACATCAGCAATAGTACCTCAGCAATAGGACCTCAGCAATAGGACCTTATCAATAGGACCTCAGAATTGTGACCTCAGTAATAGGACCTCAGCAATAGGACCTCAGCAATAGGACCTAAGCATTGTGACCTCAGCAATAGGACCTCAGCAATGTGACATCAGCATGGTGACCTCAGCAATAGTACCTCAGCAATAGGACCTCAGCATTGTGACCTCAGCTATAGGACCTCAGCAATAGGACCTCAGCAATAGGACACCAGCAATAGGACCTCAGCAATAGGACCTCAGCATTGTGACCTCAGTAATAGGACCTCAGCATTGTGACCTCAGCAATACGACCTCATCAATATGACCTCAGCAAGAGGACCTCAGCATTGTGAACTCAGCAATAGGACCTCAGCAATCGGCCCTCAGCAATAGGACCTCAGCATTGTGACCTCAGCAATAGGACCTCAGCATTGTGACCTCAGCAATAGGACCTCAGCAAGAGGACCTCAGCATTGTGACCTCAGCAATAGGACCTCAGCAATAGGACCTCAGCATTGTGACCTCAGCATTGTGACCTCAGCATTTTGACCTCAGCATTTTGACCTCAGCAATAGGACTTCAGCACTGTGACCTCAGCAATAGGACCTCAGCAATAGGACCTCAGTAATAGGACATCAGCAATAGCACCTCGGCAATAGGACATCAGCAATAGCACCTCGGCAATAGGACCTCGGCAATAGGACCTAAGCATTTTGACCTTAACATTTTGACCTCAGCATTGTGACCTCAGCATTGTGACCTCAGCAATAGGACCTCAGCAATCGGACCCCAGCAATAGGACCTAAGCATTGTGACCTCAGCAATAGGACCTCAGCATTGTGACCTCAGGAATAGGACCTCAGCAATAAGACCTCAGCAATAGGACCTCAGCATTGTGACCTCAGCATTGTGACCTCAGCATTTTGACCTCAGCAATAGGACTTCAGCATTGTGACCTCAGCAATAGGACCTCAGCAATAGGACCTCAGCATTGTGACCTCAGTAATAGGACCTTAGCAATAGGACCTCAGCATTGTGACCTCAGCAATAGGACCTCAGCATTGTGACCTCAGCAATAGGACTTCAGCATTGTGACCTCAGCAATAGGACCTCAGCAATAGGACCTCACCATTGTGACCTCAGCAATAGGACCTTAGTAATAGGAACTCAGCATTGTGACCTCAGCAATAGGACCTCACCATTGTGACCTCAGCAATAGGACCTCACCACCGTGACCTCAGCAATAGGACCTCACCAATAGGACCTCAGCATTGTTACCTCAGCATTGTGACCTCAGCATTGTGACCTCAGCGTTAGGACCTCAGCATTGTGACCTCAGCAATAGGAACTCAGCAATAGGACCTCAGCAATAGGACTTCAGCAATAGGACATCAGCAACAGGACCTCAGCAATGGGACCTCAGCATTGTGACCTGTCAGCAATAGGACCTCAGCAATAGGACCTCAGCAATAGGACCTCAGCATTGTGACCTGTCAGCAATACGACCTCAGGAATAGGACCTCAGCATTGTTACCTCAGCAATAGGACCTCAGCAATAGGACCTCAGCAATAGGACCTCAGCAATAGGACCTCAGCATTTTGACCTCAGCAATAGGACCTCAGCAATAGGACATCAGCAATAGTACCTCAGCAATAGGACCTCAGCAATAGGACCTTATCAATAGGACCTCAGAATTGTGACCTCAGTATTAGGACCTCAGCAATAGGACCTCAGCAATAGGACCTAAGCATTGTGACCTCAGCAATAGGACCTCAGCATTGTGACATCAGCATGGTGACCTCAGCAATAGTACCTCAGCAATAGGACCTCAGCATTGTGACCTCAGCCATAGGACCTCAGCAATAGGACCTCAGCAATAGGACACCAGCAATAGGACCTCAGCAATAGGACCTCAGCATTGTGACCTCAGTAATAGGACCTCAGCATTGTGACCTCAGCAATACGACCTCATCAATATGACCTCAGAAAGAGGACCTCAGCATTGTGAACTCAGCAATAGGACCTCAGCAATCGGCCCTCAGCAATAGGACCTCAGCATTGTGACCTCAGCAATAGGACCTCAGCATTGTGACCTCAGCAATAGGACCTCAGCAAGAGGACCTCAGCATTGTGACCTCAGCAATAGGACCTCAGCAATAGGACCTCAGCATTGTGACCTCAGCATTGTGACCTCAGCATTTTGACCTCAGCAATAGGACTTCAGCACTGTGACCTCAGCAATAGGACCTCAGCAATAGGACCTCAGCATTGTGACCTCAGTAATAAGACCTTAGCAATAGGACCTCAGCATTGTGACCTCAGCAATAGGACCTCAGCATTGTGACCTCAGCAATAGGACTTCAGCATTGTGACCTCAGCAATAGGACCTCAGCATTGTGACCTCAGCAATAGGACCTTAGTAATAGGAACTCAGCATTGTGACCTCAGCAATAGGACCTCAGCATTGTGACCTCAGCAATAGGACCTCAGCATAGGGACCTTAGCAATAGGACCTCAGCAAAATGATTTCAGCATTGTGACCTCAGCATTGTGACCTCTGCAATAGGACCTCAGCAAAAGGACCTCAGCAATAGGACCTCAGCATATTGACCTCAGCATTGTGACCTCAGCAGCAGGACCTCAGCAATAGGACGTCATCATTGTGACCTCAGCATTGTGACCTCAGCAAAAGAACCTCAGCAATAGGACCTAAGCATTGTGACCTCAGCAATAGACCTCAGGAATAGGACCTCAGCTATAGGACCTCAGCAAAAGGAATTCAGCATTGTAACCTCAGCATTGTGACCTCAGCAATAGGACCTCAGGAGGAGGACCTCAGCAAGAGGACCTCAGCATTGTGACCTCAGCATTGTGAACTCAGCAATAGGACCTCAGCAATCGGCCCTCAGCAATAACACCTCCGTAAGAGTGCCCCAGCATTGTGACCTCAGCAACAGGACCTCAGCATTGTGACCTCAGCATTGTGACCTCATCAATAGGACCTCAGCATTGTGACCTCACCATTGTGACGTCAGCATTGTGACCTCAGCAAGAGGACCTCAGCAGTAGGACCTCAGCATTGTGACCTCAGCATTGTGACGTCAGCATTGTGACCTCAGCAATAGGACCTCAGCAATAGGACCTCAGCAATAGGACCTCAGCATTGTGACATCAGCAACAGGACCTCAGCAATAGGACCTCAGCATTGTGACCTCAGCATTGTGACCTCAGCAATAGGACCTCAGCATTGTGACCTCAACAAAAGGACCTCAGCATTGTGACCTCAGCATTGTGCCCTCATGAATAGGACCTCAGCATTGTGACCTCAGCATTGTGACCTCAGGAATAAGACCTCAGCATTGGGACCTCAGCATTTTGACCTCAGCATTGTGACCTCATCAGTAAGACCTCAGCATTGGGACATCAGCAATAGGACCTCAGCACTGTGACCTCAGCAATAGGGCCTCAGCAATAGGACCTCAGCATTGTGACCTCAGCATTGTGACCTCAGCATTGTGACCGCAACATTGTGACCTCAGCAATAGGACCTCAGCAATAGGACCTCAGCATTGTGACCTCAGCAATAGGACCTCAACAATAGGACCTCAGCAAAAGGACCTCAGCATTGTGACCTCAGCAGTAAGACCTCAGCAATAGGACCTCAGCACTGTGACCTCAGCAAGAGGACCTCAACAATAGGACCTCAGCATTGGTACCTCAGCATTGTGACCGCAACATTGTGACCTCAGCATTGTGACCTCAGCAATAGGACTTCAGCACTGTGACCTCAGCATTGTGACCTATGCAATAGGACCTCAGCATAGTGACCTCAGCATTGTGACCTCAGCAATAGGACCTCAGTATTGTGACCTCAGCATTGTGACCTCAGCACTGTGACCTCAGCAATAGGACCTCAGCAACAGGACCTCAGCATTGTGACCTCAGCGTTAGCACCTCACCATTGTGACCTCAGCAATAGGAACTCAGCAATAGGACCTCAGCAATAGGACCTCAGCAATAGGACCTCAGCATTGTGACCTCAGCATTAGGACAGAAGCAATAGGACATCAGCAACAGGACCTCAGCAATGGGACCTCAGCATTGTGACCTGTCAGCAATAGGACCTCAGCAATAGGACCTCAGCAATAGCACCTCAGCATTGTGACCTGTCAGCAATAGGACCTCAGCAATAGGACCTCAGCATTGTGACCTCAGCAAGAGGACCTCAGCAATAGGACCTCAGCATTGTGACCTCAGCAATAGGACCTCAGCAATAGGACATCAGCAATAGCACCTCGGCAATAGGACCTAAGCATTTTGACCTTAACATTTTGACCTCAGCAATAGGACCTCAGCAATAGGACCTCAGCATTGTGACCTCAGCATTGTGACCTCAGCATTGTGACCTCAGCAATAGGACTTCAGCCTTGTGACCTCAGCAATAGGACCTCAGCAATAGGACCTCAGCATTGTGACCTCAGCAATAGGACCTTAGCAATAGGAACTCAGCATTGTGACCTCAGCAATAGGACCTCAGCATTGTGACCTCAGCAATAGGACCTCAGCATAGGGACCTCAGCAATAGGACCTCAGCAAAATGATTTCAGCATTGTGACCTCAGCATTGTGACCTCTGCAATAGGACCTCAGCAAAAGGACCTCAGCAATAGGACCTCAGCATATTGACCTCAGCATTGTGACCTCAGCAGTAGGACCTCAGCAATAGGACGTCAGCATTGTGACCTCAGCATTGTGACCTCAGCAAAAGAACCTCAGCAATAGGACCTAAGCATTTTGACCTCAGCAATAGACCTCAGGAATAGGACCTCAGCTATAGGACCTCAGCAAAAGGAATTCAGCATTGTAACCTCAGCATTGTGACCTCAGCAATAGGACCTCAGCAAGACGACCTCAGCAAGAGGACCTCAGCATTGTGACCTCAGCATTGTGAACTCAGCAATAGGACCTCAGCAATCGGCCCTCAGCAATAGCACCTCCGCAATAGGACCTCAGCATTGTGACCTCAGCAACAGGACCTCAGCATTGTGACCTCAGCATTGTGACCGCAACATTATGACCTCAGCAATAAGACCTCAGCAATAGGACCTCAGCAATAGGACCTCAGCAATAGGACCTCAGCAATAGGACCTCTGCATTCTGACCTTAGCAATAGGACCTCAGCCTTGTGACCTCAGCAACAGGACCTCAGCATTGTGACCTCAGCATTGTGACCGCAACATTATGACCTCAGCAATAAGACCTCAGCAATAGGACCTCAGCAATAGGACATCAGCAATAGCACCTCGGCAATAGGACCTCGGCAATAGGACCTAAGCATTTTGACCTTAACATTTTGACCTCAGCAATAGGACCTCAGAAATAGGACCTCAGCATTGTGACCTAAGCAACAGGACCTCAGCAACAGGACCTCAGCATTGTGACCTCAGCAATAGGACCTCAGGAATAGGACCTCAGCAATAGGACCTCAGCAATAGCACCTCGGCAATAGGACCTCGGCAATAGGACCTAAGCATTTTGACCTTAACATTTTGACCTCAGCAATAGGACCTCAGCAATAGGACCTCAGCAATAGGACCTCAGCATTGTGACCTCAGCAATAGGACCTCAGCAATAGGACCTCAGCATTGTGACCTCAGCAATAGGACCTCAGCAATAGGACCTCATCATTGTGACCTCAGCAATAGGACCTCAGCAATAGGACATCAGCAATATCACCTCGGCAATAGGACATCAGCAATAGCACCTCGGCAATAGGACCTCGGCAATAGGACCTAAGCATTTTGACCTTAGATTTTGACCTCAGCAATAGGACCTCAGCATTGTGACCTCAGCAATAGGACATCAGCAATCGGACCCCAGCAATAGGACCTAAGCATTGTGACCTCAGCAATAGGACCTCAGCATTGTGACCTCAGGAATAGGACCTCAGCAATAGGACCTCAGCAATAGGACACCAGCAATAGGACCTCAGCAATAGGACCTCAGCATTGTGACCTCAGTAATAGGACCTCAGCATTGTGACCTCAGTAATAGGACCTCAGCAAGAGGACCTCAGCATTGTGAACTCAGCAATAGGACCTCAGCAATCGGCCCTCAGCAATAGGACCTCAGCATTGTGACCTCAGCATTGTGACCTCAGCATTGTGACCTCAGAATTGTGACTTCAGCATTGTGACCTCAGCAGTAGGACCTCATCATTGTGACCTCAGCATTGTGACGTCAGCATTGTGACCTCAGCAATAGGACCTCAGCATTGTGACCTCAGCATTAGGACAGAAGCAATAGGACATCAGCAACAGGACCTCAGCAATGGGACCTCAGCATTGTCACCTCAGCATTGTGACATCAGCAGTAGGACCTCAGGAATAGCACCTCAGCATTGAGACCTCAGTCATAGGACCTCAGCAATAGGACCTCAGCAATAGGACCTCTGAATTGTGACCTCAGCAATAGGACCTCAGTAATAGGACATCAGCAATAGGACCTCATCATTGTGACCTCAGCAATAGGACCTCAGCAATAGGACCTCAGCATTGTGACCTCAGCATTGTGCCCTCAGCAATAGGACCTCAGCAATAGGACCTCAGCAATAGGACCTCAGCAATAGGACCTCAGCATTGTTACCTCAGTAATAGGACCTCAGCAATAGGACCTCAGCATTGGGACCTCAGCATTGTGACCTCAGCAATAGGAGCTCAGCAATAAGACCTCAGCAATAAGACCTCAGCATTGGGACCTCAGCATTGGGACCTCAGCATTTTGACCTCAGCAATAGGACCTCAGCATTGTGACCTCAGCATTGTGACCTCAGCATTGTGACCTCAGCAATAGGACCTCAGCATTGTGACATCAGCATTGTGACCTCAGCAATAGGACCTCAGCATTGTGACCTCAGCAAGAGGTCCACAGCAATAGGACCTCAGCATTGTGACCTCAGCAAGAGGACATCAGCATTGTGACCTCAGCATTGTGACCTCAGCAATAGGACCTCAGCATTGTGACCTCAGCATTGTGACCTCAGCATTGTGACCTCAGCAATAGGACCTCAGCATTGTGACCTCAGCATTGTGACCTCAGCAATAGGACCATAGCAATAGGACCTCAGCATTGTGACCTCAGCAATAGGACCTCAGCATTGTGACCTCAGCATTGTGACGTCAGCATTGTGACCTCAGGAATAGGACCTCAGCAATAGGACCTCAGCAAAAGGATTTTAGCATTGCGACCTCAGCATTGTGACCTCTGCAATAGGACCTCAGCAATAGCACCTCCGCAATAATGCCTCAGCATTGTGACTTCCGCAATAGGACCTCAGCAATAGAACCTCAGCAATAGGACCTCAGCAATAGGACCTCAGCACTGTGACCTCAGCAACAGGACCTCAGCATTGTGACCTCAGCAAAAGTACCTCAGCATTGTGACCTCAGCATTGTGCCCTCATGAATAGGACCTCAGCATTGTGACCTCAGCATTGTGACCTCAGTAATAGGACCTCAGCAAAAGGACCTCAGCATTGTTACCTCAGCATTGTGACCTCAGTAATAGGACCTCAGGAATAGGACCTCAGCAACTGGACCTCAGCACTGTGACCTCAGCAGAGGACCTCAACAATAGGACCTCAGCATTGTGACCTCAGCACTGTGACCTCAGCAATAGGACCTCACAATAGGACCTCGGCAATAGGACCTCAGCATTGTGACCTCATCATTGTGACCTCACCATTGTGACCTCAGCAATAGGACCTCAGCATTGAGAACTCAGCATTGTAACCTCAGCAATAGGACCTCAGCAACAGGACCTCAGCAACAGGACCTCAGCAATAGGGCCTCAGCAATAGGGCCTCAGCATTGTGACCTCAGCACTAGGACCTCAGCATTTTACCCTTCGAATTGTGCCCTCAGCAATAGGGCCTCAGCAATAGGACCTCAGCATTGTGAACTCAGCAATAGGACCTCAGCAACAGGACCTCAGCAATAGGACCTCAGCAATAAGACCTCAGCAAGAGGACCTCAGCATTGTGAAATCAGGAATAGGACCTCAGCAATAGGACCTCAGCAATAGGACTTCAGCTTTGTGACCTCAGCATTGTGACCTCAGCATTGTGTCCTCAGCATTGTGACCTCAGCAATAGGACCTCAGCAATAGGACCTCAGCATTGTGACCTCAGCATTGTGACCTCAGAAATAGGACCTCAGCATTTTGACCTCAGCATTGTGACCTCAGAAATAGGACCTCAGCATTTTGACCTCAGCATTGTGACCTCAGCATTGTGACCTCAGCAATAGGACCTCAGCAATAGCACCTCAGCACTGTGAATTCAGCATTTTGACCTCAGCATTGTGACGTCAGCAATAGGACCTCAGCAGTAGGACCTCAGCATTGTGAGCTCAGCATTGTGACCTCAGCAATAGGACCTCAGCAATAGGACCCCAGCATTGTGACCTCAGCAATAGGACCTCAGCATTGTGACCTCAACATTGTGACTCCAGCATTGTGACCTCAGCATTGTGACCTCAGCAATAGGACCTCAGCAATAGGACCTCAGCACTGTGACCTCAGCAACAGGACCTCAGCATTGTGACCTCAGCAAAAGTACCTCAGCATTGTGACCTCAGCATTGTGCCCTCATGAATAGGACCTCAGCATTGTGACCTCAGCATTGTGACCTCAGTAATAGGACCTCAGCAAAAGGACCTCAGCATTGTTACCTCAGCATTGTGACCTCAGTAATAGGACCTCAGGAATAGGACCTCAGCAACTGGACCTCAGCACTGTGACCTCAGCAGAGGACCTCAACAATAGGACCTCAGCATTGTGACCTCAGCACTGTGACCTCAGCAATAGGACCTCACAATAGGACCTCGGCAATAGGACCTCAGCATTGTGACCTCATCATTGTGACCTCACCATTGTGACCTCAGCAATAGGACCTCAGCATTGAGAACTCAGCATTGTAACCTCAGCAATAGGACCTCAGCAACAGGACCTCAGCAACAGGACCTCAGCAATAGGGCCTCAGCAATAGGGCCTCAGCATTGTGACCTCAGCACTAGGACCTCAGCATTTTACCCTTCGAATTGTGCCCTCAGCAATAGGGCCTCAGCAATAGGACCTCAGCATTGTGAACTCAGCAATAGGACCTCAGCAACAGGACCTCAGCAATAGGACCTCAGCAATAAGACCTCAGCAAGAGGACCTCAGCATTGTGAAATCAGGAATAGGACCTCAGCAATAGGACCTCAGCAATAGGACTTCAGCTTTGTGACCTCAGCATTGTGACCTCAGCATTGTGTCCTCAGCATTGTGACCTCAGCAATAGGACCTCAGCAATAGGACCTCAGCATTGTGACCTCAGCATTGTGACCTCAGAAATAGGACCTCAGCATTTTGACCTCAGCATTGTGACCTCAGAAATAGGACCTCAGCATTTTGACCTCAGCATTGTGACCTCAGCATTGTGACCTCAGCAATAGGACCTCAGCAATAGCACCTCAGCACTGTGAATTCAGCATTTTGACCTCAGCATTGTGACGTCAGCAATAGGACCTCAGCAGTAGGACCTCAGCATTGTGAGCTCAGCATTGTGACCTCAGCAATAGGACCTCAGCAATAGGACCCCAGCATTGTGACCTCAGCAATAGGACCTCAGCATTGTGACCTCAACATTGTGACTCCAGCATTGTGACCTCAGCATTGTGACCTCAGCAATAGGACCTCAGCAATAGGACCTCCGCAATAGGACATCAGCATTGTGACCTCAGCAGTAGGACCTCAGCAATAGGACCTCAGCATTGTGACCTCAGCCATAGGACCTCAGCTATAGGACCTCAGCAATAGGACCTCAGCATTGTGACCTCAGCAATAGGACCTCAGTAATAGGACCTCAGCATTGTGACCTCAGCAGTAGGACCTCAGCAATAGGACCTAAGCAATAGGACCTCAGCATTGTGACCTCAGCAATAGGACCTCAGCAATAGGACCTAAGCAATAGGTCCTCAGCAATAGGATCTCAGCATTGTGAACTCAGCAATATGGCCTCAGCAATAGGACCTCATCATTGTGACCTCAGCAAGAGGACCTCAGTAATAGGACCTCAGCATTGTGACCTCAGCAGTAGGACCTCAGCAATAGGACCTCAGCATTGTGAACTCAGCATTGTAAACTCAGCAATAGGACCTAAGCAATAGGTCCTCAGCAATAGGACCTCAGCATTGTGACCTCAGCAATACGGCCTCAGCAATAGGACCTCAGCACTGTGACCTCCGCAAAAGGACCTCAGCAATACGACCGCAGCATTGTGACCTCAGCAATAGGACCTAAGCAATAAGACCTCAGCAATAGGACATCAGCAATAGCACCTCGGCAATAGGACCTAAGCATTTTGACCTCAGCAATAGGATCTCAGCATTGTGACCTCAGGAATAGGACCTCAGCAATAGGACCTCAGCAATAGGACACCAGCAATAGGACCTCAGCAATAGGACCTCAGCATTGTGACCTCAGCAATAAGACCTCAGCAATAGGACCTCAGCCTTGTGACCTCAGCAGTAGGACCTCAGCAATAGGACCTCAGCATCGTGATCTCAGAATTGTGACCTCAGCAATAGGACCTCAGCAATAGGACCTCAGCATTGTGACCTCAGCATTGTGATCTCAGCATTGTGACCTCAGCATTGCGAACTCAGCAGTAAGACCTCAGCATTGGGACCTCAGCAACTGGACCTCAGCACTGTGACCTCAGCAGAGGACCTCGACAATAGGACCTCAGCATTGTGACCTCAGCATTGTGACCTCAGCAATAGGACCTCAGCATTGTGACCTCAGCAATAGGACCTCAGCATAGTGACCTCAGCATTGTGACCGCAACATTGTGATCTCAGCATTGTGACCTCAGCAATAGGACCTCAGTATTGTGACCTCAGCATTGTGACCTCAACATTCTGACCTCAGCAATAGGACCTCAGCATTGTGACCTCAGCAATAGGACCTCAGCATAGTGACCTCAGCATTGTGACCGCAACATTGTGACCTCAGCATTGTGACCTCAGCAATAGGACCTCAGCATAGTGACCTCAGCATTGTGACCTCAGCACTCTGACCTCAGCAATAGTACCCCAGCACCAGGACCTCAGCAACAGGACCTCAGCAACAGGACCTCAGCATTGTGACCTCAGCACTGTGACCTCAGCACTGTGACCTCAGCATTGTGACCTCAGTATTAGGACAGAAGCAATAGGACATCAGCAATAGGACCTCAGCAATAGGTCCTCAGCATTGTCACCTCAGCATTGTGACATCAGCAGTAGGACCTCAGCAATAGCACCTCAGCATTGACACCTCAGCCATAGGACCTCAGCAATAGGACCTCAGCATTGTGACCTCAGCAATAGGACCTCACAATAGGACCTCGGCAATAGGACCTCAGCATTGTGACCTCATCATTGTGACCTCATCATTGTGACCTCAGCAATAGGACCTCAGCATTGAGAACTCAGCATTGTAACCTCAGCAATAGGACCTCAGCAATAGGACCTCAGCAATAGGACCTCAGCAATAGGACCTCAGCAACAGGACCTCAGCAATAGGGCCTCAGCAATAGGGCCTCAGCAATAGGGCCTCAGCATTGTGACCTCAGCAATAGGACCTCAGCATTTTGCCCTCAGAATTGTGCCCTCAGCAATAGGGCCTCAGCAATAGGGCCTCAGCAATAGGACCTCAGCATTGTGAACTCAGCAATAGGACCTCAGCAACAGGACTTCAGCAATAGGACCTCCGCAATAAGACCTCAGCAAGAGGACCTCAGCATTGTGAATTCAGGAATAGGACCTCAGCAATAGGACCTCAGCAATAGGACTTCAGCTTTGTGACCTCAGCATTGTGACCTCAGCATTGTGTCCTCAGCATTGTGACCTCAGCAATAGGACCTCAGCAATAGGACCTCAGCATTGTGACCTCAGAATTAGGACCTCAGCATTTTGACCTCAGTATTGTGACCTCAGAAATAGGACCTCAGCATTTTGACCTCAGCATTGTGACCTCAGCATTGTGACCTCAGCAATGGGACCTCAGCAATAGGACCTCAGCATTGTGAATTCAGCATTTTGACCTCAGCATTGTGACGTCAGCAATAGGACCTCAGCATTTTGAGCTCAGCATTGTGACCTCAGCAATAGGACCTCAGCAATAGGACCCCAGCATAGTGACCTCAGCATTGTGACCTCAGCATTGTGACTCCAGCAGTAGGACCTCAGCAATAGGACCTCAGCATTGTGACCTCAGCCATAGGACCTCAGGAATAGGACCGCAGGAATAGGACCTCAGCATTGGGACCTCAGTATTGTGACCTCAGCAATAGGACCTCAGTAATAGGACCTCAGAAATAGGACATCAGCATTGTGACCTCAGCAGTAGGACCTCAGCAATAGGACGTCAGCATTGTGACATCAGCAATAGGACCTCAGCTATAGGACCTCAGCAATAGGACCTCAGCAATAGGACCTCAGTAATAGGACCTCAGCAATAGGACCTCAGCATTGTGACCTCAGCAGTAGGACCTCAGCAATAGGACCTAAGCAATAGGACCTCAGCATTGTGACCTCAGCAATAGGACCTCAGCAATAGGACCTAAGCAATAGGTCCTCAGCAATAGGACCTCAGCATTGTGACCTCAGCAGTAGGACCTCAGCAATAGGACCTCAGCATTGTGACCTCAGCAATAGGACCTCAGAAATAGGACCTAAGCATTGTGACCTCCGCAATAGGACCTCCGCAATAGGACCTCCGCAATAGGACCTGTGCATTGTGACCTCTACATTGTGACCTCAGCACTGTGACCTCCGCAATAGGACCTCAGCAATAGGACCGCAGCATTGTGACCTCAGCAATAGGACCTCAGCAATAGCACCTCGGCAATAGGACCTAAGCATTTTGACCTCAGCAATAGGACCTCAGCATTGTGACGTCAGGAATAGGACCTCAGCAATAGGACCTCAGCAATAGGACACCAGCAATAGGACCTCAGCAATAGGACCTCAGCATTGTGACCTCAGCAATAAGACCTCAGCAATAGGACCTCAGCCTTGTGACCTCAGCATTAGGACCTCAGCAATAGGACCTCAGCATCGTGATCTCAGAATTGTGACCTCAGCAATAGGACCTCAGCAATAGGACCTCAGCATTGTGACCTCAGCATTGTGATCTCAGCATTGTGACCTCAGCATTGTGAACTCAGCATTGTAACCTCAGCAATAGGACCTCAGCATTGTGACCTCAGCAATATGATCTCAGCAATAGGACCTCAGCAATAAGACCTCAGCAATAGGACCTCAGCATTGTGACGGTCGCAATAGGACCTCAGCAATAGGACCTCAGCAATAGGATTTCAGCATTGTGACGTCAGCATTGTGACCTCAGCAATAGGACCTCAGCATTGTGACGTCAGCATTGTGACCTCAGCAATAGGACCTCAGCAATAGGACCTCAGCATTGTGACCTCTGCAACAGGACCTCAGCAAAAGGACCTCAGCATTGTGAACTCAGCATTGTGACCTCAGCATTGTGACCTCAGCAATAGGAGCTCAGCATTGTGACCTCAGCATTGTGACCTCAGGAAAAGAACCTCAGCAATAGGACCTCAGCATTGTGACCTTAGCAATAGACCTCAGGAATAGGACCTCAGCAAAAGGAATTCAGCATTGTAACCTCAGCATTGTGACCTCAGCAATAGGACATCAGCAATAGAACCTCAGCAATAGGACCTCAGCATTGTGACCTCAGCAATAGGACCTCAGCAATAGGACCTCAGCAATAGGACCTCAGCATTGTGACCTCAGCAATAGAACCTCAGCAATAGGACCTCAGCATTGTGATCTCAGCATTGTGACCTCAGCAAGAGGACCTCGGTAATAGGACCTCAGCAATAGGACCTCAGCATTGTGACCTCAGCAGTAGGACCTCAGCAATAGGACCTAAGCAATAGGACCTCAGCATTGTGACCTCAGCAATAGGACCTCAGCAATAGGACCTCAGCAATAGGACCTCAGCAATAGGACCTCAGCAATAGGAACTCAGCAATAGGACCTCAGCATTGTGACCTCAGCAATAAGACCTCAGCAATAGGACCTCAGCCTTGTGACCTCAGCAATAGGACCTCAGCAATAGGACTTCAGCATCGTGATCTCAGAATTGTGACCTCAGCAATAGGACCTCAGCATTGTGACCTCAGCAATATGATCTCAGCAATAGGACCTCAGCAATAGGACCTCAGCATTGTGACGGTCGCAATAGGACCTCAGCAATAGAACCTCAGCATTGTGATCTCATCAATGTGACCTCAGCAATAGGACCTCAGCAATAGGACCTCAGCAATAGGACCTCAGCAATAGGACCTCAGAATTGTGACCTCTGCATTGTGACCTCAGCAATAGGACCTCAGCAATAGGACCTCAGCATTGTTACCTCAGCAATAGGACCTCAGCATTGTGACCTCAGCAATAGGACCTCAGCATCGTGTTTTCAGAATTGTGACCTCAGCAAAAGGACCTCAGCAATAGGATCTCAGCAATAGGACCTCAGCATTCTGACCTCAGCAATAGGACCTCAGCATTGTGACCTCAGCAAGAAGACCTCAGCAATAGTACCTTAGCCATGTGACCTCAGCAATAGGACCTCAGCAATAGGACCTCAGTTTTGTGACCTCAGCCATAGAACCTCAGCAATAGGACCTCAGCAAAAGGACCTCAGAATTGTGACCTCTGAATTGTGACCTCAGCAATAGGACCTCAGCATTGTGACCTCAGCAATAGGACCTCAGCAATAGGACCTCAGCAAAAGGACCTCAGCAAAAGGACCTCAGCAAAAGGACCTCAGCATTGTGACCTCAGCAATAAGACCTCAGCATTGGGACCTCAGAAAGAGGACTTCAGCAATAGGACCTCGGCATTGTGACCTCAGCATTGTGACCTCAACATTGTGACCACAGCATTTTGAACTCAGGAATAGGACCTCAGCATTGTGACCTCAACAATAGGACCTCAGCATTGTGACCTCAGCAAAAGGACCTCAGCAATAGGACCTCAGCAATAGAACCTCAACATTGTGACCTCAGCAATAGTACCTCAGCAATAGGACCTCAGCATTGTGACCTCAGCATTGTGACCTCAGAAATAGGACCTCAGCATTTTGACCTCAGCATTGTGACCTCATAAATAGTTCCTCAGCATTTTGACCTCAGCATTGTGACCTCAGCATTGTGACCTCAGCAATAGGACCTCAGCAATAGGACCTCAGCATTGTGAATTCAGCATTTTGACCTCAGTATTGTGACGTCAGCAATAGGACCTCAGCAATAGGACCTCAGCATTGTGAGCTCAACATTGTGTCTCCAGCAGTAGGACCTCAGCAATAGGACCTCAGCATTGTGACCTCAGCCATACGACCTCAGGAATAGGACCGCAGGAATAGGACCTCAACAATAGGACCTCAACTATAGGACCTCAGCAATAGGACCTCAGCATTGTGACCTCAGCAATAGGACCTCAGCAATAGGACCTCAGCATTGTGACCTCAGCAATAGGACCTCAGCAATAGGACCTCAGCATCGTGATCTCAGCATTGTGACCTTAGCATTGTGACCTCAGCAATAGGACCTCAGCATTGACACCTCAGAAATAGGACCTCAGCAAAAGGACCTCAGAAGTAGGACCTCAGCATTGTGACCTCAGCAATAGGACCTCAGAAATAGGACGTCAGCATTGTGACCTCAGCATTGTGACCTCCGCATTGTGACCTCAGCAGTAGGACCTCAGCATTGTGACCTCAGCAATAGGACCTCAGCAATAGGACCTCAGCAACAGGACCTCAGCAATAGGACCTCATCATTAGGACCTCAGCAATAGGACCTCAGCATTGTGACATCATCATTGTGACCTCAGCATTGTGACCTCAGCAATAGGACCTCAGCATTGTGATCTCAGCATTGTGACCTCAGCAATAGGACCTCAGTAATAGGACCTCAGGATTGTGACCTCAGCATTGTGACCTCAGCAAAATGACCTCAGCAAAAGGACTTCTGCATTGGGACCTCAGCATTGTGACCTCAGCATTTTGACCTCAGCATTGTGACCTCAGTAATAGGACCTCAGCATTGTGACCTCAGCATTGTGACGTCAGCATTGTGACCTCAGCATTGTGACCTCAGCATTGTGACCTCAGCATTGTGACCTCAGCAACAGGACCTCAGCAATAGGACCTCAGCATTGTAACCTCAGCAATAGGACATCAGCAATAGGACCTCAGCAATAGGACCTCTGCAATAGGACCTCAGCATTGTGACCTCAGCAATAGGACCTCAGCATTGTGACCTCAGCATTGTGACGTCAGCATTGTGACCTCAGCATTGTGACCTCAGCATTCTGACCTCAGCAATAGGACCTCAGCAGTAGGACCTCAGCAGTAGGACCTCAGCATTGTGACCTCAGCAACAGGACCTCAGCATTGTGACCTCAGCAATAGGACCTCAGTATTGTGACGTCAGCATTGTGACCTCAGCAATAGGACATCAGCATTGTGACCTCAGGAATAGGACCTCAGCAAAAGGATTTCAGCATTGTGACTTCAGCATTGTGACCTCTGCAATAGGACCTCAGCAAAAGGACCTCAGCATTGTGAACTCAGCATTGTGACCTAAGCATTTTGACCTCAGCAATAGGACCTCAGCATTGTGACCTCAGCATTGTGACCTCAGCAAAAGAACCTCAGCAATAGGACCTCAGCATTGTGACCTCAGCAATAGACCTCAGGAATAGGACCTCAGCAAAAGGAATTCAGCATTGTAACCTCAGCATTGTGACCTCAGCAATAGGACCTCAACAATAGGACCTCAGCATTTTGACCTCAGCATTGTAATCTCAGCATTCTGACCTCAGCATTTTGACCTCAGCAATAGGACCACAGAATTGTGACATCTGCATTGTGACCTCAGCAAAGGGACCTCAGCATTGTGACCTCAGCAATAGGACCTCAGCAATAGGACTTCAGCAAAAGGACCTCAGCATTGTGACCTCAGCATTGTGACCTCAGCATTGTGACCTCAGCATTGTGACCTCAGCAATAGGACCTCAGAAATAGGACCTCAGCAATAGGACCTCAGCAATAGGACCTCAGAATTAGGACCTCTGCATTGTGACCTGAGCAATAGGACCTCAATATTGTGACCTCAGCAAGAGGACCTCAGCAATAGGACCTCAGCATTGTGATCTCAGCATTGTGACCTCAGCAAAAAGACCTCAGCAAAAGGACCTCAGCATTGTGACCTCAGCAATAGGACCTCAGCAATAGGACCTTAGCATTGTGATCTCAGCATTGTGACCTCAGAAATAGGACCTCAGCAATAGGACCTCAGCAATAGAACCTATGAATTGTGACCTCAGCATTGTGACCTCAGCATTGTGACCTCAGCAATAGGACCTCAGCATTGTGACCTCAGCAATAGGACCTCAGCAATAGGACCTCAGCATTGTGATCTCAGCATTGTGACCTCAGCAATAGGACCTCAGCAATAGGACCTCAGCAATAGAACCTATGAATTGTGACCTCAGCATTGTGACCTCAGCATTGTGACCTCAGCAATAGGACCTCAGCATTGTGACCTCAGCAATAGGATCATAGCATTGTGATCTCAGCATTGTGACCTCAGCAATAGGACCTCAGCAATAGGACCTCAGCAATAGGACCTCAGCATTGTGACATCAGCAATAGGACCTCAGCAATAGGACCTCAGCAATAGGACCTCAGCAATAGGGCCTCTGCATTGTGACCTCTGCATTGTGACCTCTGCATTGTGACCTCAGCAAAGGGACCTCAGCAATAGGACCTGAGCAATAGCACCTCAGCATTGTGACCTCAGCAATAGGACCTCAGCATTGTGACCTCAGCAATAGGAACTCAGCATTGTGACCTCAGCAACAGGACCACAGCAAAAGGACCTCAGCAATAGGACCTCAGCAATAGGACCTCAGCATTGTGACCTCAGCATTGTGAACTCAGCATTGTGACCTCAGCAATAGGACCTCAGCAATAGGACCTCAGCATTGTGACCTCAGCATTGTGACCTCAGCATTGTGACCTCAGCATTGTGACCTGAGCAATAGGACATCCGCAATAGGACCTCAGCATTGTGACCTCAGCATTGTGACCTCAGCATTGTGACCTCAGCCATAGGACCTCAGCAATAGGACCTCAGCAATAGGACCTCAGCAATAGGACCTCAGCATTGTGACCTCAGCATTGTGACCTCAGCAATAGGACCTCTGCATTGTGACCTCAGCAATAGGACCACAGAAATAGGACCTCAGCATTGTGACCTCAGCATTGTGATCTCAGCATTGTGACCTCAGCATTGTGACCTCAGCATTGTGACCTCAGCATTGTGACCTCAGCAACAGGACCTCAGCAATAGGACCTCAGCATTGTAACCTCAGCAATAGGACATCAGCAATAGGACCTCAGCAATAGGACCTCTGCAATAGGACCTCAGCATTGTGACCTCAGCAATAGGACCTCAGCAACAGGACCTCAGCAATAGGACCTCAGCAATCGGACCCCAGCAATAGGACCTCAGCATTGTTACCTTAGCAATAGGACCTCAGCAATAGAACCTCAGCATTGTGATCTCATCATTGTGACCTCAGTAATAGGACCTCAGTAATAGGACCTCAGCACTAGGACCTCAGCAATAGTACCTCAGCAATAGGACCTCAGCAATAGGACCTCAGAAATAGGACCTCAGCATTGTGACCTCAGCAATAGGACCTCAGCAATAGGACCTCAGCAATAGGACCTCAGAAATAGGACCTCAGCATTGTGACCTCCGCAACAGGACCTCCGCAATAGAACCTCAGCAATAGGACCTCAGCAATAGGACCTCAGAATTGTGACCTCTGCATTGTGACCTGAGCAATAGGACCTCAGCAATACGGCCTCAGCAATAGGACCTCATCATTGTGACCTCAGCAATAGGACCTCAGAAATAGGACCTCAGCATTGTGACCTCCGCAATAGTACCTCCGCAACAGGACCTCAGCAATAGGACCTCAGCATTGTGACCTGTCAGCAATAGGACCTCAGCAATAGGACCTCAGCATTGTGACCTAAGCAATAGGACCTCAGCATTGTGACCTCAGCAATAGGACCTCAGCAATAGGACATCAGCATTGTGACCTCAGCAATAGGACCTCAGCAATAGGACGTCAGCATTGTGACCTCAGCATTGTGACCTCAGCAAAAGAACCTCAGCAATAGGACCTAAGCATTGTGACCTCAGCAATAGACCTCAGGAATAGGACCTCAGCTATAGGACCTCAGCAAAAGGAATTCAGCATTGTAACCTCAGCATTGTGACCTCAGCAATAGGACCTCAGCAATAGGACCTCAGCAATAGGACCTCAGTTTTGTGACCTCAGCCATAGAACCTCAGCAATAGGACCTCAGCAAAAGGACCTCAGAATTGTGACCTCTGAATTGTGACCTCAGCAATAGGACCTCAGCTTTGTGACCTCACCAATAGAACCTCAGCAATAGGACCTCAGCAAAAGGACCTCATCAATAGGACCTCAGCAATAGGACCTCAGCAAAAGGACCTCAGCAAAAGGACCTCAGCAAAAGGACCTCAGCATTGTGACCTCAGCAATAAGACCTCAGCATTGGGACCTCAGAAAGAGGACTTCAGCAATAGGACCTCGGCATTGTGACCTCAGCATTGTGACCTCAACATTGTGACCACAGCATTTTGAACTCAGGAATAGGACCTCAGCATTGTGACCTCAACAATAGGACCTCAGCATTGTGACCTCAGCAAAAGGACCTCAGCAATAGGACCTCAGCAATAGAACCTCAACATTGTGACCTCAGCAATAGTACCTCAGCAATAGGACCTCAGCATTGTGACCTCAGCATTGTGACCTCAGAAATAGGACCTCAGCATTTTGACCTCAGCATTGTGACCTCATAAATAGTTCCTCAGCATTTTGACCTCAGCATTGTGACCTCAGCATTGTGACCTCAGCAATAGGACCTCAGCAATAGGACCTCAGCATTGTGAATTCAGCATTTTGACCTCAGTATTGTGACGTCAGCAATAGGACCTCAGCAATAGGACCTCAGCATTGTGAGCTCAACATTGTGTCTCCAGCAGTAGGACCTCAGCAATAGGACCTCAGCATTGTGACCTCAGCCATACGACCTCAGGAATAGGACCGCAGGAATAGGACCTCAACAATAGGACCTCAACTATAGGACCTCAGCAATAGGACCTCAGCATTGTGACCTCAGCAATAGGACCTCAGCAATAGGACCTCAGCATTGTGACCTCAGCAATAGGACCTCAGCAATAGGACCTCAGCATCGTGATCTCAGCATTGTGACCTTAGCATTGTGACCTCAGCAATAGGACCTCAGCATTGACACCTCAGAAATAGGACCTCAGCAAAAGGACCTCAGAAGTAGGACCTCAGCATTGTGACCTCAGCAATAGGACCTCAGAAATAGGACGTCAGCATTGTGACCTCAGCATTGTGACCTCCGCATTGTGACCTCAGCAGTAGGACCTCAGCATTGTGACCTCAGCAATAGGACCTCAGCAATAGGACCTCAGCAACAGGACCTCAGTAATAGGACCTCATCATTAGGACCTCAGCAATAGGACCTCAGCAATAGGACCTCAGCAACAGGACCTCAGCAATAGGACCTCAGCAATAGGACCTCAGAAATAGGACCTCAGCATTGTGACCTCCGCAACAGGACCTCCGCAATAGAACCTCAGCAATAGGACCTCAGCAATAGGACCTCAGAATTGTGACCTCTGCATTGTGACCTGAGCAATAGGACCTCAGCAATACGGCCTCAGCAATAGGACCTCATCATTGTGACCTCAGCAATAGGACCTCAGAAATAGGACCTCAGCATTGTGACCTCCGCAATAGTACCTCCGCAACAGGACCTCAGCAATAGGACCTCAGCATTGTGACCTGTCAGCAATAGGACCTCAGCAATAGGACCTCAGCATTGTGACCTAAGCAATAGGACCTCAGCATTGTGACCTCAGCAATAGGACCTCAGCAATAGGACATCAGCATTGTGACCTCAGCAATAGGACCTCAGCAATAGGACGTCAGCATTGTGACCTCAGCATTGTGACCTCAGCAAAAGAACCTCAGCAATAGGACCTAAGCATTGTGACCTCAGCAATAGACCTCAGGAATAGGACCTCAGCTATAGGACCTCAGCAAAAGGAATTCAGCATTGTAACCTCAGCATTGTGACCTCAGCAATAGGACCTCAGCAATAGGACCTCAGCAATAGGACCTCAGTTTTGTGACCTCAGCCATAGAACCTCAGCAATAGGACCTCAGCAAAAGGACCTCAGAATTGTGACCTCTGAATTGTGACCTCAGCAATAGGACCTCAGCTTTGTGACCTCACCAATAGAACCTCAGCAATAGGACCTCAGCAAAAGGACCTCATCAATAGGACCTCAGCAATAGGACCTCAGCAAAAGGACCTCAGCAAAAGGACCTCAGCAAAAGGACCTCAGCATTGTGACCTCAGCAATAAGACCTCAGCATTGGGACCTCAGAAAGAGGACTTCAGCAATAGGACCTCGGCATTGTGACCTCAGCATTGTGACCTCAACATTGTGACCACAGCATTTTGAACTCAGGAATAGGACCTCAGCATTGTGACCTCAACAATAGGACCTCAGCATTGTGACCTCAGCAAAAGGACCTCAGCAATAGGACCTCAGCAATAGAACCTCAACATTGTGACCTCAGCAATAGTACCTCAGCAATAGGACCTCAGCATTGTGACCTCAGCATTGTGACCTCAGAAATAGGACCTCAGCATTTTGACCTCAGCATTGTGACCTCATAAATAGTTCCTCAGCATTTTGACCTCAGCATTGTGACCTCAGCATTGTGACCTCAGCAATAGGACCTCAGCAATAGGACCTCAGCATTGTGAATTCAGCATTTTGACCTCAGTATTGTGACGTCAGCAATAGGACCTCAGCAATAGGACCTCAGCATTGTGAGCTCAACATTGTGTCTCCAGCAGTAGGACCTCAGCAATAGGACCTCAGCATTGTGACCTCAGCCATACGACCTCAGGAATAGGACCGCAGGAATAGGACCTCAACAATAGGACCTCAACTATAGGACCTCAGCAATAGGACCTCAGCATTGTGACCTCAGCAATAGGACCTCAGCAATAGGACCTCAGCATTGTGACCTCAGCAATAGGACCTCAGCAATAGGACCTCAGCATCGTGATCTCAGCATTGTGACCTTAGCATTGTGACCTCAGCAATAGGACCTCAGCATTGACACCTCAGAAATAGGACCTCAGCAAAAGGACCTCAGAAGTAGGACCTCAGCATTGTGACCTCAGCAATAGGACCTCAGAAATAGGACGTCAGCATTGTGACCTCAGCATTGTGACCTCCGCATTGTGACCTCAGCAGTAGGACCTCAGCATTGTGACCTCAGCAATAGGACCTCAGCAATAGGACCTCAGCAACAGGACCTCAGCAATAGGACCTCATCATTAGGACCTCAGCAATAGGACCTCAGCATTGTGACCTCATCATTGTGACCTCAGCATTGTGACCTCAGCAATAGGACCTCAGCATTGTGATCTCAGCATTGTGACCTCAGCAATAGGACCTCAGTAATAGGACCTCAGGATTGTGACCTCAGCATTGTGACCTCAGCAAAATGACCTCAGCAAAAGGACTTCTGCATTGGGACCTCAGCATTGTGACCTCAGCATTTTGACCTCAGCATTGTGACCTCAGTAATAGGACCTCAGCATTGTGACCTCAGCATTGTGACGTCAGCATTGTGACCTCAGCATTGTGACCTCAGCATTGTGACCTCAGCATTGTGACCTCAGCAACAGGACCTCAGCAATAGGACCTCAGCATTGTAACCTCAGCAATAGGACATCAGCAATAGGACCTCAGCAATAGGACCTCTGCAATAGGACCTCAGCATTGTGACCTCAGCAATAGGACCTCAGCATTGTGACCTCAGCATTGTGACGTCAGCATTGTGACCTCAGCATTGTGACCTCAGCATTCTGACCTCAGCAATAGGACCTCAGCAGTAGGACCTCAGCAGTAGGACCTCAGCATTGTGACCTCAGCAACAGGACCTCAGCATTGTGACCTCAGCAATAGGACCTCAGTATTGTGACGTCAGCATTGTGACCTCAGCAATAGGACATCAGCATTGTGACCTCAGGAATAGGACCTCAGCAAAAGGATTTCAGCATTGTGACTTCAGCATTGTGACCTCTGCAATAGGACCTCAGCATTGTGAACTCAGCATTGTGACCTAAGCATTTTGACCTCAGCAATAGGACCTCAGCATTGTGACCTCAGCATTGTGACCTCAGCAAAAGAACCTCAGCAATAGGACCTCAGCATTGTGACCTCAGCAATAGACCTCAGGAATAGGACCTCAGCAAAAGGAATTCAGCATTGTAACCTCAGCATTGTGACCTCAGCAATAGGACCTCAACAATAGGACCTCAGCATTTTGACCTCAGCATTGTAATCTCAGCATTCTGACCTCAGCATTTTGACCTCAGCAATAGGACCACAGAATTGTGACATCTGCATTGTGACCTCAGCAAAGGGACCTCAGCATTGTGACCTCAGCAATAGGACCTCAGCAATAGGACTTCAGCAAAAGGACCTCAGCATTGTGACCTCAGCATTGTGACCTCAGCATTGTGACCTCAGCATTGTGACCTCAGCAATAGGACCTCAGAAATAGGACCTCAGCAATAGGACCTCAGCAATAGGACCTCAGAATTAGGACCTCTGCATTGTGACCTGAGCAATAGGACCTCAATATTGTGACCTCAGCAAGAGGACCTCAGCAATAGGACCTCAGCATTGTGATCTCAGCATTGTGACCTCAGCAAAAAGACCTCAGCAAAAGGACCTCAGCATTGTGACCTCAGCAATAGGACCTCAGCAATAGGACCTTAGCATTGTGATCTCAGCATTGTGACCTCAGAAATAGGACCTCAGCAATAGGACCTCAGCAATAGAACCTATGAATTGTGACCTCAGCATTGTGACCTCAGCATTGTGACCTCAGCAATAGGACCTCAGCATTGTGACCTCAGCAATAGGACCTCAGCAATAGGACCTCAGCATTGTGATCTCAGCATTGTGACCTCAGCAATAGGACCTCAGCAATAGGACCTCAGCAATAGAACCTATGAATTGTGACCTCAGCATTGTGACCTCAGCATTGTGACCTCAGCAATAGGACCTCAGCATTGTGACCTCAGCAATAGGATCATAGCATTGTGATCTCAGCATTGTGACCTCAGCAATAGGACCTCAGCAATAGGACCTCAGCAATAGGACCTCAGCAATAGGACCTCAGCATTGTGACATCAGCAATAGGACCTCAGCAATAGGACCTCAGCAATAGGACCTCAGCAATAGGGCCTCTGCATTGTGACCTCTGCATTGTGACCTCTGCATTGTGACCTCAGCAAAGGGACCTCAGCAATAGGACCTGAGCAATAGCACCTCAGCATTGTGACCTCAGCAATAGGACCTCAGCATTGTGACCTCAGCAATAGGAACTCAGCATTGTGACCTCAGCAACAGGACCACAGCAAAAGGACCTCAGCAATAGGACCTCAGCAATAGGACCTCAGCATTGTGACCTCAGCATTGTGAACTCAGCATTGTGACCTCAGCAATAGGACCTCAGCAATAGGACCTCAGCATTGTGACCTCAGCATTGTGACCTCAGCATTGTGACCTCAGCATTGTGACCTGAGCAATAGGACATCCGCAATAGGACCTCAGCATTGTGACCTCAGCATTGTGACCTCAGCATTGTGACCTCAGCCATAGGACCTCAGCAATAGGACCTCAGCAATAGGACCTCAGCAATAGGACCTCAGCATTGTGACCTCAGCATTGTGACCTCAGCAATAGGACCTCTGCATTGTGACCTCAGCAATAGGACCACAGAAATAGGACCTCAGCATTGTGACCTCAGCATTGTGATCTCAGCATTGTGACCTCAGCATTGTGACCTCAGCAATAGGACCTCAACATTGTGACCTCAGCAATAGGACCTCAGCAATAGGACCTCAGCAATAGGACCTCAGCAATCGGACCCCAGCAATAGGACCTCAGCATTGTTACCTTAGCAATAGGACCTCAGCAATAGAACCTCAGCATTGTGATCTCATCATTGTGACCTCAGTAATAGGACCTCAGTAATAGGACCTCAGCACTAGGACCTCAGCAATAGTACCTCAGCAATAGGACCTCAGCAATAGGACCTCAGAAATAGGACCTCAGCATTGTGACCTCAGCAATAGGACCTCAGCAATAGGACCTCAGCAATAGGACCTCAGAAATAGGACCTCAGCATTGTGACCTCCGCAACAGGACCTCCGCAATAGAACCTCAGCAATAGGACCTCAGCAATAGGACCTCAGAATTGTGACCTCTGCATTGTGACCTGAGCAATAGGACCTCAGCAATACGGCCTCAGCAATAGGACCTCATCATTGTGACCTCAGCAATAGGACCTCAGAAATAGGACCTCAGCATTGTGACCTCCGCAATAGTACCTCCGCAACAGGACCTCAGCAATAGGACCTCAGCATTGTGACCTGTCAGCAATAGGACCTCAGCAATAGGACCTCAGCATTGTGACCTAAGCAATAGGACCTCAGCATTGTGACCTCAGCAATAGGACCTCAGCAATAGGACATCAGCATTGTGACCTCAGCAATAGGACCTCAGCAATAGGACGTCAGCATTGTGACCTCAGCATTGTGACCTCAGCAAAAGAACCTCAGCAATAGGACCTAAGCATTGTGACCTCAGCAATAGACCTCAGGAATAGGACCTCAGCTATAGGACCTCAGCAAAAGGAATTCAGCATTGTAACCTCAGCATTGTGACCTCAGCAATAGGACCTCAGCAAGAGGACCTCAGCAAGAGGACCTCAGCATTGTGACCTCAGCATTGTGAACTCAGCAATAGGACCTCAGCAATCGGCCCTCAGCAATAGCACCTCCGCAATAGGACCTCAGCATTGTGACCTCAGCAACAGCACCTCAGCATTGTGACCTCAGCATTGTGACCGCAACATTATGACCTCAGCAATAAGACCTCAGCAATAGGACCTCAGCAATAGGACCTCAGCAATAGGACCTCAGCAATAGGACCTCTGCATTCTGACCTTAGCAATAGGACCTCAGCCTTGTGACCTCAGCAACAGGACCTCAGCATTGTGACCTCAGCATTGTGACCGCAACATTATGACCTCAGCAATAAGACCTCAGCAATAGGACCTCAGCAATAGGACATCAGCAATAGCACCTCGGCAATAGGACCTCGGCAATAGGACCTAAGCATTTTGACCTTAACATTTTGACCTCAGCAATAGGACCTCAGCAATAAGACCTCAGCAATAGGACCTCAGCATTGTGACCTCAGCAATAGGACCTCAGCAATAGGACCTCAGCATTGTGACCTCAGCAATAGGACCTCAGCAATAGGACCTCATCATTGTGACCTCAGCAATAGGACCTCAGCAATAGGACATCAGCAATATCACCTCGGCAATAGGACATCAGCAATAGCACCTCGGCAATAGGACCTCGGCAATAGGACCTAAGCATTTTGACCTTAGATTTTGACCTCAGCAATAGGACCTCAGCATTGTGACCTCAGCAATAGGACCTCAGCAATCGGACCCCAGCAATAGGACCTAAGCATTGTGACCTCAGCAATAGGACCTCAGCATTGTGACCTCAGGAATAGGACCTCAGCAATAGGACCTCAGCAATAGGACACCAGCAATAGGACCTCAGAAATAGGACCTCAGCATTGTGACCTCAGTAATAGGACCTCAGCATTGTGACCTCAGTAATAGGACCTCAGCAAGAGGACCTCAGCATTGTGAACTCAGCAATAGGACCTCAGCAATCGGCCCTCAGCAATAGGACCTCAGCATTGTGACCTCAGCATTGTGACCTCAGCAATAGGACCTCAGCATTGTGACATCAGCATTGTGACCGCAACATTGTGACCTCAGCATTGTGACCTCAGCAATAGGACCTTAGCACTGTGACCTCAGCATTGTGACCTCAGCAATAGGACCTCAGTAATAGGACCTTAGCATTGTGACCTCAGGGAGAGGACCTCAGTATTGTGACCTCAGCATTGTGATCTCAGCACTGTGACCTCAGCACTGTGACCTCAGCAATAGGACCTCAGCAACAGGACCTCAGCAACACGACCTCAGCAACAAGACCTCAGCATTTTGACCTCAGCATTGTGACCTCAGCATTGTGACCTCAGCATTGTGACCTCAGAATTGTGACTTCAGCATTGTGACCTCAGCAGTAGGACCTCAGCATTGTGACCTCAGCATTAGGACAGAAGCAATAGGACATCAGCAACAGGACCTCAGCAATGGGACCTCAGCATTGTCACCTCAGCATTGTGACATCAGCAGTAGGACCTCAGGAATAGCACCTCAGCATTGAGACCTCAGTCATAGGACCTCAGCAATAGGACCTCAGCAATAGGACCTCTGAATTGTGACCTCAGCAATAGGACCTCAGTAATAGGACATCAGCAATAGGACCTCATCATTGTGACCTCAGCAATAGGACCTCAGCAATAGGACCTCAGCATTGAGAACTCAGCATTGTAACCTCAGCAATAGGACCTCAGCATTGTGACCTCAGCATTGTGCCCTCAGCAATAGGACCTCAGCAATAGGACCTCAGCAATAGGACCTCAGCATTGTTACCTCAGTAATAGGACCTCAGCAATAGGACCTCAGCATTGGGACCTCAGCATTGTGACCTCAGCAATAGGAGCTCAGCAATAAGACCTCAGCAATAAGACCTCAGCATTGGGACCTCAGCATTGGGACCTCAGCATTTTGACCTCAGCAATAGGACCTCAGCATTGTGACCTCAGCATTGTGACCTCAGCATTGTGACCTCAGCAATAGGACCTCAGCATTGTGACATCAGCATTGTGACCTCAGCAATAGGACCTCAGCATTGTGACCTCAGCAAGAGGACCACAGCAATAGGACCTCAGCATTGTGACCTCAGCAAGAGGACCTCAGCATTGTGACCTCAGCATTGTGACCTCAGCAATAGGACCTCAGCATTGTGACCTCAGCATTGTGACCTCAGCATTGTGACCTCAGCAATAGGACCTCAGCATTGTGACCTCAGCATTGTGACCTCAGCAATAGGACCATAGCAATAGGACCTCAGCATTGTGACCTCAGCAATAGGACCTCAGCATTGTGACCTCAGCATTGTGACGTCAGCATTGTGACCTCAGGAATAGGACCTCAGCAATAGGACCTCAGCAAAAGGATTTTAGCATTGCGACCTCAGCATTGTGACCTCTGCAATAGGACCTCAGCAATAGCACCTCCGCAATAATGCCTCAGCATTGTGACTTCCGCAATAGGACCTCAGCAATAGAACCTCAGCAATAGGACCTCAGCAATAGGACCTCAGCACTGTGACCTCAGCAACAGGACCTCAGCATTGTGACCTCAGCAAAAGTACCTCAGCATTGTGACCTCAGCATTGTGCCCTCATGAATAGGACCTCAGCATTGTGACCTCAGCATTGTGACCTCAGTAATAGGACCTCAGCAAAAGGACCTCAGCATTGTTACCTCAGCATTGTGACCTCAGTAATAGGACCTAAGCATTGTGACCTCAGCAATAGGACCTCAGCATTGTGACCTCAGCATTGTGACCTCAGCAATAGGACCTAAGCATTGTGACCTCAGCAATAGGACCTCAGCATTGTGACCTCAGCATTGTGACCGCAACATTGTGACCTCAGCATTGTGACCTCAGCAATAGGACCTCAGTATTGTGACCTCAGCATTGTGACCTCAGCATTCTGACCTCAGCAATAGGACCTCAGCATTGTGACCTCAGCATAGTGACCTCAGCATTGTGACCGCAACATTGTGACCTCAGAATTTGACCTCAGCAATAGGACCCCAGCAACAGGATCTCAGCAACAGGACCTCAGCAACAGGACCTCAGCATTGTGACATCAGCATTGTGACCTCAGCATTAGGACAGAAGCAATAGGACATCAGCAATAGGACCTCAGCAATAGGACCTCAGCATTGTCACCTCAGCATTGTGACATCAGCAGTAGGACCTCAGCAATAGCACCTCAGCATTGAGACCTCAGCCATAGGACCTCAGCAATAGGACCTCAGCATTGTGACCTCAGCAATAGGACCTCACAATAGGACCTCGGCAATAGGACCTCAGCATTGTGACCTCATCATTGTGACCTCACCATTGTGACCTCAGCAATAGGACCTCAGCATTGAGAACTCAGCATTGTAACCTCAGCAATAGGACCTCAGCAACAGGACCTCAGCAACAGGACCTCAGCAATAGGGCCTCAGCAATAGGGCCTCAGCATTGTGACCTCAGCACTAGGACCTCAGCATTTTACCCTTCGAATTGTGCCCTCAGCAATAGGGCCTCAGCAATAGGACCTCAGCATTGTGAACTCAGCAATAGGACCTCAGCAACAGGACCTCAGCAATAAGACCTCAGCAAGAGGACCTCAGCATTGTGAAATCAGGAATAGGACCTCAGCAATAGGACCTCAGCAATAGGACTTCAGCTTTGTGACCTCAGCATTGTGACCTCAGCATTGTGTCCTCAGCATTGTGACCTCAGCAATAGGACCTCAGCAATAGGACCTCAGCATTGTGACCTCAGCATTGTGACCTCAGAAATAGGACCTCAGCATTTTGACCTCAGCATTGTGACCTCAGAAATAGGACCTCAGCATTTTGACCTCAGCATTGTGACCTCAGCATTGTGACCTCAGCAATAGGACCTCAGCAATAGCACCTCAGCACTGTGAATTCAGCATTTTGACCTCAGCATTGTGACGTCAGCAATAGGACCTCAGCAGTAGGACCTCAGCATTGTGAGCTCAGCATTGTGACCTCAGCAATAGGACCTCAGCAATAGGACCCCAGCATTGTGACCTCAGCAATAGGACCTCAGCATTGTGACCTCAACATTGTGACTCCAGCATTGTGACCTCAGCATTAGGACCTCAGCATTGTGACCTCAGCAATAGGACCTCAGCAATAGGACCTCAGCAATAGGACATCAGCATTGTGACCTCAGCAGTAGGACCTCAGCAATAGGACCTCAGCATTGTGACCTCAGCCATAGGACCTCAGCTATAGGACCTCAGCAATAGGACCTCAGCATTGTGACCTCAGCAATAGGACCTCAGTAATAGGACCTCAGCATTGTGACCTCAGCAGTAGGACCTCAGCAATAGGACCTAAGCAATAGGACCTCAGCATTGTGACCTCAGCAATAGGACCTCAGCAATAGGACCTAAGCAATAGGTCCTCAGCAATAGGTCCTCAGCACTGTGAACTCAGCAATATGGCCTCAGCAATAGGACCTCATCATTGTGACCTCAGCAAGAGGACCTCAGTAATAGGACCTCAGCATTGTGACCTCAGCAGTAGGACCTCAGCAATAGGACCTCAGCATTGTGAACTCAGCATTGTAAACTCAGCAATAGGACCTAAGCAATAGGTCCTCAGCAATAGGACCTCAGCATTGTGACCTCAGCAATACGGCCTCAGCAATAGGACCTCAGCACTGTGACCTCCGCAAAAGGACCTCAGCAATACGACCGCAGCATTGTGACCTCAGCAATAGGACCTAAGCAATAAGACCTCAGCAATAGGACATCAGCAATAGCACCTCGGCAATAGGACCTAAGCATTTTGACCTCAGCAATAGGATCTCAGCATTGTGACCTCAGGAATAGGACCTCAGCAATAGGACCTCAGCAATAGGACACCAGCAATAGGACCTCAGCAATAGGACCTCAGCATTGTGACCTCAGCAATAAGACCTCAGCAATAGGACCTCAGCCTTGTGACCTCAGCAGTAGGACCTCAGCAATAGGACCTCAGCATTGTGACGTCAGCATTGTGACCTCAGGAATAGGACCTCAGCAATAGGACCTCAGCAAAAGGATTTTAGCATTGCGACCTCAGCATTGTGACCTCTGCAATAGGACCTCAGCAATAGCACCTCCGCAATAATGCCTCAGCATTGTGACTTCCGCAATAGGACCTCAGCAATAGAACCTCAGCAATAGGACCTCAGCAATAGGACCTCAGCACTGTGACCTCAGCAACAGGACCTCAGCATTGTGACCTCAGCAAAAGTACCTCAGCATTGTGACCTCAGCATTGTGCCCTCATGAATAGGACCTCAGCATTGTGACCTCAGCATTGTGACCTCAGTAATAGGACCTCAGCAAAAGGACCTCAGCATTGTTACCTCAGCATTGTGACCTCAGTAATAGGACCTAAGCATTGTGACCTCAGCAATAGGACCTCAGCATTGTGACCTCAGCATTGTGACCTCAGCAATAGGACCTAAGCATTGTGACCTCAGCAATAGGACCTCAGCATTGTGACCTCAGCATTGTGACCGCAACATTGTGACCTCAGCATTGTGACCTCAGCAATAGGACCTCAGTATTGTGACCTCAGCATTGTGACCTCAGCATTCTGACCTCAGCAATAGGACCTCAGCATTGTGACCTCAGCATAGTGACCTCAGCATTGTGACCGCAACATTGTGACCTCAGAATTTGACCTCAGCAATAGGACCCCAGCAACAGGATCTCAGCAACAGGACCTCAGCAACAGGACCTCAGCATTGTGACATCAGCATTGTGACCTCAGCATTAGGACAGAAGCAATAGGACATCAGCAATAGGACCTCAGCAATAGGACCTCAGCATTGTCACCTCAGCATTGTGACATCAGCAGTAGGACCTCAGCAATAGCACCTCAGCATTGAGACCTCAGCCATAGGACCTCAGCAATAGGACCTCAGCATTGTGACCTCAGCAATAGGACCTCACAATAGGACCTCGGCAATAGGACCTCAGCATTGTGACCTCATCATTGTGACCTCACCATTGTGACCTCAGCAATAGGACCTCAGCATTGAGAACTCAGCATTGTAACCTCAGCAATAGGACCTCAGCAACAGGACCTCAGCAACAGGACCTCAGCAATAGGGCCTCAGCAATAGGGCCTCAGCATTGTGACCTCAGCACTAGGACCTCAGCATTTTACCCTTCGAATTGTGCCCTCAGCAATAGGGCCTCAGCAATAGGACCTCAGCATTGTGAACTCAGCAATAGGACCTCAGCAACAGGACCTCAGCAATAGGACCTCAGCAATAAGACCTCAGCAAGAGGACCTCAGCATTGTGAAATCAGGAATAGGACCTCAGCAATAGGACCTCAGCAATAGGACTTCAGCTTTGTGACCTCAGCATTGTGACCTCAGCATTGTGTCCTCAGCATTGTGACCTCAGCAATAGGACCTCAGCAATAGGACCTCAGCATTGTGACCTCAGCATTGTGACCTCAGAAATAGGACCTCAGCATTTTGACCTCAGCATTGTGACCTCAGAAATAGGACCTCAGCATTTTGACCTCAGCATTGTGACCTCAGCATTGTGACCTCAGCAATAGGACCTCAGCAATAGCACCTCAGCACTGTGAATTCAGCATTTTGACCTCAGCATTGTGACGTCAGCAATAGGACCTCAGCAGTAGGACCTCAGCATTGTGAGCTCAGCATTGTGACCTCAGCAATAGGACCTCAGCAATAGGACCCCAGCATTGTGACCTCAGCAATAGGACCTCAGCATTGTGACCTCAACATTGTGACTCCAGCATTGTGACCTCAGCATTAGGACCTCAGCATTGTGACCTCAGCAATAGGACCTCAGCAATAGGACCTCAGCAATAGGACATCAGCATTGTGACCTCAGCAGTAGGACCTCAGCAATAGGACCTCAGCATTGTGACCTCAGCCATAGGACCTCAGCTATAGGACCTCAGCAATAGGACCTCAGCATTGTGACCTCAGCAATAGGACCTCAGTAATAGGACCTCAGCATTGTGACCTCAGCAGTAGGACCTCAGCAATAGGACCTAAGCAATAGGACCTCAGCATTGTGACCTCAGCAATAGGACCTCAGCAATAGGACCTAAGCAATAGGTCCTCAGCAATAGGATCTCAGCACTGTGAACTCAGCAATATGGCCTCAGCAATAGGACCTCATCATTGTGACCTCAGCAAGAGGACCTCAGTAATAGGACCTCAGCATTGTGACCTCAGCAGTAGGACCTCAGCAATAGGACCTCAGCATTGTGAACTCAGCATTGTAAACTCAGCAATAGGACCTAAGCAATAGGTCCTCAGCAATAGGACCTCAGCATTGTGACCTCAGCAATACGGCCTCAGCAATAGGACCTCAGCACTGTGACCTCCGCAAAAGGACCTCAGCAATACGACCGCAGCATTGTGACCTCAGCAATAGGACCTAAGCAATAAGACCTCAGCAATAGGACATCAGCAATAGCACCTCGGCAATAGGACCTAAGCATTTTGACCTCAGCAATAGGATCTCAGCATTGTGACCTCAGGAATAGGACCTCAGCAATAGGACCTCAGCAATAGGACACCAGCAATAGGACCTCAGCAATAGGACCTCAGCATTGTGACCTCAGCAATAAGACCTCAGCAATAGGACCTCAGCCTTGTGACCTCAGCAGTAGGACCTCAGCAATAGGACCTCAGCATCGTGATCTCAGAATTGTGACCTCAGCAATAGGACCTCAGCAATAGGACCTCAGCATTGTGACCTCAGCATTGTGATCTCAGCATTGTGACCTCAGCATTGTGAACTCAGCAGTAAGACCTCAGCATTGGGACCTCAGCAACTGGACCTCAGCACTGTGACCTCAGCAGAGGACCTCGACAATAGGACCTCAGCATTGTGACCTCAGCATTGTGACCTCAGCAATAGGACCTCAGCATTGTGACCTCAGCAATAGGACCTCAGCATAGTGACCTCAGCATTGTGACCGCAACATTGTGATCTCAGCATTGTGACCTCAGCAATAGGACCTCAGTATTGTGACCTCAGCATTGTGACCTCAACATTCTGACCTCAGCAATAGGACCTCAGCATTGTGACCTCAGCAATAGGACCTCAGCATAGTGACCTCAGCATTGTGACCGCAACATTGTGACCTCAGCATTGTGACCTCAGCAATAGGACCTCAGCATAGTGACCTCAGCATTGTGACCTCAGCACTCTGACCTCAGCAATAGTACCCCAGCACCAGGACCTCAGCAACAGGACCTCAGCAACAGGACCTCAGCATTGTGACCTCAGCACTGTGACCTCAGCACTGTGACCTCAGCATTGTGACCTCAGTATTAGGACAGAAGCAATAGGACATCAGCAATAGGACCTCAGCAATAGGTCCTCAGCATTGTCACCTCAGCATTGTGACATCAGCAGTAGGACCTCAGCAATAGCACCTCAGCATTGACACCTCAGCCATAGGACCTCAGCAATAGGACCTCAGCATTGTGACCTCAGCAATAGGACCTCACAATAGGACCTCGGCAATAGGACCTCAGCATTGTGACCTCATCATTGTGACCTCATCATTGTGACCTCAGCAATAGGACCTCAGCATTGAGAACTCAGCATTGTAACCTCAGCAATAGGACCTCAGCAATAGGACCTCAGCAATAGGACCTCAGCAATAGGACCTCAGCAATAGGACCTCAGCAACAGGACCTCAGCAATAGGGCCTCAGCAATAGGGCCTCAGCAATAGGGCCTCAGCATTGTGACCTCAGCAATAGGACCTCAGCAATAGAACCTCAGCAATAGGACCTCAGCAATAGGACCTCAGCACTGTGACCTCAGCAACAGGACCTCAGCATTGTGACCTCAGCAAAAGTACCTCAGCATTGTGACCTCAGCATTGTGCCCTCATGAATAGGACCTCAGCATTGTGACCTCAGCATTGTGACCTCAGTAATAGGACCTCAGCAAAAGGACCTCAGCATTGTTACCTCAGCATTGTGACCTCAGTAATAGGACCTCAGGAATAGGACCTCAGCAACTGGACCTCAGCACTGTGACCTCAGCAGAGGACCTCAACAATAGGACCTCAGCATTGTGACCTCAGCATTGTGACCTCAGCAATAGGACCTAAGCATTGTGACCTCAGCAATAGGACCTCAGCATTGTGACCTCAGCATTGTGACCGCAACATTGTGACCTCAGCATTGTGACCTCAGCAATAGGACCTCAGTATTGTGACCTCAGCATTGTGACCTCAGCATTCTGACCTCAGCAATAGGACCTCAGCATTGTGACCTCAGCATAGTGACCTCAGCATTGTGACCGCAACATTGTGACCTCAGCATTTGACCTCAGCAATAGGACCCCAGCAACAGGATCTCAGCAACAGGACCTCAGCAACAGGACCTCAGCATTGTGACATCAGCATTGTGACCTCAGCATTAGGACAGAAGCAATAGGACATCAGCAATAGGACCTCAGCAATAGGACCTCAGCATTGTCACCTCAGCATTGTGACATCAGCAGTAGGACCTCAGCAATAGCACCTCAGCATTGAGACCTCAGCCATAGGACCTCAGCAATAGGACCTCAGCATTGTGACCTCAGCAATAGGACCTCACAATAGGACCTCGGCAATAGGACCTCAGCATTGTGACCTCATCATTGTGACCTCACCATTGTGACCTCAGCAATAGGACCTCAGCATTGAGAACTCAGCATTGTAACCTCAGCAATAGGACCTCAGCAACAGGACCTCAGCAACAGGACCTCAGCAATAGGGCCTCAGCAATAGGGCCTCAGCATTGTGACCTCAGCACTAGGACCTCAGCATTTTACCCTTCGAATTGTGCCCTCAGCAATAGGGCCTCAGCAATAGGACCTCAGCATTGTGAACTCAGCAATAGGACCTCAGCAACAGGACCTCAGCAATAGGACCTCAGCAATAAGACCTCAGCAAGAGGACCTCAGCATTGTGAAATCAGGAATAGGACCTCAGCAATAGGACCTCAGCAATAGGACTTCAGCTTTGTGACCTCAGCATTGTGACCTCAGCATTGTGTCCTCAGCATTGTGACCTCAGCAATAGGACCTCAGCAATAGGACCTCAGCATTGTGACCTCAGCATTGTGACCTCAGAAATAGGACCTCAGCATTTTGACCTCAGCATTGTGACCTCAGAAATAGGACCTCAGCATTTTGACCTCAGCATTGTGAGCTCAGCATTGTGACCTCAGCAATAGGACCTCAGCAATAGCACCTCAGCACTGTGAATTCAGCATTTTGACCTCAGCATTGTGACGTCAGCAATAGGACCTCAGCAGTAGGACCTCAGCATTGTGAGCTCAGCATTGTGACCTCAGCAATAGGACCTCAGCAATAGGACCCCAGCATTGTGACTTCAGCAAAAGGACCTCAGCAATAGGACCTCAGCATTGTGACCTCAGCAATAGGACCTCAGCAATAGGACCTCAGCATCGTGATCTCAGCATTGTGACCTTAGCATTGTGACCTCAGCAATAGGACCTCAGCATTGACACCTCAGAAATAGGACCTCAGCAAAAGGACCTCAGAAATAGGACCTCAGCATTGTGACCTCAGCAATAGGACCTCAGAAATAGGACGTCAGCATTGTGACCTCAGCATTGTGACCTCAGCATTGTGACCTCAGCAATAGGACCTCAGCAATAGGACCTCAGCAACAGGACCTCAGCAATAGGACCTCATCATTAGGACCTCAGCAATAGGACCTCAGCATTGTGACCTCAGCATTGTGACCTCAGCATTGTGACCTCAGCAATAGGACCTCAGCATTGTGATCTCAGCATTGTGACCTCAGCAATAGGACCTCAGTAATAGGACCTCAGGATTGTGACCTCAGCATTGTGACCTCAGCAAAATGACCTCAGCAAAAGGACTTCTGCATTGGGACCTCAGCATTGTGACCTCAGCATTTTGACCTCAGCATTGTGACCTCAGTAATAGGACCTCAGCATTGTGACCTCAGCATTGTGACGTCAGCATTGTGACCTCAGCATTGTGACCTCAGCATTGTGACCTCAGCATTGTGACCTCAGCAATAGGACCTCAGCAATAGGACCTCAGCATTGTAACCTCAGCAATAGGACATCAGCAATAGGACCTCAGCAATAGGACCTCTGCAATAGGACCTCAGCATTGTGACCTCAGCAATAGGACCTCAGCATTGTGACCTCAGCATTGTGACGTCAGCATTGTGACCTCAGCATTGTGACCTCAGCATTCTGACCTCAGCAATAGGACCTCAGCAGTAGGACCTCAGCAGTAGGACCTCAGCATTGTGACCTCAGCAACAGGACCTCAGCATTGTGACCTCAGCAATAGGACCTCAGTATTGTGACGTCAGCATTGTGACCTCAGCAATAGGACATCAGCATTGTGACCTCAGGAATAGGACCTCAGCAAAAGGATTTCAGCATTGTGACTTCAGCATTGTGACCTCTGCAATAGGACCTCAGCAAAAGGACCTCAGCATTGTGAACTCAGCATTGTGACCTAAGCATTTTGACCTCAGCAATAGGACCTCAGCATTGTGACCTCAGCATTGTGACCTCAGCAAAAGAACCTCAGCAATAGGACCTCAGCATTGTGACCTCAGCAATAGACCTCAGGAATAGGACCTCAGCAAAAGGAATTCAGCATTGTAACCTCAGCATTGTGACCTCAGCAATAGGACCTCAACAATAGGACCTCAGCATTTTGACCTCAGCATTGTAATCTCAGCATTCTGACCTCAGCATTTTGACCTCAGCAATAGGACCACAGAATTGTGACATCTGCATTGTGACCTCAGCAAAGGGACCTCAGCATTGTGACCTCAGCAATAGGACCTCAGCAATAGGACTTCAGCAAAAGGACCTCAGCATTGTGACCTCAGCATTGTGACCTCAGCATTGTGACCTCAGCATTGTGACCTCAGCAATAGGACCTCAGAAATAGGACCTCAGCAATAGGACCTCAGCAATAGGACCTCAGAATTAGGACCTCTGCATTGTGACCTGAGCAATAGGACCTCAATATTGTGACCTCAGCAAGAGGACCTCAGCAATAGGACCTCAGCATTGTGATCTCAGCATTGTGACCTCAGCAAAAAGACCTCAGCAAAAGGACCTCAGCATTGTGACCTCAGCAATAGGACCTCAGCAATAGGACCTCAGCAATAGAACCTATGAATTGTGACCTCAGCATTGTGACCTCAGCATTGTGACCTCAGCAATAGGACCTCAGCATTGTGACCTCAGCAATAGGACCTCAGCAATAGGACCTCAGCATTGTGATCTCAGCATTGTGACCTCAGCAATAGGACCTCAGCAATAGGACCTCAGCAATAGAACCTATGAATTGTGACCTCAGCATTGTGACCTCAGCATTGTGACCTCAGCAATAGGACCTCAGCATTGTGACCTCAGCAATAGGATCATAGCATTGTGATCTCAGCATTGTGACCTCAGCAATAGGACCTCAGCAATAGGACCTCAGCAATAGGACCTCAGCATTGTGACATCAGCAATAGGACCTCAGCAATAGGACCTCAGCAATAGGACCTCAGCAATAGGGCCTCTGCATTGTGACCTCTGCATTGTGACCTCTGCATTGTGACCTCAGCAAAGGGACCTCAGCAATAGGACCTGAGCAATAGCACCTCAGCATTGTGACCTCAGCAATAGGACCTCAGCATTGTGACCTCAGCAATAGGAACTCAGCATTGTGACCTCAGCAACAGGACCACAGCAAAAGGACCTCAGCAATAGGACCTCAGCAATAGGACCTCAGCATTGTGACCTCAGCAATAGGACCTCAGCAATAGGACCTCAGCATTGTGACCTCAGCATTGTGACCTCAGCATTGTGACCTCAGCATTGTGACCTGAGCAATAGGACATCCGCAATAGGACCTCAGCATTGTGACCTCAGCATTGTGACCTCAGCATTGTGACCTCAGCCATAGGACCTCAGCAATAGGACCTCAGCAATAGGACCTCAGCAATAGGACCTCAGCATTGTGACCTCAGCATTGTGACCTCAGCAATAGGACCTCTGCATTGTGACCTCAGCAATAGGACCACAGAAATAGGACCTCAGCATTGTGACCTCAGCATTGTGATCTCAGCATTGTGACCTCAGCATTGTGACCTCAGCAATAGGACCTCAGCAATCGGACCCCAGCAATAGGACCTCAGCATTGTTACCTTAGCAATAGGACCTCAGCAATAGAACCTCAGCATTGTGATCTCATCATTGTGACCTCAGTAATAGGACCTCAGTAATAGGACCTCAGCACTAGGACCTCAGCAATAGTACCTCAGCAATAGGACCTCAGCAATAGGACCTCAGAAATAGGACCTCAGCATTGTGACCTCCGCAACAGGACCTCCGCAATAGAACCTCAGCAATAGGACCTCAGCAATAGGACCTCAGAATTGTGACCTCTGCATTGTGACCTGAGCAATAGGACCTCAGCAATACGGCCTCAGCAATAGGACCTCATCATTGTGACCTCAGCAATAGGACCTCAGAAATAGGACCTCAGCATTGTGACCTCCGCAATAGTACCTCCGCAACAGGACCTCAGCAATAGGACCTCAGCATTGTGACCTGTCAGCAATAGGACCTCAGCAATAGGACCTCAGCATTGTGACCTAAGCAATAGGACCTCAGCATTGTGACCTCAGCAATAGGACCTCAGCAATAGGACATCAGCATTGTGACCTCAGCAATAGGACCTCAGCAATAGGACGTCAGCATTGTGACCTCAGCATTGTGACCTCAGCAAAAGAACCTCAGCAATAGGACCTAAGCATTGTGACCTCAGCAATAGACCTCAGGAATAGGACCTCAGCTATAGGACCTCAGCAAAAGGAATTCAGCATTGTAACCTCAGCATTGTGACCTCAGCAATAGGACCTCAGCAAGAGGACCTCAGCAAGAGGACCTCAGCATTGTGACCTCAGCATTGTGAACTCAGCAATAGGACCTCAGCAATCGGCCCTCAGCAATAGCACCTCCGCAATAGGACCTCAGCATTGTGACCTCAGCAACAGCACCTCAGCATTGTGACCTCAGCATTGTGACCGCAACATTATGACCTCAGCAATAAGACCTCAGCAATAGGACCTCAGCAATAGGACCTCAGCAATAGGACCTCAGCAATAGGACCTCTGCATTCTGACCTTAGCAATAGGACCTCAGCCTTGTGACCTCAGCAACAGGACCTCAGCATTGTGACCTCAGCATTGTGACCGCAACATTATGACCTCAGCAATAAGACCTCAGCAATAGGACCTCAGCAATAGGACATCAGCAATAGCACCTCGGCAATAGGACCTCGGCAATAGGACCTAAGCATTTTGACCTTAACATTTTGACCTCAGCAATAGGACCTCAGCAATAGGACCTCAGCAATAGGACCTCAGCATTGTGACCTCAGCAATAGGACCTCAGCAATAGGACCTCAGCATTGTGACCTCAGCAATAGGACCTCAGCAATAGGACCTCATCATTGTGACCTCAGCAATAGGACCTCAGCAATAGGACATCAGCAATATCACCTCGGCAATAGGACATCAGCAATAGCACCTCGGCAATAGGACCTCGGCAATAGGACCTAAGCATTTTGACCTTAGATTTTGACCTCAGCAATAGGACCTCAGCATTGTGACCTCAGCAATAGGACCTCAGCATTGTGACCTCAGGAATAGGACCTCAGCAATAGGACCTCAGCAATAGGACACCAGCAATAGGACCTCAGAAATAGGACCTCAGCATTGTGACCTCAGTAATAGGACCTCAGCATTGTGACCTCAGTAATAGGACCTCAGCAAGAGGACCTCAGCATTGTGAACTCAGCAATAGGACCTCAGCAATCGGCCCTCAGCAATAGGACCTCAGCATTGTGACCTCAGCATTGTGACCTCAGCAATAGGACCTCAGCATTGTGACATCAGCATTGTGACCGCAACATTGTGACCTCAGCATTGTGACCTCAGCAATAGGACCTTAGCACTGTGACCTCAGCATTGTGACCTCAGCAATAGGACCTCAGTAATAGGACCTTAGCATTGTGACCTCAGGGAGAGGACCTCAGTATTGTGACCTCAGCATTGTGATCTCAGCACTGTGACCTCAGCACTGTGACCTCAGCAATAGGACCTCAGCAACAGGACCTCAGCAACACGACCTCAGCAACAAGACCTCAGCATTTTGACCTCAGCATTGTGACCTCAGCATTGTGACCTCAGCATTGTGACCTCAGAATTGTGACTTCAGCATTGTGACCTCAGCAGTAGGACCTCAGCATTGTGACCTCAGCATTGTGACGTCAGCATTGTGACCTCAGCAATAGGACCTCAGCATTGTGACCTCAGCATTAGGACAGAAGCAATAGGACATCAGCAACAGGACCTCAGCAATGGGACCTCAGCATTGTCACCTCAGCATTGTGACATCAGCAGTAGGACCTCAGGAATAGCACCTCAGCATTGAGACCTCAGTCATAGGACCTCAGCAATAGGACCTCAGCAATAGGACCTCTGAATTGTGACCTCAGCAATAGGACCTCAGTAATAGGACATCAGCAATAGGACCTCATCATTGTGACCTCAGCAATAGGACCTCAGCAATAGGACCTCAGCATTGAGAACTCAGCATTGTAACCTCAGCAATAGGACCTCAGCATTGTGACCTCAGCATTGTGCCCTCAGCAATAGGACCTCAGCAATAGGACCTCAGCAATAGGACCTCAGCAATAGGACCTCAGCATTGTTACCTCAGTAATAGGACCTCAGCAATAGGACCTCAGCATTGGGACCTCAGCATTGTGACCTCAGCAATAGGAGCTCAGCAATAAGACCTCAGCAATAAGACCTCAGCATTGGGACCTCAGCATTGGGACCTCAGCATTTTGACCTCAGCAATAGGACCTCAGCATTGTGACCTCAGCATTGTGACCTCAGCATTGTGACCTCAGCAATAGGACCTCAGCATTGTGACATCAGCATTGTGACCTCAGCAATAGGACCTCAGCATTGTGACCTCAGCAAGAGGACCACAGCAATAGGACCTCAGCATTGTGACCTCAGCAAGAGGACCTCAGCATTGTGACCTCAGCATTGTGACCTCAGCAATAGGACCTCAGCATTGTGACCTCAGCATTGTGACCTCAGCATTGTGACCTCAGCAATAGGACCTCAGCAATAGGACCTCAGCATTGTGACCTCAGCATTGTGACCTCAGCAATAGGACCATAGCAATAGGACCTCAGCATTGTGACCTCAGCAATAGGACCTCAGCATTGTGACCTCAGCATTGTGACCTCAGCATTGTGACCTCAGGAATAGGACCTCAGCAATAGGACCTCAGCAAAAGGATTTTAGCATTGCGACCTCAGCATTGTGACCTCTGCAATAGGACCTCAGCAATAGCACCTCCGCAATAATGCCTCAGCATTGTGACTTCCGCAATAGGACCTCAGCAATAGAACCTCAGCAATAGGACCTCAGCAATAGGACCTCAGCACTGTGACCTCAGCAACAGGACCTCAGCATTGTGACCTCAGCAAAAGTACCTCAGCATTGTGACCTCAGCATTGTGCCCTCATGAATAGGACCTCAGCATTGTGACCTCAGCATTGTGACCTCAGTAATAGGACCTCAGCAAAAGGACCTCAGCATTGTTACCTCAGCATTGTGACCTCAGTAATAGGACCTCAGGAATAGGACCTCAGCAACTGGACCTCAGCACTGTGACCTCAGCAGAGGACCTCAACAATAGGACCTCAGTATTGTGACCTCAGCATTGTGACCTCAGCAATAGGACCTAAGCATTGTGACCTCAGCAATAGGACCTCAGCATTGTGACCTCAGCATTGTGACCGCAACATTGTGACATCAGCATTGTGACCTCAGCAATAGGACCTCAGTATTGTGACCTCAGCATTGTGACCTCAGCATTCTGACCTCAGCAATACGACCTCAGCATTGTGACCTCAGCATAGTGACCTCAGCATTGTGACCGCAACATTGTGACCTCAGCATTTGACCTCAGCAATAGGACCCCAGCAACAGGATCTCAGCAACAGGACCTCAGCAACAGGACCTCAGCATTGTGACATCAGCATTGTGACCTCAGCATTAGGACAGAAGCAATAGGACATCAGCAATAGAACCTCAGCAATAGGACCTCAGCATTGTCACCTCAGCATTGTGACATCAGCAGTAGGACCTCAGCAATAGCACCTCAGCATTGAGACCTCAGCCATAGGACCTCAGCAATAGGACCTCAGCATTGTGACCTCAGCAATAGGACCTCACAATAGGACCTCGGCAATAGGACCTCAGCATTGTGACCTCATCATTGTGACCTCACCATTGTGACCTCAGCAATAGGACCTCAGCATTGAGAACTCAGCATTGTAACCTCAGCAATAGGACCTCAGCAACAGGACCTCAGCAACAGGACCTCAGCAATAGGGCCTCAGCAATAGGGCCTCAGCATTGTGACCTCAGCACTAGGACCTCAGCATTTTACCCTTCGAATTGTGCCCTCAGCAATAGGGCCTCAGCAATAGGACCTCAGCATTGTGAACTCAGCAATGGGACCTCAGCAACAGGACCTCAGCAATAGGACCTCAGCAATAAGACCTCAGCAAGAGGACCTCAGCATTGTGAAATCAGGAATAGGACCTCAGCAATAGGACCTCAGCAATAGGACTTCAGCTTTGTGACCTCAGCATTGTGACCTCAGCATTGTGTCCTCAGCATTGTGACCTCAGCAATAGGACCTCAGCATTGTGACCTCAGAAATAGGACCTCAGCATTTTGACCTCAGCATTGTGACCTCAGAAATAGGACCTCAGCATTTTGACCTCAGCATTGTGACCTCAGCATTGTGACCTCAGCAATAGGACCTCAGCAATAGCACCTCAGCACTGTGAATTCAGCATTTTGACCTCAGCATTGTGACGTCAGCAATAGGACCTCAGCAGTAGGACCTCAGCATTGTGAGCTCAGCATTGTGACCTCAGCAATAGGACCTCAGCAATAGGACCCCAGCATTGTGACCTCAGCAATAGGACCTCAGCATTGTGACCTCAACATTGTGACTCCAGCATTGTGACCTCAGCATTAGGACCTCAGCATTGTGACCTCAGCAATAGGACCTCAGCAATAGGACCTCCGCAATAGGACATCAGCATTGTGACCTCAGCAGTAGGACCTCAGCAATAGGACCTCAGCATTGTGACCTCAGCCATAGGACCTCAGCTATAGGACCTCAGCAATAGGACCTCAGCAATAGGACCTCAGCATTGTGACCTCAGCAATAGGACCTCAGTAATAGGACCTCAGCATTGTGACCTCAGCAGTAGGACCTCAGCAATAGGACCTAAGCAATAGGACCTCAGCATTGTGACCTCAGCAATAGGACCTCAGCAATAGGACCTAAGCAATAGGTCCTCAGCAATAGGATCTCAGCACTGTGAACTCAGCAATATGGCCTCAGCAATAGGACCTCATCATTGTGACCTCAGCAAGAGGACCTCAGTAATAGGACCTCAGCATTGTGACCTCAGCAGTAGGACCTCAGCAATAGGACCTCAGCATTGTGAACTCAGCATTGTAAACTCAGCAATAGGACCTAAGCAATAGGTCCTCAGCAATAGGACCTCAGCATTGTGACCTCAGCAATACGGCCTCAGCAATAGGACCTCAGCACTGTGACCTCCGCAAAAGGACCTCAGCAATACGACCGCAGCATTGTGACCTCAGCAATAGGACCTAAGCAATAAGACCTCAGCAATAGGACATCAGCAATAGCACCTCGGCAATAGGACCTAAGCATTTTGACCTCAGCAATAGGATCTCAGCATTGTGACCTCAGGAATAGGACCTCAGCAATAGGACCTCAGCAATAGGACACCAGCAATAGGACCTCAGCAATGTGACCTCAGCAATAGGACCTCAGCAATAGGACCTCAGCAATAGGACCTCAGCATTGTGACCTCAGCAATAAGACCTCAGCAATAGGACCTCAGCCTTGTGACCTCAGCAGTAGGACCTCAGCAATAGGACCTCAGCATCGTGATCTCAGAATTGTGACCTCAGCAATAGGACCTCAGCAATAGGACCTCAGCATTGTGACCTCAGCATTGTGATCTCAGCATTGTGACCTCAGCATTGTGAACTCAGCAGTAAGACCTCAGCATTGGGACCTCAGCAACTGGACCTCAGCACTGTGACCTCAGCAGAGGACCTCGACAATAGGACCTCAGCATTGTGACCTCAGCATTGTGACCTCAGCAATAGGACCTCAGCATTGTGACCTCAGCAATAGGACCTCAGCATAGTGACCTCAGCATTGTGACCGCAACATTGTGATCTCAGCATTGTGACCTCAGCAATAGGACCTCAGTATTGTGACCTCAGCATTGTGACCTCAACATTCTGACCTCAGCAATAGGACCTCAGCATTGTGACCTCAGCAATAGGACCTCAGCATAGTGACCTCAGCATTGTGACCGCAACATTGTGACCTCAGCATTGTGACCTCAGCAATAGGACCTCAGCATAGTGACCTCAGCATTGTGACCTCAGCACTCTGACCTCAGCAATAGTACCCCAGCACCAGGACCTCAGCAACAGGACCTCAGCAACAGGACCTCAGCATTGTAACCTCAGCACTGTGACCTCAGCACTGTGACCTCAGCATTGTGACCTCAGTATTAGGACAGAAGCAATAGGACATCAGCAATAGGACCTCAGCAATAGGTCCTCAGCATTGTCACCTCAGCATTGTGACATCAGCAGTAGGACCTCAGCAATAGCACCTCAGCATTGACACCTCAGCCATAGGACCTCAGCAATAGGACCTCAGCATTGTGACCTCAGCAATAGGACCTCACAATAGGACCTCGGCAATAGGACCTCAGCATTGTGACCTCATCATTGTGACCTCATCATTGTGACCTCAGCAATAGGACCTCAGCATTGAGAACTCAGCATTGTAACCTCAGCAATAGGACCTCAGCAATAGGACCTCAGCAATAGGACCTCAGCAATAGGACCTCAGCAATAGGACCTCAGCAACAGGACCTCAGCAATAGGGCCTCAGCAATAGGGCCTCAGCAATAGGGCCTCAGCATTGTGACCTCAGCAATAGGACCTCAGCATTTTGCCCTCAGCAATAGGGCCTCAGCAATAGGGCCTCAGCAATAGGACCTCAGCATTGTGAACTCAGCAATAGGACCTCAGCAACAGGACTTCAGCAATAGGACCTCCGCAATAAGACCTCAGCAAGAGGACCTCAGCATTGTGAATTCAGGAATAGGACCTCAGCAATAGGACCTCAGCAATAGGACTTCAGCTTTGTGACCTCAGCATTGTGACCTCAGCATTGTGTCCTCAGCATTGTGACCTCAGCAATAGGACCTCAGCAATAGGACCTCAGCATTGTGACCTCAGAATTAGGACCTCAGCATTTTGACCTCAGTATTGTGACCTCAGAAATAGGACCTCAGCATTTTGACCTCAGCATTGTGACCTCAGCATTGTGACCTCAGCAATGGGACCTCAGCAATAGGACCTCAGCATTGTGAATTCAGCATTTTGACCTCAGCATTGTGACGTCAGCAATAGGACCTCAGCATTTTGAGCTCAGCATTGTGACCTCAGCAATAGGACCTCAGCAATAGGACCCCAGCATTGTGACCTCAACATTGTGACTCCAGCAGTAGGACCTCAGCAATAGGACCTCAGCATTGTGACCTCAGCCATAGGACCTCAGGAATAGGACCGCAGGAATAGGACCTCAGCATTGGGACCTCAGTATTGTGACCTCAGCAATAGGACCTCAGTAATAGGACCTCAGAAATAGGACATCAGCATTGTGACCTCAGCAGTAGGACGTCAGCATTGTGACATCAGCAATAGGACCTCAGCTATAGGACCTCAGCAATAGGACCTCAGCAATAGGACCTCAGTAATAGGACCTCAGCAATAGGACCTCAGCATTGTGACCTCAGCAGTAGGACCTCAGCAATAGGACCTAAGCAATAGGACCTCAGCATTGTGACCTCAGCAATAGGACCTCAGCAATAGGACCTAAGCAATAGGTCCTCAGCAATAGGACCTCAGCATTGTGACCTCAGCAATACGGCCTCAGCAATAGGACCTCATCATTGTGACCTCAGCAAGAGGACCTCAGTAATAGGACCTCAGCATTGTGACCTCAGCAGTAGGACCTCAGCAATAGGACCTCAGCATTGTGACCTCAGCAATAGGACCTCAGAAATAGGACCTAAGCATTGTGACCTCCGCAATAGGACCTCAGCAATAGGACCTCAGCAATAGAACCTATGAATTGTGACCTCAGCATTGTGACCTCAGCATTGTGACCTCAGCAATAGGACCTCAGCATTGTGACCTCAGCAATAGGACCTCAGCAATAGGACCTCAGCAATAGGACCTCAGCATTGTGACATCAGCAATAGGACCTCAGCAATAGGACCTCAGCAATAGGACCTCAGCAATAGGGCCTCTGCATTGTGACCTCTGCATTGTGACCTCTGCATTGTGATCTCAGCATTGTGACCTCAGCAATAAGACCTCAGCAAAAGGACCTCAGCATTGTGACCTCAGCAATAGGACCTCAGCATTGTGACCTCAGCAATAGGACCTCAGCATTTTGACCTCAGCATTGTGACCTCAGGATTGTGACCTCAGCAATAGGACCTCAGCAATAGGACCTCAGCATTGTGACCTCAGCATTGTGACCTCAGCATTGTGACCTCAGCATTGTGACCTGAGCAATAGGACATCCGCAATAGGACCTCAGCATTGTGACCTCAGCATTGTGACCTCAGCAATAGGACCTCAGCATTGTGACCTCAGCATTGTGATCTCAGCATTGTGACCTCAGCAATAGGACCTCAGCATTGTGACCTCAGCATTGTGATCTCAGCATTGTGACCTCAGCATTGTGACCTCAGCAATAGGACCTCAACATTGTGACCTCAGCAATAGGACCTCAGCAATAGGACCTCAGCAATCGGACCCCAGCAATAGGACCTCAGCATTGTTACCTTAGCAATAGGACCTCAGCAATAGAACCTCAGCATTTTGATCTCATCATTGTGACCTCAGTAATAGGACCTCAGAAATAGGACCTCAGCATTGTGACCTCAGCAATAGGACCTCAGCAATAGGACCTCAGCAATAGGACCTCAGCAATAGGACCTCAGAAATAGGACCTCAGCATTGTGACCTCCGCAACAGGACCTCCGCAATAGAACCTCAGCAATAGGACCTCAGCAATAGGACCTCAGAATTGTGACCTCTGCATTGTGACCTGAGCAATAGGACCTCAGCAATACGGCCTCAGCAATAGGACCTCATCATTGTGACCTCAGCAATAGGACCTCAGAAATAGGACCTCAGCATTGTGACCTCCGCAATAGTACCTCCGCAACAGGACCTCAGCAATAGGACCTCAGCATTGTGACCTGTCAGCAATAGGACCTCAGCAATAGGACCTCAGCATTGTGACCTAAGCAATAGGACCTCAGCATTGTGACCTCAGCAATAGGACCTCAGCAATAGGACATCAGCATTGTGACCTCAGCAATAGGACCTCAGCAATAGCACCTCGGCAATAGGACATCGGCAATAGGACCTCAGCAACAGGACCTCAGCAATAGGACCTCAGCAATAGGACCTCAGCAATAGGACCTCAGCATTGTGACCTCAGCAATAGGACCTGAGAATTGTGACCTCTGCAATAGGACCTAAGCAATAGGACCTCAGCATTGTGACGTCCGCCATAGGACCTCAGCAATAGGACCTCAGCAATAGGACCTCAGAATTGTGACCTCACCATTGTGACCTCAGCAATAGGACCTCAGCAATAGGACCCCAGTATTGTGACATCAGTAATAGGAACTCAACAATAGGACCTCAGCAAGAGGACCTAAACAATAAAACCTCAGGAAAAGGACCTCAGCTTTGTGACCTCAGCAATAGGACCTCAGCAAAAGGACCTCAGAAATGTGACCTCTGAATTGTGACCTCAGCAATAGGACCTCAGCATTGTGACCTCAGCAATAGGACCTCAGCAATGTGACCTCAGCAATAGGACCTCTGCCTTTTGACCTCAGCATTGTGACCTCAGCATTGAGACCTCAGCAATAGGACCTCAGCATTGTGACCTCAGCAATAGGACCTCAGCAATAGGACCTCAGCAATAGGACCTCAGCATTGTAACCTCAGCAACAGGACCACAGCAAAAGGACCTCAGCAATAGGACCTCAGCAATAGGACCTCAGCATTGTGACCTCAGCAATAGGACCTCAGCAATAGGACCTCAGCAATAGGACCTCAGCATAGTGACCTCAGCATTGTGACCTCAGCATTGTGACCTCAGCATAGTGACCTCAGCAATAGGACCTCAGCAATAGGACCTCAGCATTGTGACCTCAGCATTGTAACCTCAGCATTGTAACCTCAGCATTGTGACCTCAGCAATAGGACCTCAGCAATAGGACCTCAGCATTGTGATCTCATCATTGTGACTTCAGTAATACGACCTCAGCAATAGGACCTCAGCAATAGGACCTCAGAATTGTGCCCTCAGAAATAGGACCTCAGCAATAGAACCTCAGCATTGTCATCTCATCATTGTGACCTCAGTAATAGGACCTCAGCAATAGGACCTCAGCAATAGGACCTCAGAATTGTGACCTCTGCATTGTGACCTCAGAAATAGGACCTCAGCATTGTGACCTCAGCAATAGGACCTCAGCATTGGGACTTCAGGAATAGGACCTCAGCAATAGGACCTCAGCAATAGGACCTCAGCGTTGTGACCTCAGCAATAGGACCATAGCAATAGGACCTCAGCAATAGGACTTCAGAATTGTGACCTCATCAATAGGACCTCAGCAATAGGACCTCAGCATTGTGACCTCCGCAATAGGACCTCATCATTGTGACCTCAGCAATAGGACCTCCGCAATAGGACCTCAGAATTGTGACCTCTGCATTGTGACCTCAGCAAGAGGACCTCAGCAATAGGACCTCTGCATTGTGACCTCAGCAATATGACCTCAGCAATAGGACCTCAGCAACAGGACCTCAGCAATAGGACCTCAGCAATAGGACCTCAGCAATAGGACCTCAGCATTGTGACCTCAGCAATAGGACATCAGCATTAGGACCTCAGCATTGTGACCTCAGCATTGTGAACTCAGCAATAGGACCTCAGCATTGTGACCTCAGCATTGTGACCTCAGCAATAGGACCTCAGCATTGTGATCTCAGCATTGTGACCTCAGCAATAGGACCTCAGCAATAGGACCTCAGCATTGTGACATCAGCAATAGGACCTCAGCAATTGGACCTCAACAATAGGACCTCAGCATTGTGACCTCAGCATTGTAATCTCAGCATTCTGACCTCAGCATTTTGACCTCAGCAATAGGACCTCAGAATTGTGACATCTGCATTGTGACCTGAGCAAAGGGACCTCAGCAAAGGGACCTCAGCAATAGGACCTCAGCAATAGGACCTCAGCAATAGGAGCTCAGAAATAGGACCTCAGAATTAGGACCTCAGAATTAGGACCTCAGCATTGTGACCTCAGCAAGAGGACCTCAGCAGTAGGACCTCAGCATTGTGACTTCAGCAAAAGGACCTCAGCAAGAGGACCTCAGCATTGTGATCTCAGCATTGTGACCTCAGCAATAAGACCTCAGCAAAAGGACCTCAGCATTGTGACCTCAGCAATAGGACCTCAGCAATAGGACCTCAGCATTGTGAAATCAGCATTGTGACCTCAGAAATAGGACCTCAGCAATAGGACCTCAGCAATTGGACCTCAGGATTGTGATCTCAGCATTGTGACCTCAGGAATAGGACCTCAGCAATAGGACCTCAGCAATAGGACCTCAGCAATAGGACCTCAGCAATAGGACCTCTGAATTGTGACCTCACCATTGTGACCTCAGCTTTGTGACCTCAGCAATAGGACCTCAGCATTGTGACCTCAGCATTGTGACCTCAGCATTGTGACCTCAGCAATAGGACCTCAGCATTGTGATCTCAGCATTGTGACCTCAGCAAAGGGACCTCAGCAATAGGACCTCAGCAATAGGACCTCTGCATTGTGACCTCTGCATTGTGACCTCAGCAAAGGGACCTCAGCAATAGGACCTCAGCAATAGGACCCAGCAATAGGACCTCAGCAATAGGACCTCAGCATTGTGATCTCAGCATTGTGACCTCAGCAATAGGACCTCAGCAATAGGACCTCAGCAATAGGACCTCTGCATTGTGACCTCTGCATTGTGACCTCAGCAAAGGGACCTCAGCAATAGGACATCAGCAATAGGACCCAGCAATAGGACCTCAGCAATAGGACCTCAGCAATAGCACCTCAGCATTTTGATCTCAGCAATAGGACCTCAGCCTTGTGACTTCAGCAATAGGACCTCAGCAACAGGACCACAGCAAAAGGACCTCATCAATAGGACCTCAGCATTGTGACCTCAGCATTGTGACCTCAGCAATAGGACCTCAGCAATAGGACCTCAGCAATAGGACCTCAGCATTGTTACCTCAGCATTTTGACCTTAGCAATAGGACATCCGCAATAGGACCTCAGCATTGTGACCTCAGCATTGTGACCTCAGCATTGTGACCTCAGCAATAGGACCTCAGCAATAGGACCTCAGCAATAGGACCTCAGCAATAGGACCTCAGCATTGTGATCTCAGCAATAGGACCTCAGCAACAGGACCTCAGCAACAGGACCTAAGCATTGTGACCTCAGCAATACCACCTCAGCAATAGAACCTCAGAATTGTGACCTCTGCATTGTGACCTCAGCAATAGGACCTCAGCAATAGGACCTCAGCATTGTGACCTCAGCAATTGGACCTCAGCATTGTGACTTCAGCAATAGGACCTTAGCAATAGGAACTCAGCAACAGGACCTCAGCAATAGGACCTCAGCGTTGTGACCTCAGCAATAGGACCATAGCAATAGGACCTCAGCAATAGGACCTCAGCAATAGGACCTCAGCAATAGGACCTCAGCAATAGGACCTCCGCAGTAGGACCTCCGCAGTAGGACCTCAGCAATAGGACCTCAGAATTGTGACCTCTGCATTGTGACCTCAGCAAGAGGACCTCAGCAATAGGACCTCTGAATTGTGACCTCAGCAATACGACCTCAGCAATAGGACCTCAGCAATAGGACCTCAGCATTGTGACCTGTCAGCAATAGGACCTCAGCAATAGGACCTCAGCATTTTGACCTAAGCAATAGGACCTCAGCATTGTGACCTCAGCAATAGGACCTCAGCAATAGGACATCAGCATTGTGACCTCAGCAATAGGACCTCAGCAATAGCACCTCGGCAATAGGACATCGGCAATAGGACCTCGGCAATAGGACATCGGCAACAGGACCTCAGCAATAGGACCTCAGCAATAGGACCTCAGCAATAGGACCTCAGCATTGTGACCTCAGCAATAGGACCTCAGAATTGTGACCTAAGCAATAGGACCTCAGCTTTGTGACCTCAGCATTGTGACCTCAGCATTGTGACCTAAGCAATAGGACCTTAGCATTGTGACCTCAGCAATAGGACCTCAGCAATAGGACATCAGCATTGTGACCTCAGCAATAGGACCTCAGCTATAGCACCTCGGCAATAGGACATCGGCAATAGGACCTCGGCAACAGGACCTCAGCAATAGGACCTCAGCAATAGGACCTCAGCAATAGGACCTCAGCATTGTGACCTCAGCAATAGGACCTCAGAATTGTGACCTCAGCAATAGGACCTCAGCAATAGGACCTAAGCAATAGGAACTCAGCATTGTGACGTCCGCAATAGGACCTCAGCAATAGGACCTCAGAATTGTGACCTTACCTTTGTGACCTCAGCAATAGGACCTCAGCAATAGGACCCCAGTATTGTGACCTCAGTAATAGGAACTCAGCAATAGGACCTCAGCAAGAGGACCTAAGCAATAAGACCTCAGGAAAAGGACCTCAGCTTTGTGACCTCAGCAATAGGACCTCAGCAAAAGGACCTCAGAAATGTGACCTCTGAATTGTGATCTCAGCAATAGGACCTCAGCATTGTGACCTCAGCAATAGGACCTCAGCAATATGACCTCAGCAATAGGACCTCTGCATTTTGACCTCAGCATTGTGACCTCAGCATTGAGACCTCAGCAATAGGACCTCAGCATTGTGACCTCAGCAATAGGACCTCAGCAATAGGACCTCAGCAATAGGACCTCAGAATTAGGACCTCAGCAACAGGACCACAGCAAAAGGACCTCAGCAATAGGACCTCAGCATTGTGACCTCAGCAATAGGACCTCAGCAATAGGACCTCAGCAAAAGGACCTCAGCATAGTGACCTCAGCATTGTGACCTCAGCATTGTGACCTCAGCATAGTGACCTCAGCAATAGGACCTCAGCAATAGGACCTCAGCATTGTGACCTCAGCATTGTAACCTCAGCATTGTGACCTCAGCATTGTGACCTCAGCAATAGGACCTCAGCAATAGGACCACAGCATTGTGATCTCATCATTGTGACTTCAGTAATAGGACCTCAGCAATAGGACCTCAGCAATAGGACCTCAGAATTGTGACCTCAGAAATAGGACCTCAGCAATAGAACCTCAGCATTGTGATCTCATCTTTGTGACCTCAGTAATAGGACCTCAGCAATAGGACCTCAGCAATAGGACCTCAGAATTGTGACCTCTGCATTGTGACCTCAGCAATAGGATCTCATCATTGTGACCTCAGCAATAGGACCTCAGCATTGGGACTTCAGGAATAGGACCTCAACAATAGGACCTCAGCGTTGTGACCTCAGCAATAGGACCATAGCAATAGGACCTCAGCAATAGGACTTCAGCATTGTGACCTCAGCAATAGGACCTCAGCAATAGGACCTCAGCATTGTGACCTCCGCAATAGGACCTCATCATTGTGACCTCAGCAATAGGACCTCCGCAATAGGACCTCAGAATTGTGACCTCTGCATTGTGACCTCAGCAAGAGGACCTCAGCAATAGGACCTCTGCATTGTGACCTCAGCAATATGACCTCAGCAATAGAACCTCAGAAACAGGACCTCAGCAATAGGACCTCAGCAATAGGACCTCAGCAATAGGACCTCATCATTGTGACCTCAGCAATAGGACATCAGCATTAGGACCTCAGCATTGTGACCTCAGCATTGTGAACTCAGCAATAGTACCTCAGCATTGTGACCTCAGCATTGTGACCTCAGCAATAGGACCTCAGCATTGTGATCTCAGCATTGTGACCTCAGCAATAGGACCTCAGCAATAGGACCTCAGCATTCTGACATCAGCAATAGGACCTCAGCAATTGGACCTCAACAATAGGACCTCAGAATTGTGACCTCAGCATTGTAATCTCAGCATTCTGACCTCAGCATTTTGACCTCAGCAATAGGACCTCAGAATTGTGACATCTGCATTGTGACCTCAGCAAAGGGACCTCAGCAAAGGGACCTCAGCAATAGGACCTCAGAATTAGGACCTCAGAATTAGGACCTCAGCATTGTGACATCAGCATTGTGACATCAGCATTGTGACCTCAGCAATAGCACCTCAGCAATAGCACCTCAGCAATAGCACCTCAGCAATAGCACCTCAGCAATAGCACCTCAGCATTGTGACCTCAGCAATAACACCTCAGCGTTGTGACCTCAGTAATAGTACCTCAGCATTGTGACCTCAGCAATAGGACCTCAACATTGTGACCTCAGCAATAGGACCTAAGCAATAGGACCTCAGCAACAGGACTTCAACATTGTGACCTCTGCATTGTGACCTCAGCAATAGGACCTCAGCAATAGGACCTCAGGAATAGGACCTCAGAATTTTGACCTTTGCATTGTGACCTCAGCAATAGGACCTCAGCGTTGTGACATCAGCAATAGGACCTCAGCATTGTGACTTCAGCAATAGGACCTCAGCAACAGGACCTTAGCAATAGGATCTCAGCAATAGAACCATAGCAATAGGACCTCAGCAATAGGACCTCAGCAATAGGACTTCAGCATTGTGACCTCAGCAATAGGACCTCAGCAATAGGACCTCAGCATTGTGACCTCCGCTATAGGACCTCCGCAATAGGACCTCCGCAACAGGACCTCCGCAACAGGACCTCCGCAATAGGACGTAAGCATTGTGACCTCAGCAATAGGACCTTAGCAATAGGACCTCTGCATTGTGACCTCAGAAATAGGACCTCAACAATAGGACCTCAGCATTGTGACCTCAGCATTTTGACCTCAGCATTGTGACCTCAGCAATAGGACCTCAGCAATAGGACCTCAGCAATAGGACCTCAGCATTGTGACGTCAGCATTGTGACCTCAGCAATAGGATATCAGTAATAGGACCTCAGCATTGTGACCTCAGCAATGGGACGTCAGCAATAGGACCTCAGCAATAGGACCACAGCAACAGGACATCAGCACTGTGACCTCAGCAATAGGACCTCAGTATTGTGTCCTCAGCAATAGGACCTCAGCAATAGGACGTAAACATTGTTACCTCAGCAATAGGACCTTAGCAATAGGACCTCAGCATTTTGACCTCAGAAATAGGACCTCAGCAATTGGACCTCAACAATAGGACCTCAGCATTGTGACCTCAGCATTGTAATCTCAGCATTCTGACCTCAGCATTTTGACCTCAGCAATAGGACCTCAGAATTGTGACATCTGCATTGTGACCTCAGCAAAGGGACCTCAGCAAAGGGACCTCAGCAATAGGACCTCAGCAATAGGACCTCAGCAATAGGACCTCAGAATTAGGACCTCAGAATTAGGACCTCAGAATTAGGACCTCAGCATTGTGACCTCAGCAAGAGGACCTCAGCAGTAGGACCTCAGCATTGTGACTTCAGCAAAAGGACCTCAGCAATAGGACCTCAGCATTGTGATCTCAGCATTGTGACCTCATCAATAGGACCTCAGCAATAGGACCTCAGAATTGTGACCTCTGCATTGTGACCTCAAAAATAGGACCTCAGCAATAGGACCTCAGCAATTGGACCTCAGGATTGTGATCTCAGCATTGTGACCTCAGCATTGTGACCTCAAAAATAGGACCTCAGCAATAGGACCTCAGCAATAGGACCTCAGCAATAGGACCTCAGCAATAGGACCTCAGCAATAGGACCTCTGAATTGTGACCTCACCATTGTGACCTCAGCATTGTGACCTCAGCAATAGGACCTCAGCATTGTGACCTCAGCATTGTGACCTCAGCATTGTGACCTCAGCAATAGGACCTCAGCATTGTGATCTCAGCATTGTGACCTCAGCAACAGGACCTCAGCAATAGGACCTCAGCAATAGGACCTCTGCATTGTGACCTCTGCATTGTGACCTCAGCAAAGGGACCTCAGCAATAGGACCTCAGCAATAGGACCCAGCAATAGGACCTCAGCAATAGGACCTCAGCATTGTGATCTCAGCATTGTGACCTCAGCAATAGGACCTCAGCAATAGGACCTCAGCAATAGGATCTCTGCATTGTGACCTCTGCATTGTGACCTCAGCAATAGGACCTCAGCAATAGGACCCAGCAATAGGACCTCAGCAATAGGACCTCAGCAATAGCACCTCAGCATTTTGATCTCAGCAATAGGACCTCAGCCTTGTGACTTCAGCAATAGGACCTCAGCAACAGGACCACAGCAAAAGGACCTCATCAATAGGACCTCAGCATTGTGACCTCAGCATTGTGACCTCAGCATTGTGACCTCAGCAATAGGACCTCAGCAATAGGACCTCAGCATTGTGACCTCAGCATTGTGACCTTAGCAATAGGACATCCGCAATAGGACCTCAGCATTGTGACCTCAGCATTGTGACCTCAGCAATAGGACCTCAGGAATAGGACCTCAGCAATAGGACCTCAGCAATAGGACCTCAGCATTGTGATCTCAGCAATAGGACCTCAGCAACAGGACCTCAGCAACAGGACCTAAGCATTGTGACCTCAGCAATACGACCTCAGCAATAGAACCTCAGAATTGTGATCTCATCATTGTGACCTCAGTAATAGGACCTCAGCAATAGGACCTCAGCAATAGGACCTCAGCAATAGGACCTCAGAATTGTGACCTCTGCATTGTGACCTCAGCAATAGGACCTCAGCAATAGGACCTCAGAATTGTGACCTCAGCAATTGGACCTCAGCATTGTGAGTTCAGCAATAGGACCTTAGCAATAGGAACTCAGCAACAGGACCTCAGCAATAGGACCTCAGCGTTGTGACCTCAGCAATAGGACCATAGCAATAGGACCTCAGCAATAGGACCTCAGCAATAGGACTTCAGCATTGTGACCTCAGCAATAGGACCTCAGCAATAGGACCTCAGCAATAGGACCTCAGCAATAGGACCTCCGCAGTAGGACCTCCGCAGTAGGACCTCAGCAATAGGACCTCAGAATTGTGACCTCTGCATTGTGACCTCAGCAAGAGGACCTCAGCAATAGGACCTCTGCATTGTGACCTCAGCAATACGACCTCAGCAATAGGACCTCAGCAATAGGACCTCAGCTTCGTGACCTCAGCATTGTGACCTCAGCATTGTGACCTCAGCAATAGGACCTCCGCAATAGGACCTCCGCAATAGGACCTCAGCATTGTGACCTCAGCAATAGGACCTCAGCAATAGGACCTCAGCATTGTGACCTGTCAGCAATAGGACCTCAGCAATAGGACCTCAGCATTTTGACCTAAGCAATAGGACCTCAGCATTGTGACCTCAGCAATAGGACCTCAGCAATAGGACCTCAGCAATAGGACATCAGCATTGTGACCTCAGCAATAGGACCTCAGCAATAGCACCTCGGCAATAGGACATCGGCAATAGGACCTCGGCAACAGGACCTCAGCAATAGGACCTCAGCAATAGGACCTCAGCAATAGGACCTCAGCAATAGGACCTCAGCATTGTGACCTCAGCAATAGGACCTCAGAATTGTGACCTAAGCAATAGGACCTCAGCTTTGTGACCTCAGCATTGTGACCTCAGCATTGTGACCTAAGCAATAGGACCTTAGCATTGTGACCTCAGCAATAGGACCTCAGCAATAGGACATCAGCATTGTGACCTCAGCAATAGGACCTCAGCTATAGCACCTCGGCAATAGGACATCGGCAATAGGACCTCGGCAACAGGACCTCAGCAATAGGACCTCAGCAATAGGACCTCAGCAATAGGACCTCAGCATTGTGACCTCAGCAATAGGACCTCAGCAATAGGACCTCAGCATTGTGACCTCAGCAATAGGACCTCAGAATTGTGACCTCAGCAATAGGACCTCAGCAATAGGACCTAAGCAATAGGAACTCAGCATTGTGACGTCCGCAATAGGACCTCAGCAACTGGACCTCAGCAATAGGACCTCAGAATTGTAACCTCACCATTGTGACCTCAGCAATAGGACCTCAGCAATAGGACCCCAGTATTGTGACCTCAGTAATAGGAACTCAGCAATAGGACCTCAGCAAGAGGACCTAAGCAATAAGACCTCAGGAAAAGGACCTCAGCTTTGTGACCTCAGCAATAGGACCTCAGCAAAAGGACCTCAGAAATGTGACCTCTGAATTGTGATCTCAGCAATAGGACCTCAGCATTGTGACCTCAGCAATAGGACCTCAGCAATATGACCTCAGCAATAGGACCTCTGCATTTTGACCTCAGCATTGAGACCTCAGCAATAGGACCTCAGCATTGTGACCTCAGCAATAGGACCTCAGCAATAGGACCTCAGCAATAGGACCTCAGCATTGTAACCTCAGCAACAGGACCACAGCAAAAGGACCTCAGCAATAGGACCTCAGCATTGTGACCTCAGCAATAGGACCTCAGCAATAGGACCTCAGCAATAGGACCTCAGCATAGTGACCTCAGCATTGTGACCTCAGCATTGTGACCTCAGCAATAGGACCTCAGCAATAGGACCTCAGCATTGTGACCTCAGCATTGTAACCTCAGCATTGTGACCTCAGCATTGTGACCTCAGCATTGTGACCTCAGCAATAGGACCACAGCATTGTGATCTCATCATTGTGACTTCAGTAATAGGACCTCAGCAATAGGACCTCAGCAATAGGACCTCAGAATTGTGACCTCAGAAATAGGAGCTCAGCAATAGAACCTCAGCATTGTGATCTCATCTTTGTGACCTCAGTAATAGGACCTCAGCAATAGGACCTCAGCAATAGGACCTCAGAATTTTGACCTCTGCATTGTGACCTCAGCTATAGGATCTCAGCATTGTGACCTCAGCAATAGGACCTCAGCATTGGGACTTCAGGAATAGGACCTCAACAATAGGACCTCAGCAATAGGACCTCAGCGTTGTGACCTCAGCAATAGGACCATAGCAATAGGACCTCAGCAATAGGACTTCAGCATTGTGACCTCAGCAATAGGACCTCAGCATTGTGACCTCAGCATTGTTATCTCAGCATTGTGACCTCAGCAATAGGACCTCAGCAATAGGACCTCAGCAATAGGACCTCAGAATTGTGACCTCTGCATTGTGACCTCAGCAAGAGGACCTCAGCAATAGGACCTCTGCATTGTGACCTCAGCAATATGACCTCAGCAATAGAACCTCAGAAACAGGACCTCAGCAATAGGACCTCAGCAATAGGACCTCAGCAACAGGACCTCTGCATTGTGACCTCAGCAATAGGACATCAGCAATAGGATCTCAGCAATAGGACCTCAGGAATAGGACCTCAGAATTTTGACCTTTGCATTGTGACCTCAGCAATAGGACCTCAGCGTTGTGACATCAGCAATAGGACCTCAGCATTGTGACTTCAGCAATAGGACCTCAGCAACAGGACCTTAGCAATAGGACCTCAGCAATAGGACCATAGCAATAGGACCTCAGCAATAGGACCTCCGCAATAGGACTTCAGCATTGTGACCTCAGCAATAGGACCTCAGCAATAGGACCTCAGCATTGTGACCTCCGCTATAGGACCTCCGCAATAGGACCTCCGCAACAGGACCTCCGCAACAGGACCTCCGCAATAGGACGTAAGCATTGTGACCTCAGCAATAGGACCTTAGCAATAGGACCTCTGCATTGTGACCTCAGCAATAGGACCTCAGCAATAGGACCTCAGCATTGTGACGTCAGCATTGTGACATCAGCAATAGGATATCAGTAATAGGACCTCAGCATTGTGACCTCAGCAATAGGACGTCAGCAATAGGACCTCAGCAATAGGACCACAGCAATAGGACATCAGCACTGTGACCTCAGCAATAGGACCTCAGTATTGTGTCCTCAGCAATAGGACCTCAGCAATAGGACGTAAACATTGTTACCTCAGCAATAGGACCTTAGCAATAGGACCTCAGCATTTTGACCTCAGAAATAGGACCTCAACAATAGGACCTCAGCATTGTGACCTCAGCATTGTGACCTCAGCATTGTGACCTCAGCAATAGGACCTCAGCAATAGGACCTCAGCAATAGGACCTCAGCAATAGGACATCAGCAATAGGACCTCAGCATTGTGACCTCAACAGTGTGACCTCAGCAATACGACCTCAGCAATAGGACCTCAGCAATAGGACCTCAGCATTGTGACCTCAGCATTGTGACCTCAGCAATAGGACCTAAGCATTGTGACCTCAGAATTGTGTCCTCAGCAATACGACCTCAGCAATAGGACCTCAGCAATAGGACCTCAGCATTGTGACCTCAGCATTGTGACCTCAGCAATAGGACCTAAGCAATAGGACATCAGCAACAGGACTTCAGCATTGTGACCTCAGCAATAGGACCTCAGCATTGTGACCTCAGCAATAGGACCTCAGCATTGTGACCTCTGCATTGTGACCTCTGCATTGTGACCTCAGCAATAGGACCTCAGCAATAGGACCTCAGAATTGTGACCTCTGCATTGTGACCTCAGCAATAGGACCTCAGTATTGTGACCTCAGCAATAGGACCTCAGCATTGTGACTTCAGCAATAGGACCTCAGCAACAGGACCTTAGCAATAGGACCTCAGCAATACGACCATAGCAATAGGACCTCAGCAATAGGACTTCAGCATTGTGACCTCAGCAATAGGACCTCAGCAATAGGACCTCAGCATTGTGACCTCCGCAATAGGACCTCCGCAATAGGACCTCCGCAATAGGACCTCCGCAATAGGACCTCATCATTGTGACCTCAACATTGTGACCTCAGCAATAGGACGTCAGCAATAGCACCTCAGCAGTAGGACCACAGCAATAGGACCTCAGCACTGTGACCTCAGCAGTAGGACCTCAGCATTGTGACCTCAGCAATAGGACCTCAGTATTGTGTCCTCAGCAATAGGATTTCAGCAATAGGACGTAAACATTGTGACCTCAGCAATAGGACCTCAGCAATAGGACCTCAGCGTTCTGACCTCAGCAATAGGACATCCGCAATAGGACCTCAGGATTGTGACCTCAACATTTTGACCTCAGCAACAGGACCTCAGCAATAGGACCTCAGCAATAGGACCTCAGCATTGTGACCTCAGCAACAGGACCTCAGCATTGTGACCTCAGCATTGTGTCCTCAGCAATAGGACCTCAGCAATAGGACCATAGCAACAGGACCTCAGCATTGTGATCTCAGCATTGTGATCTCAGCATTGTGACCTCAGCAATAGCACCTCAGCAATAGCACCTCAGCAATAGCACCTCAGCAATAGCACCTCAGCATTGTGACCTCAGCAATAACACCTCAGCATTGTGACCTCAGCAATAGTACCTCAGCATTGTGACCTCAGCAACAGGACCTCAGCAATAGGACCTCAGCATTGTGACCTCAGCAATTGGACCTATGCAATAGGACCTCAGCAACAGGACTTCAGCATTGTGACCTCTGCATTGTGACCTCTGCATTGTGACCTCAGCAATAGGACCTCAGGAATAGGACCTCAGAATTTTGACCTCTGCAATAGGACCTCAGCATTGTGACTTCAGCAATAGGACCTCAGCAACAGGACCTTAGCAATAGGACCTCAGCAATAGGACCATAGCAATAGGACCTCAGCAATAGGACCATAGCAATAGAACCTCAGCAATAGGACCTCAGCATTGTGACCTCAGCATTGTGACCTCAGCATTGTGATCTCAGCATTGTGACCTCAGCATTGTGACCTCAGCCATAGGACCTCAGAATTGTGACCTCTGCATTGTGACCTCAGCAAAGGGACCTCAGCATTGTGACCTCAGCAATAGGGCCTCAGCAATAGGGCCTCATCATTGTGACCTCAGCAATACGACCTCAGAAATAGGACCTCAGCATTGTGACCTACGTAATAGGACCTCCGCAATAGGACCTCAGGAATAGGACCTCAGCATTGTGACCTCAGCATTATGACCTCAGCAATAGGACCTCAGCAATAGGACATCAGCAATTGGACCTCAGCATTGTGACCTCAGCATTGTGACCTCAGCATTGTGACCTCAGCATTGTGACCTCAGCCATAGGACCTCAGAATTGTGACCTCTGCATTGTGACCTCAGCAAAGGGACCTAAGCATTGCGACCTCAGCAATAGGACCTAAGCATTGTGATTTCAGCAATAGCACCTCAGCATTGTGACATCAGCATTGTGACCTCAGCAATAGGACCTCAGCATTGTGACCTCAGCAATAGGACCTCAGCAATAGGACCTCAGCATTCTGACCTCAACAGTGTGACCTCAGCAATAGGACCTCAGCAATAGGACCTCAGCAAAAGGACCTCAGCATTGTGACCTCAGCATTGTGACCTCAGTAATAGGACCTAAGCATTGTGACCTCAGAATTGTGTCCTCAGCAATAAGACCTCAGCAATAGGATCTCAGCAATAGGACCTCAGCAACAGGACCTCAGCAATAGGACAAAAGCAATAGGACAAAAGCAATAGGACCTCAGCAATAGGACCTCAGAAATAGCACCTCAGCAATAGCACCTCAGCAATAGCACCTCAGCATTGTGACCTCAGCAATAGGACCTCAGAATTGTGACCTCTGCATTGTGATATCAGCATTAGGACCTCAGCAATAGGACCTAAGCAATAGGACCTCAGCAATAGGACTTCACCATTGTGACCTCAGCAATAGGACCTCAGCATTGTGACCTCAGCAATAGGACCTCAGCAATAGGACTTCAGCAATAGGACCTCAGCATTGTGACCTCAGCAATAGGACCTCAGCATTGTGACCTCAGCAATAGGACCTCAGCAATAGGACCTCAGCCTTGTGACCTCAGCAATAGGACCTCAGCATTGTGCCCTCAGAATTGTGACCTTAGCAATAGGAACTAAGAAATTGGTCCTCAGCAATAGGACCTCAGCATTGTGATCTCAGCATTGTGACCTCAGCAATAGGACCTCAGCAATAGGACCTCAGCATTGTGACCTCAGCAATAGGGCCTCAGCAATAGGGCCTCATCATTGTGACCTCAGCAATACGACCTCAGCAATAGGACCACCGCAATAGGACCTCCGCAATAGGACCTCCGCAATAGGACCTCCGCAATAGGACCTCTGCATTGTGACCTCAGCAATAGAACCTCAGCAATACTACCTCAGCATTGTGACCTCAGCAATACGACCTCAGAAATAGGACCTCAGCATTGTGACCTACGTAATAGGACCTCCGCAATAGGACCTCAGCAATAGGACCTCAGCATTGTGATCTCAGCATTGTGACCTCAGCAATAGGACCTCAGTAATAGGACATCAGCAATTGGACCTCAGCATTGTGACCACAGCATTGTGACCTTAGCATTGTGACCTCAGCATTATGACCTCAGCCATAGGACCTCAGAATTGTGACCTCTGCATTGTGACCTCAGCAATGGGACCTAAGCATTGCGACCTCAGCAATAGGACCTAAGCATTGTGATTTCAGCAATAGCACCTCAGCATTGTGACCTCAGCAATAGGACATCAGCATTAGGACCTCAGCATTGTGACCTCAGCAATAGGACCTCAGCACTGTGACCTCAGCACTGTGACCTCAGCATTGTGACCTCAGCAATAGGACCTCAGCAATAGGACCTCAGCATTGTGATCTCAGCATTGTGACCTCAGCAATAGGACCTCAGCAATAGGACATCAGCAATTGGACCTCAGCATTGTGACCTCAGCATTGTGACCTTAGCATTGTGACCTCAGCATTATGACCTCAGCCATAGGACCTCAGAATTGTGACCTCTGCATTGTGACCTCAGCAAAGGGACCTAAGCATTGTGACCTCAGCAATAGGACCTCAGCATTGTGACCTCAGCAATAGGACCTCAGCAATAGGACCTCAGCAATAGGAACTCAGCAATAGGACCTCAGCATTGTGACCTCAGCATTGTAACCTCAGCATTGTGACCTCAGCATTGTGACCTCAAAAATAGGACCTCAGCAATTGGACCTCAGCAATAGGACCTCAGCATTGTGATCTCAGCATTGTGACCTCATCAATAGGACCTCATCAATATGACCTCATCAATAGGACCTCAGCAACAGGACCTCAGAAACAGGACCTCAGAAACAGGTCCTCAGCAATAGGACCTCAGCATTTTGACCTCAGCAACAGGGACTCAGCAATAGGACCTCATCATTGTGACCTCAGCAATACGACCTCAGAAATAGGACCTCAGCAATAGGACATCAGCATTGTGACCTCAGCAATAGGACCTCAGCAATACGACCTCAGGAATAGGACCTCAGCAATAGGACCTCAGCAATAGGACCTCAGCAGTAAGACCTCAGCCTTGTGACCTCAGCAGTAGGACCTCAGCATTAGGACCTCAGCATTAGGACCTAAGCATTAGGACCTCAGCAATAGGACCTCAGCATTGTGACCTCAGCAACAGGACCTCAGCAATAGGACCTCAGCAATAGGACCTCAGCATTGTGATCTCAGCATTGTGTCCTCAGAAATAGGACCTCAGCAATAGGACCTCAGCATTGTGACCTCAGCAATAGGACCTCAGCATTGCGACCTCAGCAACAGGACCTCAGCAGTAGGACATCAGCATTGTGACCTCAGCAATAGGACATCAGCAATGTGACCTAAACTTTGTGACCTAAGCAATAGCACCTCAGCATTGTGACCTAAACATTGTGACCTCAGCAATAGGACCTCAGCAACAGGACCTCAGCATTGTGACCTCAGCAATAGGACCTAAGCAATAGGACCTCAGCAACAGGACTTCAGCATTGTGACCTCAGCAATAGGACCTAAGCAATAGGACCTCAGCAACAGGACTTCAGCATTGTGACCTCAGCAATAGGAACTCAGCATTGTGACCTCAGCAATAGGACCTCAGCAATAGGACCTCAGCATTGTGACCTCTGCATTGTGACCTCTGCATTGTGACCTCAGCAATAGGACCTCAGCATTGTGACCTCAGCAATAGGACCTCAGAATTGTGACCTCTGCATTGTGACCTCAGCAATACGACCTCAGCATTGTGACCTCAGCAACAGGACCTCAGCATTGTGACTTCAGCAATAGGACCTCAGCAACAGGACCTTAGCAATAGGACCTCAGCAATAGGACCATAGCAATAGGACCTCAGCAATAGGACCTCAGCAATAGGACTTCAGCATTGTGACCTCAGCAATAGGACCTCAGCAATAGGACCTCAGCATTGTGACCTCCGCAATAGGACCTCCGCAATAGGACCTCCGCAATAGGACCTCAGCATTGTGACCTCAACATTGTGACCTCAGCAATAGGACGTCAGCAATAGGACCTCAGCAGTAGGACCACAGCAATAGGACCTCAGCACTGTGACCTCAGCAGTAGGACCTCAGCATTGTGACCTCAGCAATAGGACCTCAGTATTGTGTCCTCAGCAACAGGACCTCCGCAATAGGACCTCAGCATTGTGACCTCAGTATTGTGACCTCAGCAATAGGACGTCAGCAATAGGACCTCAGCAGTAGGACCACAGCAATAGCACCTCAGCATTGTGACCTCAGCAATAACACCTCAGCATTGTGACCTCAGCAAGAGTACCTCAGCATTGTGACCTCAGCAACAGGACCTCAGCAATAGGACCTCAGCATTGTGACCTCAGCAATAGGACCTAAGCAATAGGACCTCAGCAACAGGACTTCAGCATTGTGACCTCTACATTGTGACCTCTGCATTGTGACCTCAGCAAAGGGACCTCAGCATTGTGACCTCAGCAATAGGGCCTCAGCAATAGGGCCTCATCATTGTGACCTCAGCAATACGACCTCAGAAATAGGACCTCAGCATTGTGACCTACGTAATAGGACCTCCGCAATAGGACCTCAGCATTATGATCTCAGCATTGTGACCTCAGCAATAGGACCTCAGCAATAGGACCTCAGCAATAGGACATCAGCAATTGGACATCAGCATTGTGACCTCAGCATTGTGCCCTCAGCATTGTGATCTCAGCATTGTGACCTCAGCATTGTGACCTCAGCATTGTGACCTCAGAATTGTGACCTCTGCATTGTGACCTCAGCAAAGGGACCTAAGCATTGCGACCTCAGCAATAGGACCTAAGCATTGTGATTTCAGCAATAGCACCTCAGCATTGTGACATCAGCATTGTGACCTCAGCAATAGGACCTCAGCATTGTGACCTCAGCAATAGGACCTCAGCATTGTGACCTCAGCAATAGGACATCAGCATTAGGACCTCAGCATTGTGACCTCAGCAATAGGACCTCAGCACTGTGACCTCAGCACTGTGACCTCAGCATTGTGACCTCAGTAATAGGACCTCAGCAATAGGACCTCGGCAATAAGACCTCAGCATTGTGACCTCAGCAATAGGACCTCAGCAATAGGACCTCAGCATTGTTACATCAGCAATAGGACCTCAGCATTGTGACCTCAGCATTGTTATCTCAGCATTGTGACCTCAGCAATAGGACCTCAGCAATAGGACCTCAGCAATAGGACCTCGGCAATAAGACCTCAGCACTGTGACCTCAGCAATAGGACCTCAGCATTGTGACATCTGAAATAGGACCACAGCAATAGGACCTCAGCACTGTGACCACAGCAATAGGACCTTAGCATTGTGACCTCAGCATTGTGACCTCAGCAATAGGACCTTAGCAATAGGACCTCAGCATTGTGACCTCAGCATTGTGACCTCAGCAATAGGACCTCAGCATTGTGACCTCAGCAATAGGACCTCAGCACTGTGACCTCAGCAATAGGAGCTCTGCAATAGGAACTCAGCTTTGTGACCTCAGCCTTGTGACTTCAGCAATACGACCTCAGCAATAGGACCTCAGCATTGTGACCTCAGCAATAGGACCTCAGCATTGTGACCTCAGCAATAGGACCTCAGCAATAGGACCTCAGCAATAGGACCTCAGCATTGTGACCTCAGCAATAGGACCTCAGCAATAGGACCTCAGCATTGTGACCTCAGCAATAGGACCTCAGCAATAGGACCTCAGCAATAGGACCTCAGCAATAGGACCTCAGCATTGTGACATCAGCATTGTGACATCAGCAATAGGACCTCAGCAATAGGACCTCAGCAATAGGACCTCAGCAACAGGACCTCAGCAATTGGACCTCAGCATTGTGACCTCAGCAATAGGACCTCAGCATTGTGACCTCAGCATTTTGACCTCAGCAATAGGACCTCAGCAATACGACCTCAGCAATAGGACCTCAGCAATAGGACCTCAGCATTGTGACCTCAGCATTGTGACCTGAGAATTGTGACCTCAGAATTGTGACCTCAGCATTGTAACCTCAGCATTGTGACCTCAGCATTGTGACATCAAAATAGGACCTCAGTAATAGGACCTCAGCAATAGGACCTCGGCAATAAGACCTCAGCATTGTGACCTCAGCAATAGGACCTCAGCAATAGGACCTCAGCATTGTTACATCAGCAATAGGACCTCAGCATTGTGACCTCAGCATTGTTATCTCAGCATTGTGACCTCAGCAATAGGACCTCAGCAATAGGACCTCAGCAATAGGACCTCGGCAATAAGACCTCAGCACTGTGACCTCAGCAATAGGACCTCAGCATTGTGACATCTGAAATAGGACCACAGCAATAGGACCTCAGCACTGTGACCACAGCAATAGGACCTTAGCATTGTGACCTCAGCATTGTGACCTCAGCAATAGGACCTTAGCAATAGGACCTCAGCATTGTGACCTCAGCATTGTGACCTCAGCAATAGGACCTCAGCATTGTGACCTCAGCAATAGGACCTCAGCACTGTGACCTCAGCAATAGGAGCTCTGCAATAGGAACTCAGCTTTGTGACCTCAGCCTTGTGACTTCAGCAATACGACCTCAGCAATAGGACCTCAGCATTGTGACCTCAGCAATAGGACCTCAGCATTGTGACCTCAGCAATAGGACCTCAGCAATAGGACCTCAGCAATAGGACCTCAGCATTGTGACCTCAGCAATAGGACCTCAGCATTGTGACCTCAGCAATAGGACCTCAGCAATAGGACCTCAGCAATAGGACCTCAGCAATAGGACCTCAGCATTGTGACATCAGCATTGTGACATCAGCAATAGGACCTCAGCAATAGGACCTCAGCAATAGGACCTCAGCAACAGGACCTCAGCAATTGGACCTCAGCATTGTGACCTCAGCAATAGGACCTCAGCATTGTGACCTCAGCATTTTGACCTCAGCAATAGGACCTCAGCAATAGGACCTCAGCAATAGGACCTCAGCAATAGGACCTCAGCATTGTGACCTCAGCATTGTGACCTGAGAATTGTGACCTCAGAATTGTGACCTCAGCATTGTAACCTCAGCATTGTGACCTCAGCATTGTGACATCAAAATAGGACCTCAGCAATTGGACCTCAGGAATAGGACCTCAGCATTGTGATCTCAGCATTGTGACCTCATCAATATGACCTCATCAATAGGACCTCAGCAACAGGACCTCAGCAACAGGACCTCAGCAACAGGACCTCAGCATTGTGACCTCAGCAATAGGGCCTCAGCAATAGGACCTCAGCATTGTGACCTCCGCAATAGGACCTTAGCAATAGGACCTCAGCAATAGGACCATAGCAATAGGACCTCAGCAATAGGACTTCAGCATTGTGACCTCAGCAATAGGACCTCAGCATTGTGACCTCCGCAATAGGACCTCCGCAATAGGACCTCCGCAATAGGACCTCCGCAACAGGACCTCCGCAATACGACGTAAGCATTGTGACCTCAGCAATAGGACCTTAGCAATAGGACCTCTGCATTGTGACCTCAGAAATAGGACCTCAACAATAGGACCTCAGCATTGTGACCTCAGCATTTTGACCTCAGAATTGTGACCTCAGCATTGTGACCTCATCAATAGGACCTCAGCACTGTGACGTCAGCATTGTGACCTCAGCAATAGGACCTCAGCATTGTGACCTCAGAAATAGGACCTCTGCACTGTGACCTCAGCAATAGGAGCTCTGCAATAGGAACTCAGCTTTGTGACCTCAGCCTTGTGACTTCAGCAATAGGACCTCAGCAATAGGACCTCAGCATTGTGACCTCAGCAATAGGACATCAGCATTAGGACCTCAGCATTGTGACCTCAGCAATAGGACCTATGCATTGTGACCTCAGCAATGTGACCTCAGCAATAGGACCTCAGCAATAGGACCTCAGCAATAGGACCTCAGCATTGTGACATCAGCATTGTGACATCAGCAATAGGACCTCAGCAATAGGACCTCAGACACAGAACCTCAGCAATTGGACCTCAGCATTGTGACCTCAGCAATAGGACCTCAGCATTGTGACCTCAGCATTTTGACCTCAGCAATAGGACCTCAGCAATAGCACCTCAGCAATAGCACCTCAGCATTGTGACCTCAGCATTGTGACCTCAGAATTGTGACCTCAGAATTGTGACCTCAGCATTGTAACCTCAGCATTGTGACCTCAGCATTGTGACCTCAGCATTGTGACATCAAAATAGGACCTCAGCAATTGGACCTCAGCAACAGGACCTCAGCATTGTGACCTCATCAATAGGACCTCAGCAACAGGACCTCAGCAACAGGACCTCAGCAACAGGACCTCAGCATTGTGACATCAGCAATAGGACCTCAGCATTGTGACTTCAGCAATAGGACCTCAGCAACAGGACCTTAGCAATAGGACCTCAGCAATAGGACCATAGCAATAGGACCTCAGCAATAGGACCTCAGCAATAGGACTTCAGCATTGTGACCTCAGCAATAGGACCTCAGCAATACGACCTCAGCATTGTGAACTCAGCAAGAGGACGTCAGCAATAGGACCTCAGCAATAGGACCACAGATATAGGACATCAGCACTGTGACCTCAGCAGTAGGACCTCAGCATTGTGACCTCAGCAATAGGACCTCAGTATTGTGTCCTCAGCAATAGGACCTCAGCAATAGGACGTAAACATTGTTACCTCAGCAATAGGACCTTAGCAATAGGACCTTAGCAATAGGACCTCAGTATTGTGACCTCAGCATTGTGACCTCAGCATTGTGACCTAAGCATTGTGACCTCAGCAATAGGACCTCAGCATTCTGACCTCAGCAATAGGACATCAGCAATAGGACCTCAGCATTGTGACCTCAGCAATAGGACCTCAGCATTGTGACCTCAGCATTGTGACCTCAGCATTGTGACCTCAGCAATAGGACCTAAGCATTGTGACCTCAGAATTGTGTCCTCAGCAATAAGACCTCAGCAATAGGATCTCAGCAATAGGACCTCAGCAATAGGACCTCAGCAATAGGACAAAAGCAATAGGACAAAAGCAATAGGACCTCAGCAATAGGACCTCAGAAATAGCACCTCAGCAATAGCACCTCAGCAATAGCACCTCAGCAATAGCACCTCAGCATTGTGACCTCAGCAATAGGACCTCAGAATTGTGACCTCTGCATTGTGACCTCAGCAATAGGACCTCAGCAATAGGACCTCAGCATTGTGACCTCAGCAATAGGACCTAAGCAATAGGACCTCAGCAATAGGACTTCAGCATTGTGACCTCAGCAATAGGACCTCAGCATTGTGACCTCAGCAATAGGACCTCAGCAATAGGACCTCAGCATTGTGACCTCAGCAATAGGACCTCAGCAATAGGACCTCAGCCTTGTGACCTCAGCAATAGGACCTCAGCATTGTGACCTCAGCAATAGGACCTAAGCAATTGGTCCTCAGCAATAGGACCTCAGCATTGTGATCTCAGCATTGTGACCTCAGCAATAGGACCTCAGTAATAGGACCTCAGCATTGTGACCTCAGCAATAGGGCCTCAGCAATAGGGCCTCATCATTGTGACCTCAGCAATACGACCTCAGCAATAAGACCTCAGCAATAGGACATCAGCATTGTGACCTCAGCAATAGGACCTCAGCATTCTGACCTCCGCAATAGGACCTCAGCAATAGGACCTCAGCAATAGGACCTCAGCATTGTGACCTCAGCAATAGGACCACCGCAATAGGACCTCTGCATTGTGACCTCAGCAATAGAACCTCAGCAATAGGACATCAGCAATAGGACCTCAGCAATAGGACCTCAGCATTGTGACCTCAGCATTGTGATCTCAGCATTGTGACCTCAGCATTGTGACCTCAGCAAAGGGACCTCAGCATTGTGACCTCAGCAATAGGGCCTCAGCAATAGGGCCTCATCATTGTGACCTCAGCAATACGACCTCAGAAATAGGACCTCAGCATTGTGACCTACGTAATAGGACCTCCGAAATAGGACCTCAGCAATAGGACCTCAGCATTGTGATCTCAGCATTGTGACCTCAGCAATAGGACCTCAGCAACAGGACATCAGCAATTGGACCTCAGCATTGTGACCTCAGTATTGTGACCTCAGCATTGTGACCTCAGCCATAGGACCTCAGAATTGTGACCTCTGCATTGTGACCTCAGCAAAGGGACCTAAGCATTGCGACCTCAGCAATAGGACCTAAGCACTGTGATTTCAGCAATAGCACCTCAGCATTGTGACCTCAGCAATAGGACCTCAGCAATAGGACCTCAGCATTGTTACATCAGCAATAGGACCTCAGCATTGTGACCTCAGCATTGTTATCTCAGCATTGTGACCTCAGCAATAGGACCTCAGCATTGTGAAATCTGAAATAGGACCACAGCAATAGGACCTCAGCACTGTGACCACAGCAATAGGACCTTAGCATTGTGACCTCAGCATTGTGACCTCAGCAATAGGACCTTAGCAATAGGACCTCAGCATTGTGACCTCAGCATTGTGACCTCAGCAATAGGACCTCAGCATTGTGACCTCAGCAATAGGACCTCAGCACTGTGACCTCAGCAATAGGAGCTCTGCAATAGGAACTCAGCTTTGTGACCTCAGCCTTGTGACTTCAGCAATACGACCTCAGCAATAGGACCTCAGCATTGTGACCTCAGCAATAGGACCTCAGCATTGTGACCTCAGCAATAGGACCTCAGCAATAGGACCTCAGCAATAGGACCTCAGCATTGTGACCTCAGCAATAGGACCTCAGCAATAGGACCTCAGCATTGTGACCTCAGCAATAGGACCTCAGCAATAGGACCTCAGCAATAGGACCTCAGCAATAGGACCTCAGCATTGTGACATCAGCATTGTGACATCAGCAATAGGACCTCAGCAATAGGACCTCAGCAATAGGACCTCAGCAACAGGACCTCAGCAATTGGACCTCAGCATTGTGACCTCAGCAATAGGACCTCAGCATTGTGACCTCAGCATTTTGACCTCAGCAATAGGACCTCAGCAATAGGACCTCAGCAATAGGACCTCAGCAATAGGACCTCAGCATTGTGACCTCAGCATTGTGACCTGAGAATTGTGACCTCAGAATTGTGACCTCAGCATTGTAACCTCAGCATTGTGACCTCAGCATTGTGACATCAAAATAGGACCTCAGCAATTGGACCTCAGGAATAGGACCTCAGCATTGTGATCTCAGCATTGTGACCTCATCAATATGACCTCATCAATAGGACCTCAGCAACAGGACCTCAGCAACAGGACCTCAGCAACAGGACCTCAGCATTGTGACCTCAGCAATAGGGCCTCAGCAATAGGACCTCAGCATTGTGACCTCCGCAATAGGACCTTAGCAATAGGACCTCAGCAATAGGACCATAGCAATAGGACCTCAGCAATAGGACTTCAGCATTGTGACCTCAGCAATAGGACCTCAGCATTGTGACCTCCGCAATAGGACCTCCGCAATAGGACCTCCGCAATAGGACCTCCGCAACAGGACCTCCGCAATACGACGTAAGCATTGTGACCTCAGCGATAGGACCTTAGCAATAGGACCTCTGCATTGTGACCTCAGAAATAGGACCTCAACAATAGGACCTCAGCATTGTGACCTCAGCATTTTGACCTCAGAATTGTGACCTCAGCATTGTGACCTCATCAATAGGACCTCAGCACTGTGACGTCAGCATTGTGACCTCAGCAATAGGACCTCAGCATTGTGACCTCAGAAATAGGACCTCTGCACTGTGACCTCAGCAATAGGAGCTCTGCAATAGGAACTCAGCTTTGTGACCTCAGCCTTGTGACTTCAGCAATAGGACCTCAGCAATAGGACCTCAGCATTGTGACCTCAGCAATAGGACATCAGCATTAGGACCTCAGCATTGTGACCTCAGCAATAGGACCTATGCATTGTGACCTCAGCAATGTGACCTCAGCAATAGGACCTCAGCAATAGGACCTCAGCAATAGGACCTCAGCATTGTGACATCAGCATTGTGACATCAGCAATAGGACCTCAGCAATAGGACCTCAGACACAGAACCTCAGCAATTGGACCTCAGCATTGTGACCTCAGCAATAGGACCTCAGCATTGTGACCTCAGCATTTTGACCTCAGCAATAGGACCTCAGCAATAGCACCTCAGCAATAGCACCTCAGCATTGTGACCTCAGCATTGTGACCTGAGAATTGTGACCTCAGAATTGTGACCTCAGCATTGTAACCTCAGCATTGTGACCTCAGCATTGTGACCTCAGCATTGTGACATCAAAATAGGACCTCAGCAATTGGACCTCAGCAATAGGACCTCAGCATTGTGACCTCATCAATAGGACCTCAGCAACAGGACCTCAGCAACAGGACCTCAGCAACAGGACCTCAGCAATAGGACCTCAGCATTGTGACATCAGCAATAGGACCTCAGCATTGTGACTTCAGCAATAGGACCTCAGCATTGTGACCTCAGCAATAGGACCTCAGCAATAGGACCTCAGCCTTGTGACCTCAGCAATAGGACCTCAGCATTGTGACCTCAGCAATAGGACCTAAGCAATTGGTCCTCAGCAATAGGACCTCAGCATTGTGACCTCAGCAATAGGACCTCAGTAATAGGACCTCAGCATTGTGACCTCAGCAATAGGGCCTCAGCAATAGGGCCTCATCATTGTGACCTCAGCAATACGACCTCAGCAATAAGACCTCAGCAATAGGACATCAGCATTGTGACCTCAGCAATAGGCCCATAGAAATAGGACCTCAGCATTCTGACCTCCGCAATAGGACCTCAGCAATAGGACCTCAGCAATAGGACCTCAGCATTGTGACCTCAGCAATAGGACCACCGCAATAGGACCTCTGCATTGTGACCTCAGCAATAGAACCTCAGCAATAGGACATCAGCAATAGGACCTCAGCAATAGGACCTCAGCATTGTGACCTCAGCATTGTGATCTCAGCATTGTGACCTCAGCATTGTGACCTCAGCAAAGGGACCTCAGCATTGTGACCTCAGCAATAGGGCCTCAGCAATAGGGCCTCATCATTGTGACCTCAGCAATACGACCTCAGAAATAGGACCTCAGCATTGTGACCTACGTAATAGGACCTCCGAAATAGGACCTCAGCAATAGGACCTCAGCATTGTGATCTCAGCATTGTGACCTCAGCAATAGGACCTCAGCAACAGGACATCAGCAATTGGACCTCAGCATTGTGACCTCAGTATTGTGACCTCAGCATTGTGACCTCAGCCATAGGACCTCAGAATTGTGACCTCTGCATTGTGACCTCAGCAAAGGGACCTAAGCATTGCGACCTCAGCAATAGGACCTAAGCACTGTGATTTCAGCAATAGCACCTCAGCATTGTGACATCAGCATTGTGACCTCAGCAATAGGACCTCAGCATTGTGACCTCAGCAATAGGACCTCAGCACTGTGACCTCAGCATTGTGACCTCAGCATTGTGACCTCAGCAATAGGACCTCAGCAATAGGACCTCAGCAATAGGACCTCAGCATTGTGACCTCAGCAATAGGACCTCAGCATTGTGACCTCAGAATTGTTATCTCAGCATTGTGACCTCAGCAATAGGACCTCAGCAATAGGACCTCGGCAATAAGACCTCAGCACTGTGACCTCAGCAATAGGACCTCAGCATTGTGACCTCAGCATTGTGACCTCAGCAATAGGACCTCAGCAATAGGACCTCAGCATTGTGACCTCAGCATTGTGACCTCAGCAATAGGACCTCAGCATTGTGACCTCAGTAATAGGACCTCAGCATTGTGACCTCAGCAATAGGACCTCAGCATTGTGACCTCAGCAATAGGAGCTCTGCAATAGGAACTCAGCTTTGTGACCTCAGTCTTGTGACTTCAGCAATAGGACCTCAGCAATAGGACCTCAGCATTGTGACCTCAGTAATAGGACCTCAGCATTGTGATCTCAACATTGTGACCTCAGCATTGTGACATCAGCATTGTGACCTTAGCAATAGGACCTCAGCATTGTGACCTCAGCAATAGGACATCAGCATTAGGACCTCAGCATTGTGACCTCAGCAATAGGACCTCAGCATTGTGACCTCAGCATTGTGAACTCAGCAATAGGACCTCAGCAATAGGACCTCAGCAATAGGACCTCAGCAATAGGACCTCAGCATTGTGACATCAGCATTGTGATATCAGCAATAGGACCTCAGCAATAGGACCTCAGCAATAGGACCTCAGCAATAGGACCTCAGCAATAGGACCTCAGCATTGTGACCTCAGCATTGTGACCTCAGCAAAAGGACCTCAGCATTGTGACCTCAGCATTTTGACCTCAGCAATAGGACCTCAGCAATAGGACCTCAGCAATAGGACCTCAGCATTGTGACCTCAGCATTGTGACCTGAGAATTGTGACCTCAGAATTGTGACCTCAGCATTGTAACCTCAGCATTGTGACCTCAAAAATAGGATCTCAGCAATTGGACCTCAGCAATAGGACCTCAGCATTCTGATCTCAGCATTGTGACCTCATCAATAGGACCTCATCAATATGACCTCATCAATAGGACCTCAGCAACAGGACCTCAGCAACAGGACCTCAGCAACAGGACCTCAGCAACAGGACCTCAGCAACAGGACCTCAGCAACAGGACCTCAGCATTGTGACCTCATCAATAGGACCTCATCAATAGGACCTCATCAATAGGACCTCATCAATAGGACCTCAGCAACAGGACCTCAGCAATAGGACCTCAGCAACAGGACCTCAGCAACAGGACCTCAGCATTTTGACCTCAGCAACAGGGACTCAGCAATAGGACCTCAGCATTGTGACCTCAGCAATACGACCTCAGAAATAGGACCTCAGCAATAGGACATCAGCATTGTGACCTCAGCAATAGGACCTCAGCAATAGGACCTCAGCAATAGGACCTCAGGAATAGGACCTCAGGAATAGGACCTCAGCAATAGGACCTCAGGAATAAGACCTCAGCCTTGTGACCTCAGCAATAGGACCTCAGCAATAGGACCTCAGCATTAGGACCTCAGCATTAGGACCTCAGCAATAGGACCTCAGCATTGTGACCTCAGCAACAGGACCTCAGCAATAGGACCTCAGCATTGTGTCCTCAGAAATAGGACCTCAGCAATAGGACCTCAGCATTGTGACCTCAGCAATAGGACCTCAGCATTGCGACCTCAGCAACAGGACCTCAGCAATAGGACCTCAGCATTTTGACCTCCGCAATAGTGCCTCAGCAATAGGACCTCAGAATTGTGACCTCAGCAATAGGACATCAGCAATAGGACCTCAACACTGTGACCTCAGCAATAGGACCTCAGCAATAGGCCATCAGCAATAGGACCTAAGCATTGTGACCTCAGCATTGTGACCTCAGCATTGTGACCTCAGCAACAGGACCTCAGCAACAGGACCTCAGCATTGTGACCGCAGCAATAGGACCTCAGCAACAGGACCTCAGCAACAGGACCTCAGCAACAGGACCTCAGCATTGTGACCTCAGCAATAGGACCTCAGCATTGTCACCTCAGCAATAGGACCTCAGCATTGTGACCTCAGCAATAGGACCTCAGCATTGTGACCTCAGCAATAGGACCTCAGTATTGTGACCTCAGCAGTAGGACCTCAGCATTGTGACCTCAGCATTGTGACCTCAGCAATAGGACCTCAGCAATGTGACTTAAACATTGTGACCTCAGCAATAGGACCTCAGCAATAGGACCTCAGCATTGTGACCTCAGGAATAGGACCTCAGCAACACGACCTCAACAATAGGACCTCAGCCTTGTGACCTCAGCCTTGTGACCTCAGCCTTGTGACCTCAGCAATAGGACCTCAGCATTGTGATCTCAGCATTGTGACCTCAGCATTGTGACCTCAGCATTGTGACCTCAGCAATAGGACCTCAGCAGTAGGACCTCAGCAATAGGACCTCAGCAATAGGACCTCAGCAATAGGACCTCAGCAATACGACCTCAGCAATAGGACCTCAGCATTGTGACCTCAGAAATAGGACCTCAACAATAGGACCTCAGCAATAAGTCCTCAGCAATAGGACCTCAGCATTGTGACCTCAGAAATAGGACCTCAACAATAGGACCTCAGCAATAGGACCTCAGCAATAGGACCTCAGCAATAGGACCTCAGCAATACGACCTCAGCAATAGGACCTCAGCAATAGGACCTCAGCAATAGGACCTCAGCAATAGGACCTCAGCATTGTGACCTCAGCAATAGGCCCTCAGCAATAGGCCCTCAGGAATAGGCCCTCAGCAATAGGCCCTCAGCAATAGGCCCTCAGCAATAGGCCCTCAGCAATAGGCCCTCAGCAATAGGCCCTCAGCAATAGGACCTCAGCAATAGGACCTCAGCAATAGGCCCTCAGCAATAAGCCCTCAGCAATAGGCCCTCAGCAATAGGACCTCAGCAAGAGGACGTCAGCAAGAGGACGTCAGCAAGAGGACGTCAGCAAGAGGACCTCAGCAAGAGGACCACAGCAAGAGGACCACAGCATTGTGACCTCAGCAATAGGACCTCAGCAATAGGACCTCAGCAATAGGACCTCAGCATTGTTACCTCAGCAATAGGACCTCAGCAATACGACCTCAGCAATAGGACCTCAGCAATAGGACCTCAGCAATAGGACCTCAGCAATAGGACCTCAGCAATAGGACCTCAGCAATAGGACCTCAGCAATAGGACCTCAGCATTGTGACCTCAGCAATAAGACCTCAGCAATAAGACCTCAGCAATAGGACCTCAGCAATAGGACCTCAGCATTGTGACCTCAGCAATAGGACCTAAGCATTGTGACCTCAGCAATAAGTCCTCAGCATTGTGACCTCAGCATTGTGACCTCAGCATTGTGACCTCAGCAATAGGACCTCAGCAATAGGACCTCAGCAATAGGACCTCAGGATTGTGACCTCAGCATTGTGACCTCAGCATTGTGACCTCAGCAAGAGGACCTCAGCAAGAGGACCTCAGCACGAGGACCTCAGCAAGAGGACCTCAGCATTGTGACCTCAGCAATAGGACCTCAGCAATAGGACCTCAGCAATAGGACCTCAGCATTGTGACCCCAGCAATAGGTCCTTAGCATTAGGACTTCAGCAATAGGACCTCAGCATTGTGACCTCAGCATTGTGACCTCAGCAATAGGACCTCAGCAATAGGACCTCAGCAATAGGACCTCAGCATTGTGACCTCAGCATTAGGACCTCAGCATTGTGACCTCAGCATTAGGACCTCAGCATTAGGACCTCAGCATTAGGACCTCAGCTTCAGCACCTCAGGAGTAGCACCTCAGCAATAGGACCTCAGCATTAGGACCTCAGCAGTAGGCCCTCAGCAATAGGACCTTAGTGTTTTAAATGTCTCAGGATTCAAATTAGGATTAAATAAAAAAATAGGATTTATTAAAATAATATAAAGGAATAGAGGTAAGCAAACAGCGCTGGGTGCACCGGGAGTCTCTGCTCCACCAGGACGCACACCAGTTACATCAAGCAGCTGATTTTTATGCACCTAGACTAATACATATTCATTACTACTTCTAAAAAAAAATAGATTATTATAATTAGGTTCCAGGGTCCAGTCCCTCCTACTGGAGCATGCGCATCAGTCTCCTCTGGGGGTCTCTAGGGGTCTTTCATGCTGAAGGCTTGTAGTCTTCCTCTCGCCCTTTGTACTTACTCGGCACTATTCCAAGTTTATGGAACACTCTCTGTACACTCTCCACAGGTCTTGTCTCCCAACCGTCCTTCAGCTTCTTTTTTCTTCCTCTTAATCTCTTGGCCCCCCTGGCCAGATACCAAGGATCCTCATAGTATCCCATAACAGTCACTAGTTGTTATCAGTTGTTCTGAAACTCCCAGACATCAAACACAAACAGCTTTCTTATTTGACGCTTCACGAGTAATTAATACTTTCTTCCCCAGCCATTCACAGACACATCTATAGCAGTGTTAAGTTAATCTCAAAGAAGACAGGAAAAAAAGGCTGTAACTGTTAGAACTAGAAGTCAGGAATAACAAAAGCAAACAGGTTCATAAATTTAGGGAGTGTTTTCTGAAGACCTGATAAATTGACTGGAATGAGGGGGAGACTGGGACACACTGCATCTGTGGTTCAAGAATTAAATTGCCAGTGCAGGGCCCAGAGGCAGACAGGATTCAAACAGAATTGTTCTTTATGGACACGAATTTATGGACACGAATTGGAATTGTTAAAACATTCCTCACAATCCCTTATCTTCTTTTTACTATCCCCAATTCGTGTCTCTTCTGTTATTAATAATTGGATTTCATCAGTTTGTTCTTGGAGGGTCCAATCCTTAAGCATCATAATTGACATATTCCCTTCCTTTTTTAATGAAGTTATTACCAATGTACTATTTATCACCCGGTGTATTGATAATGTAAAACAAGGTATCATACAAGGTACAAATAATAACGTCATTACACCACATAACAATAAAAATAACACTCTTTTAACCCATGGTCCACCAGGCAGCCATGAAAATAAATCCCATTCCATATCCTTCCAGGTTTGTGTTTGCTCGCTCACCTCCCCCCCTCTCCTTCTCTGGGATGGGAGAGAGAAATGGGAAAGTGAAGCCTGTGAGTTGAGATAACAAGAAAATAATAATAATAATAACAATAATAATGATGATAATATTACTACTAGTAATAATGTATACGAAACAAGTGTTGCACAATGCAATTGCTCACCACCTGCTGTCCGATGCCCAACCCAACCCCGAGCAGTCCGGCCCTCCTCCCAGCCTGCCTGCTGGCAGGACAGTGAGAAGCTGAATTTGGCTTGGTCCTTGGCTTGGTGTAAGCACTGCTCTGTAACAATTAAAAACAATTAAAACATCAGCATATTATTAACATTCTTCTCATCCTAAACCAGAACATAACATTCTATCAGCTATTAGGAAGAAACACCCTTTTTATCAATCTTTAAACAGCAATTACTAAAGCTAAATTTTCCACAGACTTCTCCTTCTTGTGCTAGTAAATAATCCAAAGCTAGGCAATTTTGATACAAAGCAGTTCTCATCATTTATAACTATTTCTATTACAGCTAATAACCTAATTATTCTATTAAGTATATATACTGGGGTCCTATAGTCCCAGGATCTGTCTTCTGCCCACGTATCTGGATCATAATAGGCAAACACCTTCAGGGTTGATTCAGGCTTGTGTTACCGTTCGGCCTGTCAGGGTGATCCAGCTCCTGGAAAACGAAATCACAAATTTATATAGGTTAAAATAAAGGTTCTTATGTTATTTTCTCAGGACAACCTAACCTTAGTGTGGGAGAAGTCCAGTCCAGGCCCTCTCACTCGGCAGTCAATACCCATAGGGGTTGCCTCCCTCGTGAGACCATACACACCACAGTGGAGGGTCCTGCCCTGGTCTTGCCTTCTCCCTTTCCTCACTTCAAGCTTGTCCCCTTTATTTGGCATCCTTAATTCATGCAGAGCCTCGTTGCCAGAATATTAGTTCTTCCTTAGCTTGAGTTTCAGTTTCCCAGGAGCGGACTCAGCCCTCCAAGTTTCAGTAGTTACTGGTCCTTTTATTCTGGATGCATGGGTCCCTTTCTGCGGTTCTCACAGCTGTTTCAGTAGTCAGTAAAACAAGGTACAGTCCCTCACACCGAGGGTTCAGTGATTCTTCCCTCCCGTGGCTGCTTGTTGAAACACTTTCTTTTTTATCTTCTGACAAGTTAAATAACAGTTATCTAATTTGCTTTGCCGTATGGCCCTTTCCAGGTTCCTGTAGCAGGATTCATCTGATAGCCTTTCAGGTTGATACAGATTTGACTACAGATACCAGGGTTTTGGCATTCATCACTAACTCCACAGTTTCCCAGCTGGACAGTCACATTCATTTATGTTGCATTCCTTCAGGGGCTTATCACTCCAGTCCTTGCAGTCTCTCTGCTGGTTACACACTTTATTGATATCTATGCATTCTCCACTTCTGCACTTGAATTTGCCAGGTCCTGAGCACTGAATAACATTGTTAGTTTGCTTCATCAGTGCCATCCAGACAGTCTCTCACACCATTGCACTGCCTACTCCCATGGACACAGTTCCCATCTTCACATCTGAACTGGTCTGGTCCACAGGTCCAAGAAGGGCAGTTAATTTCATCACTTCCATCCTTGCAATCAGGATCTCTGTCACATCACCACTTCTTGTGGATACATTCACCTGAGCCGCACTGCACCTCACTCACAGAACACTTCACCGGAGGTGCAGGCTGGCAGCCACACTGCTCCAAAGATTCATCCGAGGGGTCGGAGCAGTCACCTTGACCATTGCAGACAAAATTTTTTTGTCTGCATTGCTTTTGGAAATACATTGTCCACTACTGCATGTGAACTCTGCTGCACTACAAGTCACATTGCCACAATTCTCTTCATCCTCTCCACTGTCACAGTCTCTTTCACCATCACATTTCCATGACACTGTTCTCATATGACACAGCTCAGCACTTTTGTCAGACCCATCTTCACAATCCGGATCCCCATCACACTGCCATCTGTTTAGCACACACTGACCACTGTTGCACACAAAATCAGATTCAGCACACATCTTTTTCACATATCTTCTTCACACAAGCACTCTCATCACTGCCATCTGAGCAGTCTTCACATTTTACTCTAGCACCGTTGGCAGCAGTGCACAGTCAGGCGAAGGCGAGCAGCAGGCAGAGCACCCAGCACCCCGCACCGTCACCTGTGTCACTTATACTACTCCTATTACCCATGCTGTTAGTGTCAGTGGCATCCTCCTTTTCTTTTTGCCACTGACCATTCACCACAAATGGATGAGACACATGATTACTAGTTAGGAAAGAGAGTGGAACGTCTGCTATACGGCTGCAGGCAGTGCCAGCTGCAACCTTAGGTTTGTGAAAGAGCCTGCCGGTGGTCATTTGGCAGTGTGATCTGCGTCTCTGCACTCCTGCCCTGCAATAGAGCTAAGTCGTCATTAGCAATAGTTATAACACCGATCTGGGGACGAATAGTCTTTTTTACATTGCAAGATAAACCTTTTATAAAAAGAATGCCAGAGTGAAGCAGCACAGCCGCTGCTGCCGCTGCCTCCATGGTTATGTCAGACAGGCTGCAGGGTCCTGATGTCCGCCCCTCTGCTCTGTGCCGACTCGCCACACGCTGAGGGTCAGCTACCGGTGTCCACTGACGCCTCTGGTCTCCCGTAGCAACTCGATCTCAGATGTTCCGCAATTACTTCAATTTCCCCGCGTTTTGCAGCTTCTGTCAGGTCTATTCTGTGTCTCTCAGAGCAATCTGTGGCTCCGCAGCGTCTCTCAGGGCTCTCTCCGTCCAGCGGTAGTCCCTCCGTAGTGTCTCGGGTCTCCCAGCACTGCTCTGGTCTCGGCCTGTTCAGGTCTCAGCGAGTCCAGGTCTTGCCCTGTGTGGGCCTCATATGTTGCAGGAAGCATGTCATGTCATGCTCCTGCCTTTTTCTTGTCACAGTCAAAACATTTAAGAGCAAAAATAGGATACACAAGATACACAAGATACACCGGGCCCATATATTAGGCACCACCACTCAAAACTTGGATAAAACAGCACTTCTTTTCAGTCTGTCAAGCACTTCGTTCGTCTCTGCCCACTCCCCTTGCGGAGAGTACGGAACAACGGATCGGAACTCTGCACTCGCTTTGCAGCAACGCTGCGTCTCACTCACACAGCACCATCGCACACGGAGGCCTCCAGCACATCTCATTCATACCACAGGAATATAATTTAGAATGATAACCAACCAAACAAGTATTGTCTCTGACTGTGTTCTTCGTGAAGTGACTTGTAACACTTTGTTTCAAACCCTTACATTTACACAAATACTTTCAACACAAAATACATACATAAAAACACATACAATTATTAACACTCCAGTTACTATCCCTCCAGCAGCCGAAAACATACCGTTTGTCTGCAGTTTCAGGAGATCCTTGCTCCTGCGGTGAGCAGCTGAGAGTGGAGTCCCCTCCGAGCAAAAACGCTCAGGGTGCACCTAGGGGCGTCCATGCTGCAGCCGATCCCGCAGCCGAGCAGAGTGTCTCCTGCCTGGCTCACCAAAATGACTCACAGAAAGCTGACTCCACAATCAGTAGGATTGTAAAGTAGGTATGTTTACTCAGTTCCGTGAGGCACGGGGCGGGTAGTCCCCCCCAAAGTCGTGCAGGCCTAACGTGACAAATTGCTTTAGTAAAAAGTTACATATACATGAACATTCCTATACACACACATAACCTGTCCCTTTGTGAACACTCCTCCTTATCTTAGACCCCTTGGTTAAAGTCTGAACCATGAGGTTGTTTTTGATCTGGTTCTCGGGGTCCGAGAGGCTCCTGTTATCTGGTGGTATAAGCGCAGCACAGGCACAAATGGAGCACATATTCATTCTTAATCAATTGCTCTCTAATTTCTAATTCCAATGTTTCAGCTTGCTCTTTTCTGGATCCACGGGTATTCTACTATTAGTGTTCAAAGCCTGACAGACCCCGTCCTCCGTGGATCAAAATACAGGGGGTCTTAAGGGTTCTTTTGGTCATTCTGTCATAAAATACTGGATCATTTTTAATTTACTCTTCAATTTTCTGGGGCCCCTATTGTTCCAATTTCTAATCATTATTCATAATGGACTTTTTGGTTATATATCTGGTAATTTGCTCCCTTTCTGGTCCTTGGTCTTCGATTTTATCTGACCCATCCGGGAATTTTACTAGTGGCAATTCCCACAGTCCTTGGTTGCCCAGTGAGAGTGTCTTGCAGGGGGTTTAGGACCTATCACCCACCCACGTATCCCTCTTCTCACCAGTCCAGCCCCCCCGACAGGAGATTAGAACCAGTGAGAAAACAAAAAGACCTCCACGCTGACTTTAGAAGTCTCAGTTACACTCTCACACACAAAAACTGGCAACCGTACCCTTACCCAACCGGACGGTATCTTACGAATCAGTCGTCTTCGTCCAGACTCCAATCGGACGGTATCCACCAGCGTCTCTGCTGTCTTCGTCTGGGATCGAACCAGACGGTATCCAAACGACTGTCGTCTTCATCCGGTTCGATTCCGGGCACCGGAATCCAACCGAACGGTATCCAAACGACTCTGTCGTCTTCGTCCGGATCTTCGCGCGCAGAATTACGGGCAAAAAATAGCCGGCAACAAGGGAGCTCAAAAAAAATCAAATTCTTTGCTTACCTTTATTCAGGTTCAGGATGGCATTAGTCCCGATCTGACTCAAACAGGAGCCACCAAATGGTGGGGCACCTCTCCTAGATTAAATCAGAATTCAGGAACTATAACCATCCCGGACGAGCCCCCAAATTGTTATAAATGGCTCAGGATTCAAATTAGGATTAAATAAAAAAAATAGGATTTATTAAAAGAATATAAAGGAATAGAGGTAAGCAAACAGCGCTGGCTGCACCGGGAGTCTCTGCTCCACCAGGATGCACACCAGTTACATCAAGCAGCTGATTTTTATGCGCCTAGACTAATACATATTCATTACTACTTCTAAAAAAATAGATTATTATAATTAGCTTCCGGGGTCCAGTTCCTCCTACTGGAGCATGCGCATCAGTCTCCTCTGGGGGTCTCTAGGGGTCTTTCATGCTGAAGGCTTGTAGTCTTCCTCTCACCCTTTGTACTTACTCGGCACTATTCCAAGTTTATGGAACACTCTCTGTACACTCTCCACAGGTCTTGTCTCCCAACCGTCCTTCAGCTTCTTTTTTCTTCCTCTTAATCTCTTGGCCCCCCTGGCCAGATACCAAGGATCCCATAACAGTCACCAGCAGTCACCAGTTATTATCAGTTGTTCTGAAACTCCCAAACAGGTTGACGACTCACGAGCAATTAAAACATTCTTTCCCAGCTATTTACAGTCATCTACATAACATCTATAGCAGTGTTAAATCAATCTCGAAGAAGACAGAAAAAAAACCGTAACTGTTAGAACTAGAAGTCAGGAATAACAAAAGCAAACAGGTTCATAAATTTAGGGAGTGTTTTCTGAAGACCTGATAAATTGACTGGAATGAGGGGGAGACTGGGACACACTGCATCTGTGGTTCAAGAACTAAATTGCCAGTGCAGGGCCCAGAGGCAGACAGGATTCAAACAGAATTATTCTTTATGGACACGAATTTATGGACACGAATTGGAATTGTTAAAACATTCCTCACATCAAGAACTATGCTTTCTCTTGACTAAATGGTATTTACATGTAGTACAGTGGAAGATCAAGGAAAACCTTTAAAAAGATTTCCCCAGTGAGAAGCAAGATTTCAGAAACAGGATGTGTACAGAAAATCCACAATAACATCGAGGCAAATACAGTAATGAACTACTACAAAACCAAGGATAAAAAAATTAAAGAATATTTCAAGGTTCATTTCTTAAGATTTATGGCACCACCTGTGAGGTTGTCTTTTAATTAAACAAATTAAAAAATCTGGATTTCTGAGTACACCTTTAGTTTATTTCCGATGAAAAATATGATTTAAATTAGAGTATTTTACAGGAAGTTTTTTGTTGTTTTTTTTTTTTTTTTTTCCCCCAGAGTTCAATTTTGTTCCTAAGAAAAATCAAACAAAACCCTCAGTTTTGTAAATAACTAACTCTAATGTAAGCAACAGTTTAGTGTAAATACCTGCTTTTATAAATGAAACAATCCCATTAAATAATGTACATCAACGGAACTCAGCAGCATTCTACCACTGACATGCTGAAGCTCTTTGTTATAATAAATTAGTAACCAGTAAGCAACAGAAACCTATTCTGTAAAGGTTAACATTCCCCCAAAGTCTTAAATGGCTCAAGACTTTAAACCGTGTGTTGTTTTTTTGTTTGTTTTGTTTGTTTGTTTTGATAGAGATGAAAATTGACAAAACTGAAATTTAAGTCACATACAAAACAATTTTCAGAGGACATTTTTACCAAGTAACTCAGTAAAACTGAAGGTCAGGGGGAAGAAAAGAAGGGTTTTCTTCTAAGCATTCTCGTCATCTAAATAAATGAGGAATATATGTTCTTTAGGCTAGTTATTTTTTAGTTCATATTCTGAACTACACAGATATATAGGCAAATTGAGAGATTCATCTTACATATCTGTGACAAACATTTTAAACATAATTGCTAACAATGAAAGTCCAGCATTATTTGTATTGGAGCAAATGAACGTCAAAACAGAGATGCGCTTTTAAAAAAAGAGAAAGGTCCCCAAGTTCAGTGATCTAATGGCAATTAACAGAAAAACGGTACTAAAGGATTACTTTATTTCGGAGAGTTTCTGTAATATAAAACAAATCCTTTCCAAAATCGAAATGTCTAGCTCGCGATTCTGAAGCAATGCAGCCAAAGTATGGAAAAAGCGTTCATTACTGCAGTCTTCCAGGAAAATCTTTAAGTAAACTGTAAAAGAAAATAGTTAAAAAGTTTAATCACAGCACTTGGCTCATGGAAAACTAAATCATTGATTTATAGCTTTTGAGGGTTTTATATGCGCCTCATGCTGTGCAACCATGAGAACAATGTACTAACTGGGTATATTCTAGGCATGTGATGCAAAAATCAGGTAAAACCGCGAACAAAACTCACCCAAGTTCCTAAGAATTCTGATATTACCAGCACTTGTGGTATTAAAACAAGGCCTATTCCCTTGAGAACAAAGGAAAACAGGACACTGAGCAATTTTAAACTCAGATAAAAAAATCTCATCTTCAACATGTTTATTCAACGCTCCTTTTCTTATGATGACATGAGGAGAACACTAAGCTATGCTAAAAAAACTGACAAGGAAATATTTTAAGCTGCTGCAAAATGACGTACAGAAATAGTACATGTAGACACTGATGACTAGACAGCTTTTCATTATCAAAACTGTCACCGTACCGTTTCAAGACAGGCAGAATCGTAATTGAGAGGTCAGAGTTGGATAAGAACACCTGAATATCAAAACAATTCCTGTAAAATGCTGGATAATTTTTAAACATGGCCATATAGTATAATCTTTTCTATTTATCCTGCTCCCCAAAACTTAGTCAATTCAGAATAAAGTAAAATCTGTTCCCTTGTGTTATTTCACTCTTGATTCTAATAGTACAGACTGATTTAGAGCAACACCATAAAGAACATAAGTACCGATTTAATAGGTCACAGAACTGAACACATTTGTTAGGAATCCAACAAAACAAGTCACTATTCACTGCACTCTGCCCTTAGCGTATAAACACACTTGGTATGCCCCAGGATATAGTTACTTAGAATATGCCATTAAATTAATAGTTATTGTAATATTATTCTACTTTTACTGTAGAAGAAGGAGGTCCTACAATTTATTCCTATAAATATCCTTAAATATCTAAAAATGCCTTAAATTCCTTTTTGTAGGTGTAAACAAATACCATATTCTGCTTACTTGGCCATTTCTTTGCTGGCTTGTTCTTACTGGTCTCAATAATACTGTATTATTTTATTATTAAAAATACCGGTCTTAAGGTATCTTAAGAAAACTTTATTAATATATATACACACACATATACATACAGATACACTGTAAAATGTTTTAACTGTGAGGTTTATAAAACAATATAAAAAATACGCTGAGGGAATTTTACCATAAAGCAGAAGAGCCAAAGTGGAAATAATACCTCAAGTTTCACAAAGTTCAATCACATGAAAGCAAACTGATAAAGACATGCATTTAAAGAGATTTTTCCTACATTGTTTATCTATTCATTTTATATATTCATTTCAAATAAGCTTTTGCAGAATAGATTTTAAATCATCACAAATGGACAAAATAAGCATATAATTTAAATGCCTGTCTATCTGATGAACTAGAAGAATAAAAACTGTGTATTTTTACATATTTTTCTGCATCATCTCTGCACAGATTTTGTTTTTATTCACTACTGTAGAAAAACTAACTTGGAATCTATCCGGTCAGGATTTGACACAATTTTAAATAATCTGCAAAAGCCTCCCATAGGAGCCATAAAAAATTGCAGCATTTGGTAGTTACATTAACTTAACTTCATTGGTAGACTGTCATGAACAATGAGCAATTTATCACTGTTGACAGAACTCATCTGAAATTTACCCTCAAAGTGATCAGTCACTCACAGCATCAAGTCTCACCAGCTATTGTCATTCAGAAATTTCTGTTTTATAGCTAAAGCTCTGTCACCTCAGAAAATGAAGACTGTCAGGAACACCAGCTTGAAGTTCATGTTTTAACAAATTAACCATTACGGTTTTGCCTCGTTTCTAATTGCATGTGGATCTGCCAGGAGAGCGGACCAACCCAACAGAGTGATGGAGAGTTAGCTCGTGGAAAAGTTACATAAGGACCACAGAAAAAGAACCAGTAACTACACTGAACAGCTTGCTGATGAGCTGCTGTCTCTTACACAGTCACTGGCAAGATTGGAACCATTTGCTGAGTTTAACTGATTCTCGTCGTCAACAGCTGGGCCTGCTAAGAGCCAGTGGTTATAGCACAACGGAGGGCAGGCGAGGTAACAGTCAGTGCAAGGCCTCTCGAGTGTGGATGCCTTCGTGGGTGACCCCGAGTTAAGAGAGCCCAAGGACAGGTCCAGCCCATCACCCAGTGCATGTTGACCTCAGGATGGTATCAATTGTTCTTCAGCTTCCTAGATGTGCAAGACCTTCACGCAGCTATGACACAGGATGTACGGGAGGCCACCCTCATTCTTAAATGACCATCACAAACATAAAAAAGCAATAAAAAAGGTTGAAAATAGAACAGGATTCCTTATGTCACAGAACTAAGTTGGACTGAACAGAAGTTTACAAAGATCAGAAAAGACCAGAACAAAAACCTACACCTTGGAGGCCAGGAACTACCTTTATAACAAGACAGACTGACAGGATTCTGGATGTGAAACACCTGAACCAAACAGGGATGGGGTACATGAAAAGCTGCGTGCCAGTAAAGATGAACAGCAATAAGACTATTAATTCTAATTTGTCATTAAGATACTACCTATAGATAGGAAACAGATGGTACCAATACCTGAACGGTTACATTTGACATGCAACAAGGTTACAAGCAACATGGCAAAATGTGAACTTGTCACAATTTATCTCCATTATTCTTCCAAATCTAGGCATCCAGCAGATCGAAATGACTACTACTAGATAACAGAACATGTACTGTTAGTGGAATTTTTCTTCAAAGTAATGTCAGATACCATCAACCCTGCTTAGGTTTTTCTTTCCCAGTTACTATACCGATCAAAATTATGATGATTAGAAATACTTTAGTGTAAAAAAAATAAATAGATAAACTAACCACACGGTCTTAAAAAGGATGAAAACAACATCAGGTAAATCTTTCTGCCACTTATCTCACTACAAAATGCCTTCTAACTCAACGTTGTTCCATCCCAAGTCAAACACGCTTTCTGTTTTTGCCCCTATAGTACATGGTAACAAAATACCCCAAGCCAACAATATACATTTCACAAATAGCAGCAGTCCCTTCTCCTTCCCTTTTCTGTTCCAAAAAACAATGAATACTTTTTATTTTAAGAAAATTAACAAGGATTGTTCCACATGACACTGGAATGGCTCACTACTTGTGTGTTCATCCAGATTGTTATCAACTGATTCTTTGCCTGTGTCACCTGGAAAACCACTGTGAAGGAGACTATTAACCCTTTTATAGGACCACACCACAGTACAACTCATTGAAACATAACCATCCCTTACAGATGTGCCATTTCCAATTACTTTAAAGTGAAAAATGGCTAGGGGTGAGCTGTTCACATTAGGGGGGTAAAAAAAGATAAAAGTTTATTTATTTATTTATTTATTTATTTTATCTCCACCTGCTAACAGGATTTCATGAAATGGCTGCCCTGGCACAGCCTTACTTCAAAAGAAAATTACTCATTGGCAAAACATCAGCAAGGTAAACCAGTGGAATAAACAGAAAAGCTAAACTAAACATCAAAAAAAATCACACCACTAAGAAAGCAACCAGGACAAGATGTAAAGCTTGGATGCTGACAGTGAGAAGAGACGGACAATTCAGAAACATACTTTATATCTCTAATGAATTTAAATGACACAAATGAATGCTAATGCTAGATCAGGTTATTTATAGAGAAGCAGCACGTTATTTTTGATTTGGTATTTATGCTTACCTCACCTACTTTCATCATAACTTTGTATGTATTTTTTTCAATTACTCACTTTTATCGTTGTTCATGGCCATCTCAACTAATGCATTAAGTGCAATAAAAAGGAGACATTTTTTGGATATAGTTAAGTGGCTTAGTATGATAGGCACACATCGGTATTGCAAAAATAAGATCTTTCCTTCATCTGTCTTCAAGTCCACGCAAAGGGAACGAAATGCCTGAGTCAGGTAATTCACTGAAAGATAACAGAAAACAGGGAATAAAAATTATGTAATCACAGTTCCATTAGATGATCACAAATACATGAATATTTATCCTAAGAGTTACTGTTGCAGATATATACTAATTAAAAAAAAAAAAATTAAATGGCTGAAAATATTAATTTACTTATTTGTTTAAATGCATCTTCTGCCTATTTTTATTCCTTACAAAAATTGTTGTGAGTGGAAAAAAAGACAAGTTACAACTCACAAATTGAGCAAAATATATTTGCAAATATAACACCTTTCTAATCTCTTCCTTAAGAGAGAAAAGAAATCACAAGCTGCATAGTTTGGGACTATATTGGTTTCAACATCTGGGAAGCCTCTAATAAAGGAGTAAAAGGCTCATTCATCTGAATAACTGCAATTACTGTCATGACAGCAACTATTCACATTCCTTTCCATAAAAAGCTGTAGTTTAAGTTATATATGCATCCACGTTATATATGCATCCACGTTATATATGCATCCATTTTGGAGAACACTAAATTATTCAGAGAATTTAGATTAAGTGAATCAATTCAGTTTTCTTAATTTCATGATGTCAAATCTTCCTCAATATCTTGGAATAGCATTGATCATCTGGAGCACAGAAAATTAAGAGTAAGGGAAAAATTTATCACATAGCAAAAGTTTAATTACAGTGCCATCTGCTGGATATTAGCATCTTGAAGGGAACAGGATATATATGTTTAAACTGAATGTGCTGCTTTGTCATCGCTAGATCATTAGACATGTGGTCAGTGATGAAAATTCATACACGGTAAGTTTCAACATAAATTTAACAGGTAATTTTTTTCCATGTTCTATAGGCTCGCAGTAAAAACCAACCATGAGAAGCTAAACTGATTCATTCTGATCAACAGCTTTCATCTGCTTATAGTTAATCTCTGCAATAAGTACTTTTTTTGTATTGTAATTCATTTGCATCATTTTCAAACATTTCTAGAAATGTGAGTTTCAATTTCAGGGTAATCATGCTTCACCAAAATATTCTGACTGAAACTATATGATACTGAAATTGAAAATACACTGATTCTTCCCTCCAACAGCTGAAATACTGTATTTGTTTATTAATGGTGACAGGGTGGTCTTCCAGAATGTTTAAATCCTACTTATTCTAAGTACTACCAGTATAAATACTGCACAGGTCAGTATTTTTGTCATCACTTCAAAGAAAACGTTTTTTGTCTTTTCAGGCCCTGTTTGTTTTTAAAGAAACTGCTGCTGAGAAGAGATACTACGGCATCCTGGAAATTGCACAAGTGGAGTAACTCTCATGAACTGAAGCAAAAGTCACTAAGAACTGCGATATCTCCAGACAAGTACGACCTCGTTTGCTTTTGCCTGTTAACAAAATACATTACTATACTGCATCAGCATATGGTAGCATTCTTCAATGCTGATAATGTTTATGGGTAGCCACTTGCAGTGACAGACTTGGTAGGAGAAAAGGGGAGACAGCAGAGAGGTAAGAGCTAGATAGAGTATGAGCTTTACATTAAACTTTGACAAAGCAATGAAATTCTAGAACTGTTCTGAATTTGCTACTGATTTCAGTTTACTGAGGAGCAATTAGCTGTACCATTATATGCAGTGCAGATCTTGACAAACAAATCACTGCTACGGTGATTGCTTGAGAGAATTACCAACATCTCTTTTCCCCTTTGTCACAAAATACGTTGATCTCACTGACATAAATAAAGCATATTAAAATGACCACACAAATTATGACATGAATAATAGCAAGGTTCATACTTGCTTCCCTATATTATGCTTCATCAGGTGGTAAAATTCAAATAAAACATCCTTTACTACTAAAGCATTACAGATGCTACAGTATCATTGAACTGCTGCATTTTGTACATTTGTTTTTTTGTCTGGGCACATACCTGAAAATAAGATTTAAAAAAAAAAAAAAAAAGAAAAAGAAAAAGATAATTTAAAAAAGACATAATAAAAACCAGAACTTACTTCGTTTTGCTGTTCTAAGCACAACTAAAGTTGACAGAAACCTCAAAGGCATAGAGGAGCTTTTAAAGAAATGTGCAGCTTTTGGTTTACTCCGTGTAGACTTTTTAGTCCATTTTTGCATGCTTCCCTTTTGTACTGCGCCTTTGAGAATAACTTCTGCAAGTCTCTCCATTGTTGCTGTCATGCTTGCATCCTGTTTCAAACAACGTGCACATTTAGCGTAAACATTAAAATACATGAAAATCCTGTCTGCTAAGTACGTATGTTCCCCTAAGGATTAAATATTAAATAGCAGATGTCGTGACCGTGTATTGCAATATAGTCTGTACATGGGATACTACTTTGCGTTCCACAAGCAGTTGAACAACATTAGCACAGGGCCTAGTCAACACACACTTCACAAAGAAACAAGGTAGTCAGGGCCCCTGATATGCTGACATTATTTAATTTGCCTCTGGTTCCAGAATAAAGTCAGTTCAAACTCAGCTTTAATCAGTGCTGCCTACTACACTACCCTCTTTTGTGAAGATGCCTGAAGCTAGGTCCTACAAAAGCGTTTACAGAACTAAGGTCTAAACATGACCCTTAAGAATACTGTACAGGTAAGATGTATTGGACTTTTCAAAAACCGGTGCAGAAATATTACTTCAGAATCAAACTTAATAACAAGCTCATTTAAAATACCTTCTCATTAGCACTGGAACCACCAGCTTAGTTCTATTCAGTTAGACACTGAGTAGAGAACAAAGAAATCAAAATACCTTTGCTACTTTGCCACACGTTGCCATCAATTTCAACAAATCTCATGCATAAAGCGAACAAAAATATATTTCTTTTCCTAGTTCACACGTTTTGTAAGCACATATGGAAAATACCATTTCTGAGATGCTACACACTACTGCAACAAAGATCACATATGTGTGCAAAAATATGTTTACAGACACGGTGCAAAATATTACAACGAATGTGAGAAAGTTAATTTGGTGAGAATTAGTTTTTCATTTGCTATGTATCTGTGGTAGGCATGTATGCTTTGCAAAGACAGCAAAGTTTCTTTTATATATACTCCCTGAAAATATCTACTTTTCATACTCATTTATAATGCAAAATATCTCTTGGGAATTTACCTGACTACCAGTGTCTATCTGCCTTAGAGACCAGTAGATAAATTGAATCACAGACATATGTAGTTTAGGATCCACAAATGGCATCCACTGGAGCTGTCCAGTGACCATAGGCAAAAGCTGTAAAAATACAGAATGGCAAAGTTACGTGCAGTATACGAACTTACAGTACAAGCTAACCACAAGTAAAAAGCAAACTAAGCAAAACTAAACCAAACTAAAATCAACGTATTCCCGGAGTTTAACAGACTACATGTACAAATACTCACTGGGCAGATCTGGTACAGGTAACAGAATTATATACTGAATTTACATTTTACACAGGTTTACACAAAAAGTGGAAAGACATTGTGTGAGCTCAAGCTCTGAAGTCTAATACCAAGGGCTACAAATTTTAGATAGAATAATAATTAAACAAACAAACAAACAAACAGAAAAAGCAGATTTCCTGAACGCTTCACTGATTTCCAAGCCTTGGTATCCCAAAAAAGCGTTACAAGTATAGCACGGTATCATCTTTTATAAGACATAACTTGAACTTTTAATACCTAGTATCAGCACTAAAATACTTTAAATTAGACGTGTGTGTCTCCTTAGGAAAAAGGAATTACATACAGTATTACAGATAAAACACGAGATAAATTATCAGCTGAGAAAAGTGACTTAAAATAGAAAGACAGGTGGAATCTCAAGGTCAGACTGCACACTACACATTTCCTTAAAAATGATCTGTATAAATATCTGTATGAAAAATTATCTATTACATCTCACTGTTGGAATTAATACTGATGGATTAACTGCTGTTTTCTTTTAATTCATGTATTCAAAGCGTGTGTAAAACAGGCAGACCTGTTACACTCAGAAATAATACAAAGAATCTTAACATTTCAACCTAAACAAATTCAAATGCCTTTACCTTCATACAATTTTCTAGAGTGTAGTTTTCTTTAGCACACTGAGGTTTCTCACTGCCCTCTCTCTCTTCTTGTATTTCTATTTTGCTAAGGTGTTGGTCTGAGATCCAGTCCATAAGAATAGTTAAGGGGTCGTAAACTTTTGAAATCCGTAGTAACTGTAACACATCCACAACATCAGTTATTTCAGTTTTCAAGTCTATGATTTTCTAAACCACAATACCAATAGACTAAAATATACGAGTACATTAGTAATACGCACATGCTTTATTTTGTGCTTAAACAAATGTTTATGAAAGCCTTGGGAAGAGATTTTCACATACAAAATCACTCTATTTTATAATTCTAACTAAATGGATCATAGGAGAAAGAAAATATTTAATGATCTGTGCATGATCCTCATTTTAATACATTTAATACACTCCTTTGCTTTATTTCATACAATCTACTTAGGCTAAATTTTAACTGTGTAACTAGCATTGTTGGAAGAATAAAGATTTTGTGAAATTGTCATTCTGTCCCTCTGCTACAACTGTACAGAAAAGCTCTGTGAAAGGTATCCAGACGTTCCTGAAGACAAACTACACGAACATCTCTCTAAAACCTTCACAAGTTTTCTTGTATCTACCTTCAGACAACTGTTCTTCTCTTCACTCAGAATTCTAACTACTGATACTGCTCATATATCACTTGCGACTGTGAGAAAAGAATATGGGGCAAACTATAACCACCATTTAAATATAAGTAGCATACTCTATGGATACAACAAGCATCCTGATCATCATGTAAGTCCTCTATGAATACTTCAGTTTGCACAAAAGAGAAAGAGAAAGAAAGATTTTACTGAGACTAGGAAGCAGATGATTTTAATCATACTCAAGAGCATCAGAACTGCAATTCACTGAAGGAGCAACGGTCAAAACAGTTTAGGCAGCAATTTGCTTGTCAGCACTTAGGTCAGATTTAAGTCAAGTGAGAAGAAAACTTTAACTTTGTATTCTTGTGAACCACTGTCTCAGCGTGCCTTTAAGAACAGAGAAAATACTCCTTTAATTAACACTTTCAAAAATAACTAACTCTAAAGTCTTTAATACTGCAAAAGCTCTGAGAGACTAAATTTCATGTACTAGAAAACGAAGCAGAAAGTATTTACAACCATTCACACAATTCTTGTCTTAAAGAAACAAAATCAGCAATTTTAAAAACAACTTGTTCAAACATTTAAAATTGTTGACTGTAACTTGCAAAGCTACTTATAAACTTGACTGTACTGCTTGACTACTTGACTGTAACTCGTAAAGCTAGTAACAGGAAATAATTAATCTTGCCTGGGTTTTTAGCAATTCGTTATTTTCCCTCAGAGAGTTAAGCGATGACCTCAGTTCGTTATTTTCATCAGTCATTTTTCTCAAGGTTTCTCTCAGTTGGCTCATTTTTGTCTCATGCTGCTAGAGAAATATCAAATTTTAAAACGTGATTAACAAGAGAGTCTTTTTAGAAATAATTCTCAACTAAGTTCCATTTCAGTGTTAAAAGATAGGACAAACTTTCAAAGATCAAATTTGTAATTCTTCATGGTCCAATCTGCACATACCACCAGTAGTGAAGAAAGCAACATCCACACCACATATTAAGAAGAAATATAAAGAAAATGGGAGCCATGGTGTACAGCCTATGGATCTTTTTTTTTTTTTTTCCAGAAAATACCTAGATCTTCTCATTGATCCTCTTGTACATTCCTCAGTTAAGTCAGGTGTGGGAAAGAATTGTGAATGAAAACAAATGTCAAAGCTTTTGTTTACACTTAGCTCTTTTTTCTTTTAGCATCCATTTTAACCACAAATATGCCCAATTCTCCCTTTTTTGAATCTTTCAAATATTCTAACTATTCACTGCTGATAGTTAAGACGCTTTAGTTCACCTGTACTTAAACACCTGTCCTGCAATGTCCAGGAATGTATCCAATACGTGCTACATTTCATCGAATTGGAAAAAAATAATTGTGAAACTCAAGATAGTAATCTTTTAATATTTGTTATTATTATTAGTCCACAATATAATTTAATACCAGTACATACCATTAAAATATAAGCAAAAACAGACAAAAGAAACTGCAACAAAGGAAAATTGAAGCGACAATTACTTGTAACAGTCAAAAACCTGCGTGCCTTGAAAGAGAAACCAAGGAATGTGTCTTTTTTCCCCTTCACTGGAAATTTGAAATATAATTAAATATTTTCCAGCAGATTCTGGAAAAAAAAAAAACAACACTGAGGCTTTGAAGCCGAGTATAAAACAAATGTTTTCAGAAAGTAACATTCCATTTCTCAGAAACCGTGAGAATCTTCTATGTGAAAATAGCTTTTTGTTCAGAAGTGTTGTCTTCTGCACTAGGAATTCAACCATCCACTACATTTTCTTAAGCCTCACTCTCAGACTGTTATCATGCTGCAAAAAGGACTTAAGCGGTAAATATAGAAATGATCTCATCAACAAAGAAAATGGTACAGATAGGCTCCAAACGGAGTGCTCAATTACTTCCATTGAAAAGGCCAAACCTTTAGAGTTAACCAAGCCTAGGAAAAGCTTGCCCAGCTTGGGATGGAACAGGAGCAAGGTGGCTTGAAATTGACCATAAACTTTCAAAACAGTCAGGGACAGCAGAATTATAAGTGAAAGGTTTTGAGAGGAAATAAAAAAGAATTAATATTCTCAATTTCTCCAAACCACATTACACAATGCTTTATAAGGCTTGCATATTTGGGGTTTTGACAATAATTTCACAGTTCTTCAGGGATTTGGCAATAATTTCACAGACCACAGGGCTGTTGTAGGTGGTGCCAGGATGTCTAAACCATCCAATTCCATTATCAAATCGGGTACCATCTGTATCATAATAAAGTGCATCACTTCATTCCTGCCAAATGTTTGTCTAGTCTGTTCCGAAGACCTGCAAATACTGGAAGCACCAGTCTTACTGACCTCTCTAACCCAGTGGTTAACTGCTTCATTTTAATCTAGTTTTCCCAAATTTCAACAGTAATCTGTACCTACACATCCCACAATTCATTGCACCATTCTGAACTGGAAACCACACCAAACTCACTAACAACAGTTTGGCACTTTTTATGCTAAATCTTTCATTTGGGGGTTTCAAACACTTTAAAGAAATAAGCATTATATCCAGCAAACATATGATGGCTTAAGAAAACTACAAGCAAGTTAAAATGTATGGGGAGCAATAAGAATCACTAAGTAAGTTATTGTACTTTTTTCATAGTTCCAAGTACTGCCTAAACGTCTTCATCAGCATCTTTTATTGCAGCGAAAGCTGCTTCACATCTGTGAAGCAATTCTTCTCGCTCAACTAGAGCACGTTCTCGTCTCTCAAGTTCCAGTGCATATTTCTCCTGTGCTGAACGCTCCCTCTATACCAAGGAAAAAAAATGTTGAAACGCCTTCGAAACACATGAAATTACCGATTTATAGTGAACTAGAATTCTTTCCTCTGCAGATATGCTTAGGTTTTGTTTTTAATTATAGTGTTACACAATAGCTGACTAATTAGAAGTATCCTAATGGCCATCTACATTCAATTGGATTTGCGGCAGGACTGCTTGGCCTTCCAAAATGCAGAATTCAACTCTGCATGGCTGTTCAAGTAACAGCATAGACAATTAAAAGTAGGATTTTGTTTCCAGAAGTTTTGGATAATGCTATTATCTGTAAGACAAAAGAGTCCAGTGCCCTAAACACTAGATTGCTGTATTGTTTCTTCAGTTAGTGGAAAGCACCTCTAGGAAAGTGGTGAGAAAAAAGATACGCACAATTCTTTTGATCTTGGATGGTGCAAAAGACAGTCCCAGCAGGAAATCTAGCAGAAGCACAGAAGCTGTTACAGAATAAAACCAACGCAGGTTTGGGAGCTCTTTAGTTAGTGGCCCAAGCCTGCTGGTGGATAAACTATTGGGAGTCACCAGCAGCAGAAAAGTAAAGGCAGAAGGGATGGTCTTCACAGAAGATCAAGTCAAGAGGGCAAGTGCTCTTGAATACCCAGAGTGAAGAGCATAGTTTCAGGTGCTGTCAGGAAAAGCAGTGCTTGCAGGTGTTTCTCTCCATGCCAACACCGCATCACAAGACACAACTCTTGGAATAATAGCACTGTGTTCAAACTCCCTTCAGCAGAGCAAATACCTGATCTAACCACCACCCATGTCATTACCAAGTCAGTGAACTAATTTAGGGGAAGAGGTGGATGATGACAGTGATATAGTTAGTAATTTCTGAATTCTCTGTCAAAAGTGAGAATCTTTGTAACATTACTGATCATTACAAAATGTCTGAGGCCATTACAGTTCCTACCTGGAGATTCTGACGGGCGACTTGCAGTTCGCTATTACTCTGACTTTTACCCAAATGGGATGGTAAGGTGTTATCTGTGGAGAAAAAGAACACACTTTACATTAAAAATATAGTCTTAAATAAATAAAGACTGCTTATCCAAACCAGCGAAAGTGTATTTTAAGCGTTTACAGCGACCAGCATAAAGCAAGACATATTGAAATGAAAAAGTAATCTCCTAAAGAATTACGGAGAAATGCTCAAAGTTTTGTTCCATGACTTGTTTGAATCAATCTATGCACGGACTGAAACATGAGGTAGCCAAAGTTTCCTTTTTGTTATGGCTTCAGGAAAGTGATTAACTGCTGAATAGACCCGGACCTCTCCTATTTCCCGTTGAGTGAAACACTTCAGAACTGCAATTTAACAAATTGCTACTGAGTAAATTAAGAGGAATTTAGTTGTATACAATGAGAATTGATGTACAATAGTCACAGTTTCTCTGTTAAGAATTTAGTTTAGAATAAAGAGAAGCCAGTCCACCATTTAGGGAACCTGAGCACTTTCATTTCTGATAAAGGCTGCCTCACACTCGACTCTAAAAATACTAATAGATACGCCTCTTGCTCGAATATTTAGTCCTACCTAACCGACTACATTAGCAATGAGCGTGAGCACCCATATAGCCCCAATGCAAATTCCTTTTTGTCATTCCTGGTCCTCCCTTGTTCTGTCTTGAAGACCCAAGTGTACATCTTTGGCACAAATGACGATAACACAAACATTACTGCCCATTGTTCCAAACCAGTATTAGTCCGACACTGCCATTATTACAGAGCTGAATTCATTCTTAGGTGGTTAGAAACATATTCGGAGCCTATATTCATAGGTCACATAGGAAGACAGACCTGCCTTCCCATTGACGCTTACCGATGTCCAAACACAAAGAGCTAAACAGGCAGCAGCAAATGAAAATGGATCAGAACAGACTAGAGAACACAGAAAGGATAGAAGTAGGGAAGTATGTGACAGATTCTTAAGAACCAAGCATAACAATACTGCTTCTCAGCAACATGTTACAGCATAAATTGAAACTCCTTACATATTCACTCCTCTTTTGGAGTGATTAGGGCCATACTAGCTGTTCAGTGTTGCTATCTGTCTCTTACTGCAATACGAAGTATTTCTAGAAGAACCTCTGGTACAGACAGTCATGTTTATGCTGAGTTTCAGAGAGTAACGCCTCTTACCAACATCGTATTTATGAAGTTCCGCTAGCGATGGTGCTTTACAATCCAGCAACTGCTCCTATTGAACATGAAGGCAACACATTAATATTTCATCTTGCATGTGGGCCTTTTCAACAACTACATTAACAGACAACTCTTGCCTCCACCACACAAACTACATTACTTAAACTATTAAAGCTGAAAAGCTTCCAGTTATTACGAAGCTTAATGAAACACTCAAACATTTAAAATAGGGAAAAAGAATCAGAATTTGTCTCTTATGGATGGCATGTTCAGCTTGTGAAACCATTTGGTTCAAAGGCAGCATACCCTGCCACAGAATAGCCTGTCTAAAACAAACATCTTAAGACTAAGTGTCATTGCTGCTGTGTTACACAAAACTAATACCTGTGCAAAAGTCAGACTGTGCGACTGAAGGCTTTTACGCAGCAATCGAGAGTTAGAGCATTCCTTACTTTCTGCTCTATTTAATCCAAATTTAGAAAACAAACAAGCAGCATAGAGGGCAAGGAAGTCTGAGTTCTCAGGCCTGATACCTTCCTGCCAGTCACACAATAAATAGAGAACTGCCTACCTAGTCTTAACTTCTTGGATGTGACTACTAACATGATTTTCCTGCATTTTTGAAGACTGTCAACCCTGAAACCTTGACAAGTGTACGAAAGCCTGCAGTTGCAGTTTTCTTGAAAGCTAGACCGAAGTGTCAAATGGCAGAGAAATTAACATTTCTTTAAATAGAAGAATAGGAAATCTAGAAAAATAGAATACATTCTAGAAGAATTACATCTAAAGAATATTAATTCCATTAGATTTAATACTCAAGATTCTAAAATAATTTAGCCAGGAAGTTTTACAGAAGATGACACAGGAAAAGTACTCCTCCAGTCAGACGCTAGAAGCTTCTGAACGTCACAGAACAGAGGTTGGAAATTGGCATTTACCTTCAACTTGTAAACAGCAGGGCTTCCAGGAAACAACTTAGCAGATTTTTCAACCCAGTATTTTGCTCTTTCATCAGTGACGGCATTATTGCACAGTAACTCCGCTATCTTCAGTACTAGATCTTTCTGCATTGGGTTCAACTCCACAGAACGCTAGTTTTCCCCATGCACGCACACTGGAAAAAAAGGCAGGAAAAAAAAGGTAACCTGATCTTGCAATCCACACAGAATGGGAAAGAAAATTATAACTGTCATTGAAAAGACACAGGTATTCAAATTAGACAGATCTATTAGTAAATACTTTTTGAATGAGTTAAGAAAGACCTCAGTTGCTAAATGCATCACTAGTCTACAGCACCCAGATACATCTGCTGCAACTCAAAAGAGCAAAAATTCAGAAAAGAAAGAATTTCCAAGGGAAAAAACGCAGAAGCCAGCTACTCTGCCCCCACCACCAGCTATACGCAGGCAGCTGGACTCTTACGTACCTTTAGTCTAACTCCATATAGACATTTTTGAAGAAATATATAATTAAGTCACACCCTACAACAAGCTGGGATGTATTGGCAGCAAAACTTTTGAGCACATCCTCTCCCTCCCCAAAACCTGAACAAAGGCATTCTGATGGTGAATTTTTCATTGGGCAATCATACAAATAAATGTCAATTATGTTCGCCCTGCCCCATCTCACACCCCCCCAAACAAAACCCCCCAAAAAAGCAATAAATACGAACAACTAGAAAACACCCTAGGTCTAGTCTTCCAGTAGCAACTAGATTACTGCTGTCACCTGAGCCCTTGCTAAGAATCTGTCACTGCTGTCAAATTCCCTAATCCAAAGGGCAATGTAAGATATGGAAAGAATTTAGTAGCAGCTAGCACAAAGACCCAGTCTAGGTCACAAAAGAATCATCTTAAAAAAAAAATACTGATGAAGCAAAACACATCAAATGAAGAATCCCCTCTGCAGTACGTCATATACACCTTTGGCAACAGAAAGCATACATATTACACTTTTTCCACAAACATGTTTTCTTCTATGCATTTAAGAAAAGTCCAGAACAGAATGATTTTAAAAGTCCCTTTACAATGGATTAAAGCAGGACATTGGAGGTCGGTGGAGTACTTACCCTGTAACATCCAAAAGCTTTTTCTATGTTGTCCTCAGCTTCATAAATTTGTCCAAGAAATCTGTGTGCTCTCCGATCTCTCTTTTGCACACTGAGGTATGTAGATATATACCTATGGAGCAGGAAAAAAAGGATCAATATTCCTCAATAATACGAGTCCCTCTGTCCTCCCCCGCCCCCCCCCAGTGTCCACGGAAGCGGGGCAGGAATTTAACATGTGATACAGGAAATGCAGTCATGGTTGGTTCCAGATACCTGGTCTGGACCTTAAAGTACAGAACAACATTATTTTTACATGTACAGACGCTACTTATTTGCCACCAAGTATTGGTATTTACTAAAAAAAAAAAAAAAGGAGAAAGAAACTGTAACTGTAATTACTTCATAATACAATGGAATAAAAGCCATTTCAAACAGCAAGTTTTTCAATATCACGCAACTAATTATCTAAGTTGCTGTTTTATAAAGATTTAAACAGCACTTGATACCCACATCTACTGCTACTGTAAAGCAGCATGATAGTGATCTTGATTTCTCCAGTCTACTTCATATTCACTTAGCTTTTCTAAAGTACTTTAGAGAACAGAATAGCAGAATACAGCAACGCGTATTACCTTTTAGCAAGTTCATACTCCTTTACTTCAAAATACAGCTTAGCGAACTGGAATCCTTTCAACGATTTCTGAACGGAAAACACACAACAAGCACATTTTAGATGTACAACACTTTCAAAGTAATTGCATAGGAAGACCCTTCTGATACTTTTTGAGAGACTGAATTTGATAACTAGTTATCAGCTCCAGTCCGCTCCTCATACCCAAAGTTTTGTTTCTGAAAGATGTGGGATTTGGAAAACAATGCTTTTCCAGTAACTGGCCAAGGCTACCAACGTGAAATCGAGGCGGCCGCTGCGCTGAGGGACCGGGGCGGGCGGAGGGGGTTAACGGGAACAACGGCGGGGCCTCGTCCCGTGCTGTGGAGCTGAAACGGGGACGAGCAGGGGAGAGGCTCGCTGTTGGGTTACAGCTCCGTGTAACGCAGGCACGGGTCGAATCTGTGCGCTAGGGGCGTGCAGGGTAATGCTTGTGTAAGCAGCGTTCCCTGGAGAGGCTGAGGGAAGGGTTGCTCTCGCTAGCCTCAGAAGTAAAGCATGATATGAAGATATAGCGCGTGACAGAAACATGTGATGTCTATAGTCATCTCTAACTGCATATATGAACAGCAAGTCGGCTGTTCTGAAAAAAATACTGATAGTCCTGGCGCCGAGCTGTAAGAGAGAAGTTAAAAAGAACTTACCCATGCACGTTCCCCCTCTGCACCACAGCTTCCCAGATAACACTCCAGGAGATGGTTGTCACGAAAAGTTACCAGCCACTTTAACATACCATGTACAAAAACAACGTGGGTCTGGAAGGTAATCTCCCAAGCAAGTATGAACTAAATCCTGTGGCAGACTGCACATAAGAACTGCTCTTTACCTTTCAAAGTACTCAAGTGCCCAAGAGCCTGCAGACAGCACAAAACAGCATCCACCTGACCAGCACCTGCCCAGCTGCCTCAGCTTCCTCACTGCTCATCAGAGGAAGAATGACATTTCAAAGGCCTTCCGTCTACTGACCATCAACATCAATTAGCACGTTCAAAATAAGTACACAACGCGATGCAAATTGCTCTTCAGCAAGCCAAAGTGAAGACAATAGTTATTTTGACAAGACTAAGATTTAATTTGTAAAATTTGACATTCCATACAAATATGTCATAACACAAATACACCCAAAATATGCCAGTGTCTGAACTTATTTAACATGCAAAAAAAATCAATTAGAACACATAAAAAACAACCATAAGCTGCAATTTTACATTTATACATCAGAAGTGTCCTTTTTAAGGAAGTGGAAATAATTAATCAATAACATCTAAATACTGATTTATACTGCTAGAACATCTGTATACTCAAAAGCCAGAATTCTCTATTTGCCCACAGTCTGTAATGACAACTCTTCCACTTACTAACCCGTTGGGAGAACCAAAGGATTCGAGCTTTTTCACAACATCCGTTCCATCTGTCACAAAACCAAACACCACGTGTTTAAAGTCCAAGGCTTCTACTGTTTTGAGTGTTGTGAAGAACTGAGAGTTATTCGTAGCCCGACCCCTATTTGCCATCGACAGCAATCCAGGACCCGTGTGCTTCACTTCAAAGCTCTCTTCTTCAAATGCATCTCCATAAATTGACCGTCCCACCTGTTCCATCATGGTTAGTTACATCACCTCCCTTAAAAAAAAAGCACAGCGTTTACTTTCAAGTCCCAAAGAACAAGATCATCACGAACATCGTGATGTTCAAGAACATCGACCAATAGCACAGTTACATTCTTTCCAAAATAAGAGGTTTTGTTCAAAAAACACAGGTAAAACCTCATTCTTAGTTATCACAAGTACTATAGTTACTTGGATATAAGGCTTTCCACCTTCAGCAGATTTGCTCGTGGTAACAAAGCATTACTGGAATGTTCCTCGTTTATCCTGAACACAGCATTTTATCTTTGTTCCACATGGCAACTACTCTAAGCGGGTCATTCCCACTTTCTGCTTCCTGCTTCACTCGGCCCTTACAACTGGCAACCACGATTATCTCTATTCTCACTTAGTCCCTGCAGGCACAAAACTGACCACCCAGAAAAAGTCATGGTACCACTGATCAGAACTTTCCTGCTTTTGTGCAGAAAGTTTAAAGAAAAGAACAAGGAGAGTCATACTTCAGATTCACTTAATACCCAGTCAAGACTGGAGAGTTTTTCACTCTGATGACAAGCCATTTGTATATTGCTATCCATTTCTGAATTTGGAAACGATTGTGCCCTGCCTTGAGGGATGTAGCATTATGCAAAAGCATTCTTGTAGCATGTAAGGAATTCAGTTTATTTTACCTGTTTTAAGTCATTATACCTCCTACTGAATATTTGGAAGACTTTTAGGAACGAAGGGAAGGTATACGTGAGCAGATACCGATCTCCTATGCCTTCAGAAATTATGGGGATACTTTTTGAGAGACTGAATTTGATAACTAGTTATCAGCTCCAGTCCGCTCCTCATAACCAAAGTTTTGTTTTTGAAAGATGTGGGATTTGGAAAACAATGCTTTTCCTGTAACTGGCCAAGGCTACAAACGTGAAATTGAGGTTACTGGTGAAGCAAGCAACAAGCCTTAATACTTGTGACATTTCACAACCACTTCTTACTGAAGAGTGTAGAAGAAGTAGAAGAAGAGAGTCTGCTACATTTAAAGTACAGCCTGTTTTTTTCCCCCAATGTAACAATGTTGCAAAAAGAACCCCTAAAATCTGACAGAGTAAACAAAAAAGATGGTACTTAGTCCTGGTCTAGTACATATCACTCACAACTGTTTCAAGATAGGTAAAATGTTTTCTTCCCACCTAAGAAATCCCACCTACTCTCAGTTTAGAGCGTGGAAACACAGCAAAAACCATGGAGTTCGGGCCACAGGGTTACTGCGGAGCCTGGAGGAGGTGCAAACGAGGCTGCCACGTTCTGGGATATAACCACACAAGGCAGGCCATACCCCTTGGGGTCAGGGGCTGTTTCCACCCACAGTAGGGCTGCGCATACGGTCAGCGGAGCATGAAAAAACTAGAAGAACTGAATTACAATTTAAAGGAAGTATTGCTGAGAGTGGTCTCCCGAACCCATGGCACAGTCCGAAATCCCAACGGTGTTATCAGGCTAGTTATATAAACTTTTTTTGGGGGGGGAAGAGGGCTTCTCGTCATGAACACAGTAAGGACTGCATTCAGCTACTGAACTGTTACTGCACTGAATAACTACATACAATAATAACAAATAATAACAATCAAAAAGACCTTACCTAGCACTAAACTATAGGCTTGAGGTGAAAGCCGCATTACATTGAAAACAAGAGAGAAAGATGTAGTAGGAAGGTACGCATTTTAAACTCAGACAAGGTATTTTCTTTAGGAAAACCTCCTGACTGTGCCGATTCAGAAAACAGCCAGAAGAACCAAGTTGTTCATTACGAAGCAAACTGCAGTTTCTGTCTTAAACCTAATAACTCAAGTGCATACATAGGTTAGGTGTGTGTCTCCTTTAAATCAGGATAAGGAAGTATTTACATAGGCACAGGTAGAAGCATAGGGAAGAAAGGCTGCCTTGCTGCTTTTCCATCCATCTCAAACACTCATTGAAGAGAGCTGATACAAGTCTTAATAACATAGCCTTTATTGATGACACTGGAAAGATGTTTTGAAGCAACCAGTTTTCCATAAACAGGAAAGGAAATTTTGCTTGCTATGATGTAATTACATAAAATCTGTGTAAGTCACTAGTATAAAAAGGAAAAAACAAACACGTGTAGTTGGTAACACAGTACCATCAGGAATTCCTGAGCAACTGCATTTTCAATAGAAAAGGGAAAAATAAAACAGGTGTGCATGAACAGAACTCAACGGTATAAAACAATCAGGTGTATGTTATAAGGAATTCTGATGACTTGTGAACTCAGTTCTTGAGGATGACTAAAGAAATAGATCCTAGCAGGATCAAACCACATATATTTACACTCACAGTGTAAAAGTAATATTGCCAGTTAATTGAAATATGCATTTCCATTACTGTTCTAGACGTTAAAGAAGCTAAATTTAAACCTCAGGTGTTCACATTTGTAACAAAATTCCTCTTGCATCCTGAATAATTAAGGCAAAGTATGTTATCTTTTGAAAATACCTTGTATATAGTTTCTGCATAAAAATATGAAATAAAAATAAAACTATATATATATATTTAATGGAACACTGTTATGTATGGTCCAGCAGAACAAGGCACAAAAAGTGAATACAATGCAAAAGCATATATAAAAGTTAATGAGTTACTCTGAATGGAATATAGCAAAATTCAAGTAGTTCTGAGCATGCTCATTTCCTGCAGTAGGAATATAGACTTCATACAGATATTTCATGCTAAGTCCGATGTACAGATTCATCATGTAAGCACAAACGATCAGAAGCAGGTCATTTGTACAGTGACTGTATCTAGAAATAAGATACTTTTCAAACCATCTGAAACCAGGCTCCTTAATGAGACTATTTGACCTGAAATCTGGGCATGTTTGTTTTGTTTTGTTTTTCCATGAGGTGAGGTATGTTTGGTTTCTTGCCCTAGACACTTGAAGTTTTATATTCATGCTTAATCTGCACATCAATACTTTCATTAATATAAATGACACTCTGTGTCCGTAACATTGGACACATTTGCAAAGTGTGTCTTTGCCGGTATTCACAAGCATATTCTCCATCTAAAATTCCACAGAGATTACTGTGCACAGTGGCACACTTGTACCAATTCTACTGCATTATCAGGGTCTGAAACCTTTCAGGTGAGCTGATATTTAATTTAGTCTATAAGTGTGGTCTATTTATCAACAAATAAGTATACATGTACACGTACAGAGAATGGAAAATTCCAAAATATCTCAGTCTGATTGAAAGGCATGCATCATAATCTATTATCTCATTGCAGCCTCAAAGTCCCTCCCCACGAGTACGATGTATAACATTTCCATAAAGAACAGGGAGAGCAGAAAAGTCTTCACTTCCTTCCCAAAGTTTCAGCTAGTTTCTTCAGTCTTTTCTTCAGCTCTAGAGGAAGCTTCTCATAGCAGGTTTTGCAGACAGGCTTCATATCAAATTCTCATATCAAACTAGAAGCTATTTTTAAATATGTATTTAAAATCCGAGCTCCCAACATCGGATCAAAAAGCAGGTTTTGTCTGTGAACTCCAAACTACTGGAGGTAGTTAGGCCCAACGACGCAAAACATGAATCAACGGTCTGCATTCGAAATACACTCAAATTGCTACTCCCCACCCCTCCCCCACCCCCAAGTGATCTATGTAAAACTTTAAGTGAATTTCAATGAAAACAGGCCTCCGTGTTTTCGGTCCATCTTTTCAGGTATCACTGACACGCCAGAGCGGACTCACGCTTGACACCTTGCGGACAGGGATGAAAAGCAACCTCAAAAGAAACGCTTGCAGCCTTGGCAGACCCTTCCCTCCGAAATCAACACAACAAGGAAACCAGTAACTATTCCCTCGGTGGACTGTGCTACACAGTCAGCTGTAAGCATCGCTCGAAAGTCAAAACTAAACGCGTCCGGTGGCCTTGAGCACAAGAAGAGGAGAGGAAATATTTTGTGTCGAGGCCACCGGGGAGTATCAACACTGTGGGAACGTATCTGTGCACCTGGCGGCGATGCACTTGACGCTGTCTAGCCCAAACAGTGCCCAAGTCGAACCCACAAAGTCACAGGACAGCTTTGCTGCTGCTGCTGCTGCTGGGAAAGGCACCAACCAAAGGCACAGCCCCTGCACGCAGTCCCTACCGGATCACGCTTAGCTCGGGCACATTCACGCCGCTTCAAAGCAACTCCGAGCGGCAGGCCGGGATCTTTCAGGATTAGGGCCCGCTGAATCGCATCAGGCGGCTGAGCGTTTCCCAGCTAAAATGGGCACGGGTGGCGTTTGTCACCCCCGGGCCCGCTGGCTGACAGGGAGCGGAGCTGTGCGCCCCCAGCCCCCCTCGCTCGGCGCTGTCGCTTCAGCGAGCGGCCGGCCAGAAACCTCCACGGCGCCGCACGGAAAGGACACTGAAACTTGAAGGCGGCGCGGTGCTTCGTTTGTGAAGGAAAGTACCTCTCCCTCGCTCCGGCCCCGAGGAAAGCCCTGCTATAAAACCCCTCCTGTCCGTGAGGCGCCGCGGGGCAGGGGCAGGGGCAGGGGCAGGGGCAGGGGCAGGGGCAGGGGCAGGGGCAGGGGCAGGGGCAGCCCCAACCCTCCCCTCACGACGCCGGCCACCCCCCTAGCCCCCCACCCCACCCGGGACCCCACCGGGACCCCACCGGGACCCCCTCCGCCTCCCCCCCCGCCGGCCAAGGGAAGCGGCGAGGCCTCGCTCACCTCTCTCCGAGAAGCCGCAGAGGCCTGCACGGAGGCGACACAGCGCTCCACCTCGGCCTTGCTGCGCCTCAACATGGCGACCGCAGCAGCGCCGAGCCCGGCCGGGCTCCGCTCCGCTCCGCTCCGCTCCCGTGCCGCGCCGCGCCGCCGCAGCGGCACAAACAAACAGCTCCAGGCGGGGCACCGGCCGCGCCCTAGGAACGCCGCGCACGCAGCGCGCTACGCACACTGCGCACACTGCGCACACTGCGCACGCCCCCGCTGAATGCGCAGGAGCCGTTGCCACAGTGCGGGGAGGGGAGGGGCGAGGCTGTGACGCATGCGCGGGGCGGCCGCTGGGGCTCCCTGACAGGGCTTTAGGAACTGAGTTTGCAAAGGGTCCCTCAGAAAGTAGCTGGGAGCAGCCCTGAAGACGCGCAGGCTGCAGAGTTTGAGACACGAGCTGTAACTTATTCTTTTGGATTGATTGATTTAATTTTGTAAGCCGTAAGGCGGTTGCCCCGCGGCTTGCTGGAGGTGTGCCCCTCTCGCTTTTCTGCAAGTTCCAGGCACTTTGCTCAAATGGAGGCCACTGGGCTGTCCCCAAATGGTGTGATATCTCTGTGGACAGGCTGCGTTAAAAATTCATCCCCTCCTCAGTCTCTAGCGTCCCACTGACATGCACAAGTTTCCTGCTGGACCTAAGCACTACCCACATCTCCACAACTCCTCCCGCCTTTATAAAAAAAAAAATAATAATAAAGTATTGATTCAAAGATCGAAGCCGAAATTCCTTTAAGTGGTATATTCTTTATTGCAGCGCTGGATGCACGGGGGATCTCTCCACCTATCGTGCATACCCAAAGCGGAAAGCAGTCTTGAATTTATACAATCAATCTCTCAATATTCTACAAGCGCCTATACATATGCATTACCTATCCCCGCCTTCCCTCGCTTCTCATGCTAATTAGCCTTTTGGCACCTTGCGCCTGCGTAGAGCCTCCCAAGAATTGTGGGCAGGGGTCTTTGGGACGTGGGCAGGGGTCTTTGGGAGGAAGACCCCGAGTCTTCCTCACAGTGTACTTTTCACCTTTGGTCAGGAATCTGCTGAATTGGCACGTTTCTTAATTGCGAGAGCTGGTTGTTGCCAATTCTTCCGTTTGTTGTATCTTTATAATGAATTCCAATGTCCAGTTTTGAGATTTATAGTCCTTACGTTTGTTTCTCTGTCCGTCTGCCGCTTCCTTATCATGAGTTCCAGTGTCTTGTTTCGAGATATACAGTCCTTGTCTGGGGATTGTCCTTGCCTCCCCAATGCCTCCCCAATACCTCCTTAATCAATCCCCCCTTTTCTTTTCCCATGCAAATTCTTTTGCATCAGATACTTTCATTATTTACAGTAACACAACAAAGCAGGCATCTAAACAACATGCACACAAATATTCCTAACACTGCTAATGTTATAGAGCAATGAACACTTGTTTCAAACATTGGAAATTGGGCAACCAGGAGGTTAACTTATTCCATATTTCACTAAAACTCCATGAAAGATCATCTTTACTGATCTCATGTAGGACCCTTGTCTGCTTCCATATTTCTTCCAGGTCGGTAGAGATCCTTCCACTCTGATCTACATACATACAACAACTTGTATTTATTACTGTACAGACTCCCCCTTGAGCGGCCAGTAACAAGTCTAGGGCCATCCGATTTTGTAATACTACCTGTGATAAACTAGATATCTCTTCTTGTTGAGCCTTTATAGCATCCAGAGTTTTGTTTTCTAACTTCTCTATAATTGCAGAAATATTAACTATCGCCTTTTCCAATTCACTCACTCCTAACCATGGGATAAACCATCGAACAAAACTATGAAAAGCGGTGTGTCTCTCTATCAATGGATTGTTAATTTTTTGTCTAATTCTCCGGATATGATTTCTCAAATAACCTCGAGGCGCTACATCATGTATGGTCAAATTGGGGACTACTGCTCCAAGAGTGCAAGTTCCCTTCCAATTCTCGGGCAAGACCTTACAGGCTGTATCATTGCATAACCAATACCACCCTTTTCCTTCTGGAACCGGCCAGCTGGTTGAATTTGCCCAACTGCTAGTTGTACTAATATCAATCGTTTGATTACAAGATGTCTGATTTCCCACATAAGTAGTACCTGTATTTATACAATCCTGTTTTCCCATACCCTTAGGCGGGTTACGCCTTTGTACACATACATAGTAAGATTCCAATGGCACGAAGCTACTAACTTCTAGTTCCAAAACTTCTTCATATTTTTGACCCCAAGATGTGTTTTCCCACAAATTAGTCCAAGGTAAGTTTGCAGGCAAGGGAATCCTGATTAACGATACACCCTTATTCCCATGCTGTGGCAGATGGGTGCATACCCAACAGTTCGTCTTATTAATCACTTGAGATACAGTTTGTATTAAGGTCAGGTGTAAGTTCTCGTCCCAAACTGCCCACCCCGAATCTGAGAACCACACCCCTGCAATCATTAGGATCTGGAAAACCATAATTTTGTTGGTCCAATTGGAGTGGTGGTCCATATCCTCGCCAGGGCCTTCTTCACCCTTGAATCGTGGATCCAAGCTGCTTGCTCCTTAATCTTAATGGCGGTGTGTGTTGTCAGTAATACCTGGTATGGTCCCGTCCACTTTCCTTCCGTTTTTCCTCTAGGGGTTGTCCTGAAAAAGTCTTTATATATATAATCCCTGAGCTTAAAAGGGTGGATTGGTTGATCCAACCGTCTAGCCCAGGTCCTGAGAACAAATTTATGTACTTTATTTAATTATTTCTGAAGTTCAGTTATATATGCATATGAATATTCTAATCCTAACTGCGTTCGATCCTCTCCACTAAATAGAAATGGATACGGCCTTCCATATAAGATTTCAAAGGGACTCAAATTCCCTTTTATTCTAGGTTTAACTCAAATTCTAAGTAATGCTAAAGGGAGGGATTGAGGTCATGACAAATTAGATTCTTGTCCGATTTTAGTGTTTAATTAAATGTTTCATTTTTTCTACCTGTCCACTTGCCTGCGGTCTATAAAGAGAATGCAGTTGTCTTTAGAATATCTTTAGAATCTTACTTATCTGTTGTACCACTTGCACACAAAAATGTGAACCTCTCTCAGAAGACATTGCTACTAGAATCCCAAAGCATGGTATTATTTCATTTAACAAGACTTTAACCACTTCTTCTTGCTTTGTTTGTTCGACAGGGAAAGGCTTCAGGCCTTCCTGAAATCATGTCAGTCAGAACCAGTAAATAACAATACCCCCCTTTTCTAGGGAGTTCTGAAAAATCAATTTGCCACAGTTGCCCCGAATAATTTCCTTTACTGATTATTCCAAATTTTATTCTATTCTTGGTATTGGGGTTATTGTGTAAGCAAATGCTACATTGTTGAGTTACTTGTTTTATTGTTGTATATAAATTTTGTTCCACTAATGTCTGACTCAGGCTCTTATGCAATGTGTCAGCTCCCCGATGTGTTTTATTGTGTTCTGTAAGAAGTATGGGCCATATCAAATTAGAGGGTATTATTACACAGTTATCTTTTAAATATACTCATCTATCTGGTTTCATTTTACCTTTCAAATCTTCAATTAATTTTAAGTCTTCTTTTGTATAATTTGGCTTTTTGGTTCATATATATAGTTTGGATTTTACTGTCTGGTATTAAAGACAATGCCTTCACCTCAGTTATTTCAGCTGCCTGTTTAGCCTCCTGATCTGCCAATCGATTTCCAATTTCAAAATCAGAGTTTCCCTTTTGGTGTCCTTGACAATGCATCATAGCTACCTTTTCTGATTGTTTTACAGCCTGTAACAATTTTAAAATTTCTTCAGCATGTTTTCTTTTTGTTTTCCCTGAGCAGTCAGCAATCCACGTTCTTTCCATATTGCTCCATGAGCATGTACCACGCCGAATGCATATTTAGAGTCTGTCCAAATACTTATTTTCCTTCCTGCTGCTAGTTCCAGTGCTCGTGTAAGAGCAATTATCTCTGCTTTCTGGGTGGACATCCCAGGGGGTAATGGTTTGGACTTGATTACCTGTTGAGTGGTTGTAATGGCGTACCCTGCCTTATGTTGTCCTTGTTTCACAAAGCTGCTCCCATCAGTATACCAAGATTCGTCAGCATCTTCTAAAGGTTCTTCCTTAAGATCGGGTCGACTAGAATACACAGTCTCTCTTGTTTCTATACAATCATGAGTTATAGGTTCATCCAGAGTTCCGCTAAGGAAAGAAGCTGGATTTACGACGTTAGTGACCACAATTTCCACATCATCTTGTTCTACTAATATTGCTTGATATTTTAAAAATCTTTGTGGTGAAAGCCAATGATTTCCTTTTTGTTCCAAAACTGTTGAGACCGTATGGGAGACTAACACTGTCATTTTCTGTCCCATTGTAAACTTCCGAGCTTCTTGTATATTGATAACAACAGCTGCAACAGCTCGAAGGCATCCGGGCCATCCTTTACTTACTTCATCTAATTGTTTAGAGAAGTAAGCTACTGCTCGTTTATAGGGACCCAGTCTTTGTGCTAGTACTCCCAAAGCTATCCCTTGTCTCTCATGAGAAAACAACCAAAAGGGTTTCGAGAGATCCGGTAATCCCAAAGCTGGAGCTTGCATCAATTCTTGTTTAAGTTTTTTTAAAGGCGTTTCGTGCTTCTCCAGTCCAGACTAACTTTGACTGATTACTCTTTATCAATTCATATAGAGGCTTTACCAATCGTCCATAATTATAAATCCAAAGGCGACACCAACCTGTCATTCCTAAAAAGGTTTGTAGCTCCTTTACCGTTTGAGGTTCTGGAGTCCGGCAAATGACTTCCTTACGTTCAGTTCCTAGTTCTCGTTGTCCTCCCGAAATTTCAAATCCCAGATAGGTCACACTTTGTTGAGCCAGCTGGACTTTCTGTCGAGAGACTTGATATCCATTTTAAACCCAGAAAATTAAGAAAACTTATAGTCCATTGAATACAGCTCCCTTTAGTCTCGGTAGCTATTAAGAGATCATCTACATATTGTAACAAAGCACCTTCAGTGTCCGGAGGCATCCATGTTTCAAGTTCCCTTGCTAATTGGTTTCCAAAAATAGTGGGGCTATTCTTGAATCCTTGAGGTAGTAATGTCCACGTAAGCTGCGTCTTTCTGCCTGAATTGGGATTTTCCCATTCAAAGGCAAATAGGTTTTGGCTTTCTGTGGCTAAGCCTAGGCAGAAGAAGGCGTCTTTTAAATCCAGTACGGTAAACCAGACTTGACTATTCTTTAATTTAGTCGGCAAAGTATAAGGGTTTGCCACTACTGGATGTATATCCTCAGTGATTTTACTTATGGCCCTCAAATCCTGAACTAACCTATAGCTTTTTTCATCTGCCTTTTTAATTGGCAATATGGGTGTATTGTATTCTGATTCACATTCAATCAATAATCCATACTGTAAAAATTTATCAATTATCTCTTTAATTCCTTTCCTATCTTCTATCCTCAAAGGATATTACTTAACCTTAACGGGTTTCTCTCCTGGCTTTAATTTAATAATTATTAAGGTCACATTTTTTTGCTCTTCCAGGGACTTCGGTAGCCCAAACTCCTGGACATATTGATCTGTGATCTCTAAAGGTATTTCACTTTTAGGGTCAGTTTGTATGAGTGCCAAGCTTAACACATTTGTTAGTTGTTCCTCTCCTATTCTTAATTTCATTTTCCCTTTTTCAACGACAATTTCTGCTCCTAATTGCTCTAATAAATCTCTACCTAAGAGTGCCCATGAGGAGTTAGGCATATATAAAAATCTGTGTATGCCCCATTGTTTCCCTAACTTGTACTTCAAAGGTTCACAAAAATAAGCCTTTTCGGTTACACGTTGTCCTGGTTTCAGTTAGAATAGAGTTAATTTTTTTCTTAGGATGAGAAGAGTGCTGATAACACCCCGATGTTTTAATTGTTGCAGAGCAGTGCTTATACCAAGCCAAGGACATCTCAGCTTCTTGCTCTGTCCTGCCAACAGGCAGGCTGGGGGTGCAATAAGAGCTGGGAAGGGACAGACCCAGGACAGGTGACCCAAACTAGCCAAAGGGGTATTCCATACCATCTGACGTCATGCTAAACAATATACAGGGGCGGCTAGCCGGGGGAGGGGGCCTGACTGCTCGGGGTTAGGCTGGGCATTGGTCAGCGGGTGGTAAGCAATTGCATTGTGCATCACTTGTTTGTACATATTATTAGTAGTGGTACTATTATCATCATTGTATTATTACTATTATTATTATTATTATTATTATTATTATTATTATTATTATTTTGTCTTATTAAACTGTCTTTATCTCAACTCACGGGCTTCACTTTCCATTTCTCTCCCCCGTCTCAGAGAGGGAGGGGGAGGGTGAGCGAACGGCTGCGTGGTGTTTAGCTGCCAGCCGGGTTAAACCACAACACACCTTTTACCCTAATATAATAATTCTGTGAAGGCATTAATGCTTGATTTAGAACTGAATACGTTGCCCCATATCAATAAGAAATTTCACTTCCATTCCTCCCCTAGCTTCATTATAATCAGTGGAGGATCCGCTAGGGTAGATTCCCCAGGTCCCCGTTATTCCTGTTGAAATCAGGGACCAATGATTACCCTAGAAAAAGGCTAGTCAATTTGTCCTCCGAAGCCAGGTCCAAACCGTTTTGTTTTATTTATTTATTTATTTATTTTCATTACATTTCAGAGTTGGTCCAAAAATTCCATAGGGGTTTCTTTTAGACCTTGTTGGAAGCATATTCTCAATTCCCAATTCATCCAGATTTTAGTATTTACTTAGCCGTTCATAATTTTAGGGATGATTAGGGTCTCAGTGGGGTCGGTCAGGGGAATGCAGTTGTCCACAGTTCCCTGAGCGGTCCCATCGGTAATCTGAGCTCGCACATGAACTCAGGTTGTTTTAAGAGTTAACTGTTTTTCTGTTTCCATAACAACTCTCTCTCGGACCCATCATGATCCATTTGCCCCGAAGGGCTAACACCCATGATTTTAAGATCTCTGCCTAGAGCAGAGGCAGAACTATTAACATTCCTACATCCTCTTTCCCTGCTCATTCAACTTCAAACACCTTTAACACTTTCAACAACCCTTTTAACACTTCCTTTATCTTTCTCCAGCCTCTACTTCTCTAATGCCAACATCAAAGGCTCAGTCAGGGGCCAACTTAATTCCGTACCTTTTCCCACCAAGATGCTGAAACAACATCAGTATACAACATTTCATCCTATTCTCCTTCTCAAAACCAACATTAACTGTAGCAAAACATTAGAGTTTAAAGTTCCATTTAGGGGCCACTTTTCTCCACATTCCAGCTTATAAAGCGGCCACCATTGATTACAATATTTTATCAATGTTTTCCTGTTCACACTTCCACCGGCAGATCCTCCAATATCCTTCCAGTGATTCAAAACACATCCTAACGCACTTTTCTTAGGAATTTCACTGCTTACTCGCCCCCCCATTTTCCAGTTTACACTTTCAGAATACACGTGTTACTTACAAAAGCGTATCACAAAAACGTATCACTCACAAAATTACAGGCACGCAATATCTTTCAGTAGCGATGTCACAAAGCTACTATTACCAGCAATATTGCTAAAATCACAATAACAACAGTCAGAGTCAAATTCCACATGCGATAAGTCAGAAAACCGAACTGTGTAACACCATAACGATATCTTTCTTATAACAATGCCACGAACCTACTATTACCACCAGAAAAATAGCCAAAATCACAGTAACAATAACCAGAGTTAAATACCATACTCCATGAGTCAGAAAACCGAAATAAACAACACAATTCCAGATGGACCTTAAAGCGAGCTCTTTCCTTAAGGTCCCCAAATATACTTATGGTGCTTACCACAAAGTATATACCAAACACTGCCTCGCAGAAGATCACCTTCCGACTTACAGACAGTTCCAGATACAGATGGACCTCAAGGTCCCCAGATATACTTGTGGTACTAACCACAAAGTATATACCAAATACTGTCCTGCAGAAGTCACCTTCCGACTTACTGGACAGTCCCAGATGACCGGTCTACCAGAAAACCAAAGCAGAATAAAGAATATACTCACTTACAATGATGGGGTCCTTGTCTGCCTCCGCAGTGATCCGGTGAGTCGAGGAGTCCCTCCGGGAAATCCCGGGGGTACCCTAGGGAGTCCTGTCCCCAGCGGGTCCTGCGGTCCGGCAGAGAGGTAGTCCCATCTGGGGTGCCAGATTGATTCAAAGATCGAAGCTGAAATTCCTTTAAGTGGTATATTCTTTATTGCAGCGCTGGATGCACGGGGGATCTCTCCACCTATCGTGCATACCCAAAGCGGAAAGCAGTCTTGAATTTATACAATCAATCTCTCAATATTCTACAAGCGCCTATACATATGCATTACCTATCCCCGCCTTCCCTCGCTTCTCATGCTAATTAGCCTTTTGGCACCTTGCGCCTGCGTAGAGCCTCCCAAGAATTGTGGGCAGGGGTCTTTGGGACGTGGGCAGGGGTCTTTGGGAGGAAGACCCCGAGTCTTCCTCACAGTGTACTTTTCACCTTTGGTCAGGAATCTGCTGAATTGGCACGTTTCTTAATTGCGAGAGCTGGTTGTTGCCAATTCTTCCGTTTGTTGTATCTTTATAATGAATTCCAATGTCCAATTTTGAGATTTATAGTCCTTACGTTTGTTTCTCTGTCCGTCTGACGCTTCCTTATCATGAGTTCCAGTGTCTTGTTTCGAGATATACAGTCCATGTCTGGGGATTGTCCTTGCCTCCCCAATGCCTCCCCAATACCTCCTTAATCAGTATCCACCTTGTTTCTGTAAGCAGCAGCCACCTGACACCCTGCCGGAGTTAACCCTCTGTTTTATTATTTGCCCTATTAATGGGGATTTCTTTACACATTGGCTTTAATTCCATAAGAAGAAACAGCATTTTTTTCCCCTCTTCTTTTTAAATGACGAGGATTACAAAGTTTGTCAACACCTGCCAGGCTGAGGATTAAAAGTCTTAGCGCTGGTGCAGAGGAGAACCTGAGAGCTGGCTCGGGAGTCACTGGAGGAAATCTTTGCTTTTCGTGATGTGAAATTGCCTTCATGCAGACCAGGTCAAGCGCCTTGACGCTGGTCAGCATCTCTGTGGAACTGGCACCGTGTTGTCCCCAGTGGTTGCAGCACCAGGAGGGTAGCCCGCCCGGCAGGACAGCAGTTGACCATATTCATTGCTAACCTTACAACCAGACCACACTCAGCTTGGCTCACTACATGTTTTTTTGATACCTTGGTGGGAACTGAGCTCAGGATTTGCCGCTGCTGGAGGCAGGAAGGCTTTAGGCTCAGCTCCTTCCCCCTACAGCTACATCCATTGGGCTTTCTGAAGCGCTCCCTACTGTTATTCTAAGCAGGAGCTTCAAAAGGAATCTCTCTTCCTCGTGCATGATTGATCCCATGCAGTAATGTCGTGGTTTAACCCGGCCGGCAGTTAAACACCACGCAGCCGTTCGCTCACCCTCCCCCCTCCCTCTCTGGGACGGGGGAGAGAAATGGAAAGTGAAGCCCGTGAGTTGAGATAAAGACAGTTTAATAAGAGAGGAAAATAATAATAACAAAATAATAATAACAATAATAATACAATGGTGATAATAGGGAAATAATAATAATATGTACAAACAAGTGATGCACAATGCAATTGCTCACCACTCGCTGACCGATGCCCAGCCTCACCCCGAGCAGTCCGGCCCCCTCCCCCCGGCTAGCCACCCCTATATATTGTTTAGCATGACGTCAGATGGTATGGAATACCCCTTTGGCTAGTTTGGGTCACCTGTCCGGGGTCTGTCCCCTCCCAGCTCTTACTGCACCCCCAGCCTGCCCGTTGGCAGGACAGAGCAAAAGGCTGAGATGTCCTTGGCTTAGTATAAACACTGCTCTGCAACAATTAAAGCATCGGGGTGTTATCAGCACTCTTCTCATCCTAAGCCAAAACACAGCATTCCACCAGCTACTAGGAAGAAAATTAATTCTGTTCTAACTGAAACCAGGACATCTATCCACCCCTTATTCCATACCATTTATGTCATGCTCAGGTTACACTCTTTTCCATACATTCTAATTAGTCACCTATAGTAATCATGGTAGTGATAACATACAGTATAATATACTAATTAACATGGTACAATTCAGTTCATGGGCTATTCTCACCCAGTATTAAATCTCCTTGAGGTACACACCGGACCTCTCCGTTCTTTTGCATCACCCACCAAGTGTATCCCGGTCCCTGAGCGAAAACAATTCCACGAATAGGTTTGCCTTTTCCTGAGGCAGGAGTAGCCCAGACTGTTTTACCCAGCATATTTTTTACATGCACTACAGGAACTTTATCCCCATCTACAGTACGTAACAGGTTTGATTGGGCAGGTCCAGCTCGGTTGGTAGATCCCCTAGTATTGACTAACCAGGTGGCCTTTGCCAAATGCGTATCCCAGTTTTTGAACGTCCCAGCGCCCATTGCTTTCAAGGTAGTCTTTAACAGGCCATTGTATCGTTCAACTTTCCCGGAGGCTGGTGCATGATAGGGGATGTGATACACCCATTCAATACCATGTTCTTTGGCCCAAGTGTCTATAAGGTTGTTTCGGAAGTGAGTCCCATTGTCTGACTCTATTCTTTCTGGGGTGCCATGTCGCCATAGGACTTGCTTTTCAAGGCCCAGGATGGTGTTCCGGGCGGTGGCATGAGGCACAGAATATGTTTCCAGCCATCCGGTGGTTGCTTCCACCATTGTAAGTACGTGGCGCTTGCCATTGCGAGTTTGAGGGAGTGTGATGTAATCAATCTGCCAGGCCTCTCCATATTTATATTTCAGCCACCGTCCTCCATACCAAAGAGGCTTTGACCGTTTGGCTTGCTTGACTGCAGCACATGTTTCACAGTCATGAATAACCTGTGCTATAGCGTCCATGGTCAGGTCCACCCCTCGATCACGAGCCCATCTGTATGTTGCATCTCTACCTTGATGGCCTGAGGTGTCATGGGCCCATCGGGCTATAAATAATTCACCTTTATGCTGCCAATCCAGGTCCACCTGAGCTACTTCAATCTTAGCAGCCTGATCCACCTGCTGGTTGTTTTGATGTTCTTCAGTAGCCCGATTCTTGGGCACATGAGCATCTACGTGGCGTACTTTCACAGCCAGGTTCTCTACGCGAGCAGCAATATCTTGCCACAATGCAGCAGCCCAGATGGGTTTGCCCCTACGCTGCCAGTTGTTTTGCTTCCATTGCTGTAACCATCCCCACAGGGCATTTGCTACCATCCATGAATCGGTGTAGAGATAGAGAACTGGCCATTTTTCTCGTTCAGCAATGTCTAAAGCCAGCTGAATGGCTTTCACTTCTGCAAACTGACTCGATTCACCTTCTCCCTCAGCAGCTTCTGCAACTCGTCGCGTAGGACTCCATACAGCAGCCTTCCATCTCCGATGCTTCCCCACAATACGACAGGACCCATCAGTGAACAGGGCATATTTCTTTTCATTCTCTGGTAACTGGTTGTACAGCGGGGCTTCTTCAGCACGACCCACCTCCTCCTCTGATGATATCCCAAAGTATTTGCCTTCTGGCCAGTCCATGATCACTTCCAATATTCCTGGGCGACTGGGGTTTCCTATTCGAGCCCGCTGAGTAATCAGTGCAACCCACTTGCTCCATGTAGCATCAGTTGCATGATGCGTAGAGGGGACCCTTCCCTTGAACATCCAGCCTAGTACTGGCAATCGGGGTGCTAGGAGGAGCTGCGCTTCAGTACCGACCACCTCCGAAGCAGATCGAACTCCTTCATATGCTGCCAACATCTCCTTTTCAGTTGGAGTATAGCGGGCCTCAGATCCTCTGTATCCCCGACTCCAAAACCCCAGAGGCCGACCTCGAGTTTCCCCAGGTTCTTTCTGCCAGAGGCTCCAGGTGGGGCCATTCTCCCCGGCTGCAGTGTAGAGCACATTCTTTACATCTGGTCCTGTTCGAACTGGCCCAAGGGCTACTGCATGGACTATTTCCTGCTTGATTTGTTCAAAGGCTTGTCGTTGTTCAGGGCCCCATTCAAACTCATTCTTCTTACGGGTTACTTGGTAGAGCGGGTTTACAATCAGACTGTAATTTGGGATGTGCATTCTCCAAAACCCCACAACACCTAGAAAAGTCTGTGTTTCTTTTTTGTTAGTTGGTGGAGACATAGCTGTTCTTTTGTTGATCACATCCATTGGGATTTGACGACGTCCATCTTGCCATTTTATTCCTAAAAACTGGATCTCTCGTGCAGGTCCTTTGACTTTATTTTGTTTTATGGCAAAACCGGCTTTCAGAAGGATTTGGACTATTTTCTTCCCTTTCTCGAAAACTTCCTCTGCTGTGTCACCCCACACAATAATGTCATCGATGTACTGCAGGTGTTCAGGAGCTTCCCCCTGCTCTAGCGCAGACTGGATCAGCCCATGGCAAATGATAGGGCTGTGTTTCCACCCCTGGGGCAGCCGATTCCAAGTATATTGGACTCCCCTCCAAGTGAAGGCAAATTGTGGCCTGCACTCTGCTGCTAGAGGGATGGAGAAAAATGCATTAGCGATATCAATTGTGGCGTACCACTTGGCTGCCTTCGACTCAAGTTCGTACTGAAGTTCCAGCATGTCCGGCACTGCAGCACTCAGTGGTGGCGTCACTTCGTTCAGGCCACGATAGTCCACTGTTAGTCTCCACTCGCCATTAGACTTTCGCACTGGCCATATGGGACTATTGAAAGGTGAATGGGTCTTGCTGATCACTCCTTGGCTCTCCAATTGACGAATTAGCTTATGGATGGGAATCAGGGAGTCTCGGTTAGTGCGATATTGCCGCCGGTGCACAGTTGTGGTAGCGATTGGCATTTGCTGTTCTTCAACCCTCAGCAACCCCACAACAGAAGGGTCCTCTGAGACCAGGCAAGGTAGATAATTGTTTAATGCCCTCTGTCTCTAAGGCAGCTATACCAAAAGCCCACCGGAACCCTTTTGGGTCCTTGCAATATCCTCTTCTAAGATAGTCTATGCCAAGGATACATGGAGCATCCGGGCCAGTCACAATGCAGTGCTTTTCCCACTCATTCCCAGTCAGACTCACTTCAGCCTCCAATACAGTCAACTGCTGAGATCCCCCTGTCACTCCACAAATATAGATGGGCTCTGGTCCTTTATAGCTCGATGGCATTATAGTACATTGTGCACCGGTGTCTACTAAAGCCTTATACTTCTGTGCGTGTGACGTGCCAGGCCATCGAATCCACACAGTCCAATAAACTCGATTGTCCCTTTCCTCCCCCTGGCTGGAGGCAGGGCCCCCCTAATCCTGGTCAGAATCTTCTTCGTTTCTGTGTTTGAAGGACTGTCTGCTGGAAGTTGGAGCAGCAAACTTTTCAGAGAATCCCTTTTTCCTGATTGTTTTCTTTTGCAACTCACGTACCCGTGCCTCTAGGGTCGCGGTAGAATTTCCATCCCATTTTCTCATGTCCTCTCCATGGTCTCGTAAGTAAAACCACAGGGTGGCACGGGGTGAGTACCCACCATACCGTCTTCCTTGTGTAGATGAACGCCTACCCCTGATAGCTGAGACACTGCTCTGTACAGGTACAGAGGAGAATAATCTCTCTTCAAGTTGGTGAAACTTTTCAGAAAGTGTTTTCTCCCAGGTGTTCTCTTTCGGTCGTTGGACACTGGTTGGTTCAGGTGGGGAGGAAGATAGATTCTCTTCAAGTTGGTGAACCTTTTCAGAAAGTTTCTCCACAGCTGAGACGCAGGCCTGTAAGGAAGAGGAGAGACTTTCTTCGTACTGCCGGAGTTGTTTAGCCGCTTCATCCACTGTGGGTTCCTCATCCTCTTTCCAGGCCATTATTGCCAATGAGCTGGCATATGATGATGGTGCACTCCGTACAAACTTCCGCCACATGGGTCGTGTACACTTGACTTCATCTGGATCTTTGGATGTTTGTCTGAGGTCTGGATCCTCATAAATCACTTCCCGTACGGCTAATTCCCTCAGGTACTGGATTCCCTTCTCCATAGTGGTCCACTTGCCTGGTAGACATAAAAGTTCTTCCTTGAAGGGATACCTTTCCCTCACAGCTGAGAGGAGACGCCTCCAGAGGCTGGTGGATTGTGCTCCATCTGCAATTGCTTTGTCAATGCCGGCGTCTCGAGCAAGGGATCCCAGCCGCTTGGCTTCCCTGCCGTCTAGTTCCACACAATTGGCTCCAGAGTCCCAGCACCGGAGCAGCCAGGTGACAAGCTGCTCACCTATACAGCGACCAAAATCTTTTCGCACATCTCGTAGCTCGCGCTCGTTTAGGCTTCGGGTAGTTACTGTTGATTTTTCGACATCCTCATCTTCCTCCTCCCAAATCCTTGATGGCCCAGCATCGTCGTCATCCTCGTCATCTCTATACCTAGTTTTGGCAGAAGCCTCACCTGGATTGGCAGAAGACTCTCTGCGTTCTAAACGACCTGACTCTCTATACCATTTTTTCACCTTCTCTACAGGGGCAGCTTGCACTGCTACTGCTCGTTTCTCTGACTTTGTTACAGGGTCTGCCACAGAGGTTGGAATACCCTCTGCAGGGTCAACTTGCACTGCTACAGCTCGTTTCTCTGACACAGCCACAGGAGCTGGAGCGGCTGCAGGAGCTGGAGCAGTTGCAGGAACCGGAGCTGTAGCGGCTTCAGGAGCTGGAGCTGGAGCAGTTGCAGGAACTGGGACTGGAGTAGCAGCCGGAGCTGGAACTGGAGCGGGTGCAGGAGCTGGAGCTGGAGCGGCTGCAGGAGCTGGGACTGGAGCGGCTGCAGGAACTGGGACTGGAGCGGCTGCAGGAACTGGGACTGGAGCAGCTGCAGAGTCCACCGTAGGGGTCACAGTGGCCGTTGGATCTGTCACAGGGCTTGGAGTGGCCGCAGGGTCTGTCACTAAGTTGATAGCAGTATCAATGGCAGCTCGATAGGCATGAGCCAGGCCCCAGCACGTTACAATGATTTGTGTTACTTTGGAACTGCCAGAATCATGACACCTTTTTTTCAAGCATTCTGCCAGTTTTTGAGGATTTTGCCATTGTTCAGGGGTGAATTTCCAACACACTGGGGGTGCCAACTGCTCTAGATGCCTGCCCATATCCACCCATACTCCCTGCCACCCACAACTATACTGCCTCCGGGCAGATCTCCGGATGAGCTTCCTAAGTAATTGTTTAACTTTAAGCAGAACCTGAAGTGCATTCAGGAGGCAGAACAACAAGACTATGGTGGTCTGAGTATCCCAAGAATATTCAGTATCTTGGAGAGCTATTGTGACAAGCTCAGGGGATAAGAGGGTGGTGAAGGAGGAAGGCAGAGTGATCCAGGAGGATACAGGGATGGTGAAGGAGAAAGGGAGAGTAAGCAAGTAAGGAAAAATATCCTCCCCTTTCCCCTCCACAGATTGACTCCCTAATGGAAAAAAACAATAGGAATAATTGCTAATAGTTTCCAAGATACAGTTTCCAAAGTACAGAGTCGACGATGTTACTGAATACAAATAAAGAGTTAGAGTCATGACCAGGTATCTTATCGTCTCATAAGCCATTGCTAGTACCATAATGATCTGAAACCAGGGCCCGGAGAGGATAAACACCACGACAGAGAGCAAATACGGAAAATAATGTACTATAATACTCAATTTGGAAAACAGGCGCAGCAGAGTTGAGATTAAAGCAATCAGCATTATGACAAGTGACTATTAAGCAGGTCTAATCCTTACACCAGTTTTAGTTTAACACACTCTGGTCAGATCTGCCGTTATCTCAACCTTTCGGGCCCCACGTTGGGCGCCAAAAAGACTGTCGTGGTTTAACCCGGCCGGCAGCTAAACACCACGCAGCCGTTCGCTCACCCTCCCCCCTCCCTCTCTGGGACGGGGGAGAGAAATGGAAAGTGAAGCCCGTGAGTTGAGATAAAGACAGTTTAATAAGATGGAAAATAATAATAACAATAATAATAATAATAATAATAATAATGATACAATAGTGATAATACGAAAGTAATAATAGTATATACAAACAAGTGATGCACAATGCAATTGCTCACCACCCGCTGACCGATGCCCAGCCTAACCCCGAGCAGTCCGGCCCCCTCCCCCCGGCTAGCCACCCCTATATATTGTTTAGCATGACGTCAGATGGTATGGAATACCCCTTTGGCTAGTTTGGGTCACCTGTCCTGGGTCTGTCCCCTTCCAGCTCTTACTGCACCCCCAGCCTGCCCATTGGTAGGACAGAGCAAAAGGCTGAAATGTCCTTGGCTTAGTATAAACACTACTCTGCAACAATTAAAGCATCGGGGTGTGATCAGCACTCTTCTCATCCTAAGCCAAAACACAGCATTCCACCAGCTACTATGAAAAAAATTAATTCTGTTCTAACTGAAACCAGGACACCTCAGCAATAGCACCTCAGCAATAGGACCTCAGAAATAGGACCTCAGCATTGTGACCTCAGCAATAGGACCTCAGCAATAGGACCTCAGCATTGTGACCTCAGCAATAGGACCTCAGCAATAGGACCTCAGCATTGTGACCTCAGCAATAGGACCTCAGCAATATGACCTCAGATATAGGACCTAAGCATTGTGACCTCAGCAATAGGACCTCAGCATTGTGACCTCAGCAATGGGACCTCAGCAATAGGACCTCACCAATAGGACCTGAGCAATAGGAC